>NW_022436942.1:71927028-72032097 GCF_009761245.1 Sapajus apella
TCCCCACTGTCCCTCACTCCTGTCCCTCCTCCCGTCCCTACTGTCCCTCACTCCTGTCCCTCCTCCAGGCCCTGTCGGTCCACCCATCTCCCTCCTGCAGTCTGACTGTGTGCATCCTACAGTAGAGAAGCCAGGGCCCTCCTCACCCATCCAGGGGTGACCTTTGGTGGAGACGTCACCAGGGACGGAGGGAGAGGGAGGATGCCTGGAGTTTCTCTTCTGCCAGCCTCCCAGGCGCACGCTGGTGCCCACCGCTGGCCAAACTGAATACAAGCCTCTTGACAAGGGAGCTTCAGAGACGCAGCCCAAGGCCCCTGTGGTCCACAGTGGGTGGGGGACGAATGTGAGGACAGCAGATGGTTCCAGCCATCCCCCCACTCTGGAAACAGCCTGTCCCGGTTCCTCCCGGCTAACCGAGCTGTACTCTGAACACCAGGCCACTGGCCTCGTCCAAATGTGTGCCTCTGGCTTTTCTGAGGCATTTGTCCTGCTGACGTCCCACCTCCCTGTGTCCCTCCAGCCCCTCTGGCCTCTTAGTGTCCCCTCTCTTCTCTCAGGTGTGTGCTCTGGTCCAACCTCTCTCATGGTTCTCTTCCTGGCTCTCTTGTGGCGGTTGTCACAGCCCCTCTAAGATGTGGCTGAGCCTGTTTCCTGTCCCTGCACCATCCTGACCCTGGTCAGGAGGCTCACCCCGCCCTGCTCCTTCCTCAGCACCACCTCTGTGGTCTATTTCTGTAATTTCTCTCACACATCTTCTGGGTGTCTGGGTCTACCAACGTCCTATCATTGCTTCAAACGCAAGTGAAGCCGCCTTTCAGAAAGCTCCGGGTCCCCCTTCCAGTGACAGCGCTATCAGTCCCTTGCTGCCTTGGCTCGAAGGCTTAGAGCCTCCCAGTTCAGCCTCCACACGCCGGATGGAGGAATTTCCCACAAAACACTTTCACCCGTCCCTCTTCTCCAAAGGAGGAAGAGACGAAAGCTTCTCCTCTCGGCCTGGCCTTTCCCAAGCTCTCCTTTATGACTACCTGGCTGTACTTTACTGCATTCTAGAACAATGATGATGATTTTAATAAAAATCATAATCACTTTCCTAGTTCCTGTTATTTTTGAGGGGTAAAAGGCTCAGGGTCACTGAGATCTTGCTCAAACTCCAGGTTGTCCCTACTGAGTGCTGTGACTGAGGGACGGGGTGGGGGGGCTGGGTATGGAGAGGAGCTGGGTGCAGACAGGAGCTGGGTGCGGGGAGGAGCTGGGTGCGGACAGGAGCTGGGTGCGGACAGGAGCTGGGTGCGGACAGGAGCTGGGTGCGGACCGGAGCTGGGTGCGGACAGGAGCTGGGTGCGGAGAGGAGCTGGGTGCGGGGAGGAGCTGGGTGCGGGGAGGAGCTGGGTGCGGGGAGGAGCTGGGTGCGGACAGGAGCTGGGTGCGGACAGGAGCTGGGTGCGGACAGGAGCTGGGTGCGGGGAGGAGCTGGGTGCCGGGAGGAGCTGGGTGCGGACAGGAGCTGGGTGCGGCTACTGCAGTGAACTGATCAGGGGAGAAGAAGCAGAAGTTAAGCCGGGGGCAGCCAAACTTTTGGCTTCCCTGGGCCACATTGGGAGAATTGTCTTGGGCCACACATAAAATACACTAACACTAGTTATAGCTGATGAACTTAAAAAAGAAAAAAAAATTGCAAAAAAAAAAACCATGTTTTAAGGAAGTTTACAAATTCTGTATTGGGCTTATTCAAAGCTCAAGCTTGGGTTGGACAAGCTTGATTTAAACTAAGAGATCAAAGGAAAATAAAAAGGAGCCACACAGGAAGACTAGGGGAAGGGCATCCGGACAGAGGGAAGAGCCAGGGCCAGGGCCCCAGGGTAGGAGGCTGCCGGGACTTGACTTGCCACGTGTCGGGGAGGCCTCAAGGGTTTGAAGCTGCAGATTGACACGATCCAGCTCATGGATCAGTCAGGCCACATTGGTTGAGCCGGAAGAGAGGAGATGAGGGTGCAGTCTGGTGGGCGCGGCATGAAGGGGCACCCAGAGACCTCCGTGGGAGTGGCCTCCAGTACTCCCGTGTGCTTACAGACCTGCCCCTTCCAGACAGGGCCGCCAGGGCCAGACTCGGTACATGGTCTCCCGCCTGCCTGACTCCCCATCGCCAATTCTGGACCAGGCCTGGCAAGAGGCTGGAAGCTCTCCCTCCTCTTGCCACCTTTCATTCTCCTGCAGTTCCCAAACCTTCCCCGCTTGCCGGCTTTTTCTTTTGGCCACAGGGAAGGCAGCTACGCAAGAAGGACCGGACAGCCCTGATTCCCATCACTCCACCGTGTGTGCTCGGGAGAGTGGTGAACCTTTACGGAGCCCAGGCAGGCCCCAATGCAGAGCCCACGCTTGTTCATCCCGCACCAAGCCCTGGACGGGGCTGAATCCTGCTCTGGGGGAGGTTCTAGAAGCATCCTCCTGGCCAGTTAAGTTGGTGCCAAAAGATGCCTGCCTCTGCACCAGGCCCGTGGGTCTACACCTTATTTCTGGTGACCAGCTGGCCATCCTTGCTGGCTCCGGAGGTGTGGAAACGTGAGTACAAATTGTAGAGACCAGAAGGTTCAGCCAGAAGAAGCCACGTGCCGCCAAACAGGACGAGCAGTGGGAAGGCACGAGGTCGGTCTCCAGCCCTTTCATTCTACAAGACCCATGGCAACTTAGGAGCCTGGTCACCTGAGGGTCGGCCTGGGTGTGGTTTAACAACGACCTCACTGCTCAGCCCCCACATCCAGAGTCAATACGACTCTGTGAGCCACCCCAGTCTAAAAGCTGGAGAATGTGGCTGGGCGTGATGGCTCACATCTGTAATCCCAGCGCTTTGGGAGGTCAACATGGGAGGATCACGTGAGGCTGCAGTGAGCTATAATTGTGCCACCGCGTCCTGTCCCTAAAAAACTTAAAGGGTTGGGGACAAGCCATTCTGTGTTTTCTGTTTCCATGAATTCTCAGGGATGAGCTCGGATGGCTAAGGGGGTGTCTGCTCTAGAGGACATGAGGTGCAGCTTGGTCTTGCAGGCTGCCAGTTCCATGTGGACTTGCCTGGGCTCTGGGCCACTCTGAAAACTGGATGAAAACTGGAACCTCATCCCCACCAACATGCACAGACCATGTTTTATGCACAAAGTCTGACGATACCCGAACTCTCACTTAGAGCCCCACCCAGTGATTCTAAATGAAGCAAACAAAAGCGCTGATGAGAATCTTCTCTGGGCTTTACTCGGCTTGACTCACTTAATTCTGGCACCATCTATCTGAGGTAGGCACAATTATCACCCCCATTTCCTAGAGAGAAAAACGGAGGCTCAGACAGGCTATCATTAGTCTGAGGTTACACCTTGGGCAATGGTGATGCCTGGATTCAGCCCAAGGTGAGATGCACCGCAGTTCTTGCTCTGTCCTCTCCAGCTTGCCCTCTGGCTGCTGCTGGCACAGGCCCTTCCAGGCAGGAGGCTGCGTCTCAGGCTGGAGGAAATGTGCCCACAGGCGCCTGAGAGAGGCCTGGGGATGCTGTTGGCCTGTGGAGAGGACCTCGATGCATTTCACAGGGCTCCAGGCCCATGAGCAGAACGTGGCTGCCAGGAGTGACATCATTCGGCTCAGCAGGAGAGCTTGGCATCTGGGCTTGGAGCTTGATGCTTCGTGAGCCGCTGGGAGGCTTCCCTGGGTGACAGAACCAGGGCTTGTGGTCCCAAGTGACAAGGGTGGGCAGGACAGAGGCCAGGTCTCAAGCCGTGAACAGTCCCTTAGAAAGATGTAGGTGGGAATTCTAGCTCAGCAGCCCTGGACAGGGAGGAGGAGCAGGGCTCAGCACCATGCCTGGCACTCTTCATGCATTATTGTGTCGATTTCTCTCTCAAACTGTATAAGGTAAGAACTAGCTAGCAATGGGAACGCTGGCCCCAGGAGGTAGGAAACTGGGCTGGGGTCTCCCAGCTTGAGCTTGGACATGGAGTTTCACGTCCAGGCAGCCTGATGCCAGATAGCTGGCCCTCGTCCCCTTACTCTCCTGGGGTGGGACGGGGGAGCAAGGGTCCTCGCTCCCCGTGTAGCTGTGCAGCTCCCTGTGTAGCTGTCCCCAAGCGTCTCATCCTAACACGGCTGCACCCTGCCCTGCTCCCTTGCATTCTTCTGTGCCCATTACAGAGCAGGTGCGCAGTCAGTGTCTGCTAGAATGCGTCACCAGTGAAGCCTGGGAGCCCTGGGCCGCCGGGCAGTGGCCTAGGCCTTCCTCATTCCCTGTCCCCTCCGACCTTGGACCAGTGCAGGGCGGGGCCGCCTGCTGCTCCCCGCCCCGCCCCGCTCCCCCCACATGGTGGGAGTGCAGAAGCTGGAGCGCCTGTCCCCAGGGCCCGGGGCCACGCACCCTCTCGGCGCCAGCTCACAGCTGAAGGGTCTGCTCCTCGCTGTCGCTGTCGCTGCCTTCCAGCTGCTCCAGGATCTCGTCCAACACCACAGACCGCTTTTTCTTCGGGGGCTCTGTGGGAGCCCAGATGGCAAGAGAGGAGAAAAGAACAGCCGAGAGGGTTGTGAGGCAGGAAGGGAGAAATGACAGAGGAAGGAGGGAGAGGGAGGTATGAGCCGAGCACCAGGGCGGGGAGACAGGAGAAGCCAGAGGATGCGAGAGAGGGAAGTGGGGAGAGAGGGGAGGGAGAGAAGATACAGAGGGAGGGGAGAGAAGGCGGGAGAATAAGGAAAGACGAGCACAGGAGAGAATCAAAGGGGGAGATGAGGAGGAGAGAGAAACACCAGGGTTAGTCTCTGCATCACCACGGTGGGGCTACCTCCCTTGAACCCCCAGAAACTCTCCTGCTTCCCTGGCCATACCCTCCCCATCTTCCACCCGCAGGAGAAAGGATTCCCTCGAGAAAAAGAGGGAGGGGGTCTCCTGTGCTGCTTCCTCCCAGCAGGTCAGAGCTTGGCTTAGAGGAAGCTGAAACCCTCCAGAGAGGCTGAGCCAGGCTGTGGGCTGGGGAAACGAGTGGAAGCTGCTTCTGTTTTCTTGGAGGTCAGGCTAATGGTGTAGTGTGTGGCTGGCATACAGCAGGTGCTCAAGGATTCCAGAGGGGGCACGGAAAGAAATGACAATTAGAGGTGGCTTTGAAGTGGAGGACGATTTGACTCGGGCTCTGAAGAATGCGACATTTTCTGTGAGGAGAGGAGACTCAGGGTCATGAAGAAAGCACGGAGGTAGGAAACGGCGCAGTGGGCTCAGCCCCGCAAGCAACTCCCAATTAGGCACCATCGCGAGCACGGCTCCACTCCTGTCAGTAACCCCACAGGCAGGTGGTAAACCACCTCTTGCTGGCAAGGGAACTGAGGCACAGACAGGCAGGTCTGCGGTCACCCAGTTAGGAAGTGGTGGAGCTAGGATTCGAACCCCAGTTACACCAAAGCCCAGTCTTTCTGCTTTTCATGGAAGTCTTTGGTGCTGGCCAGAGAACTCCAAGGAGATCAATGGTGGCAGGAGAGGACACGTGGGGCCCTTTGGCCCTCTGGGAAAGAAGCGAGGCTGGGGGAGGCTGGGATCCAGGCTGGCTTCCTCCGTCAGTCCCTCTGCTAGTCTAACCACCCATCAGTGGGCAGCCTAACTCGCAGTAAGGCTTGATTTGTACAGAGGCAGTGTAAAGAAGCTGTCCAAATCTCTCGCTTTCCATGGCTCAAACACCTCTGCCAATAAATCACCCTGAGGTCCTTTACCTCCATCTCTCCGCAGGCTGGGAGCTCCCTGGAACTCACAGCAGCAGCTTTGCCTTTTCTACTACCTCCCAGGGCCAGCACAGTGCCTGGCCCAGAGATGAAGCCTTGGTTCACCTCTGCGTGGTCCTCGGCGAGTGACTTCATCTCTCTGAGCCTGTTTCTTCAATCTCATCCCTCCCAAATCAATTCAAACACTGCCCCCGTTTCTCATCATCTCCACGGCTGCATTCCTGATCCAAACACCCCTCACCCCTCACTAGAGACCCTCCTCACACCAAGGATCCCTCTAAAACACGTGCATCAGATCCAGCACTCCCTAAGAAAGCCTCAAGTCCTCTGGAGGTGTCACTGAAGCAGGCCCACCTGCCCCTGCTTGAGACCTTTGCACCAGCAGCACCCAGATCTCCCTGAGCTCCGATGCCACCCCACCCCCTGACACTTTTTAGTACTCACGCTGCTGCAGGCCTTTCTTTGTGTGGGATGTTGTCCCGCTCACTGTGTCCCTGGCCTTAGCACACTGCCTGGCACCTAACAAGTGCTTGTGAAATATCCCAGAAAGGGGAGTGAGTGACTGGAGCAAGGGTGAAAGAGATGGCAGAGCCTGCCCCACGGCGAGGGTGTGGAAAGTGCGGGAGGTGCCCGCCTGCCTGCCTCCTGGGAGTCTCAGGCCTGGCGGCTGTACCCATCATTGGTAATCATGAAAAGGCAGAGGGGGACAGGGTGGGCTGGGGTGGTGGGGTGGCGGCCTAGGGCTCAGACACAGCTTCCTCTCCTTCCTCATGCCCTCCTAGACGCTGTCAGTTTCCTTATAATCGCCAGCCCTGGAGGTGCACAATGGCCTCTGGAAATTGAATTTGTGGGCAGGTAATAGGAGCTGGAAAATAGAAATGCAACAAAACAGGGCCTGCAGGCGATTGCTGGTGCCCCTCCCATCTGCTAACATGGGTTGAGGGTGGCAGCTCACTCCTGGGGCGGGGGTCCCTGCCTTCCTAGGCCAGGCCTGGCTTGGGGTCTAAGGGGTGGCCAGCAGTGGTTGGCCTAGTGGCTGCCTTCTTCCTGGGATTTTTTTGTTCTCTCCCATATCCTGACAACTCGGAGGGCTGGCTCGGGGGCAAGTTCTGGCTCCATCAATTGTGTCGGCTCAACCTTTAAGGCTGACCCGGACTGGGCGCTTCTTCCCCGAGCTCCTGCATCCCCCGGCCCCGCCACCATCGCCTCTGGCTTCCTCTGCCTCCCTCCCAGGAGCCTAGTCTCCAACAGCAGCCAGGAGGAGCTTGTCAAATCCTCCATCACAGCATGCCGCCCCTTTGCTCAGGCCTCCATGGGCACCATCTCACCTGGGGAAAGCTCTTGCTGTCAGCTGCCAGGGCCACCGAGCAGGCCCCACCACGCCTCTGCTTCGCTCCCACTCTGCTTCAGGCACACGAGCCCCTTCCTGGCTCCTGGCCTCTAGCACTCCCACCTCAGGGCCTCACATCTTTTGTTCCCTTGGTCTGGAATGCTCTTCCCACGGAGCCACTCAGGGGCCTTAGCTTTCCAGTGAAGCGTCCCTCCTGATTTAAAATCCCAAGTCCCCCAGAGTGCCATCTCACCATTTCATGTTTCCACCTTACTATCTGTCTCCCTGGGTGGAACGTCAGCTCTAGGAGGGCGGGGGTGTCTGTCTGTTTTGTCCACTGTTCCATTCCCAATGCCCAAACCTGTGCCTGGCACATAGCAGATGCTCAATAAGTGTGTGCTGAGAGACTGAGGGAGTGAATGACAGGGGAAATTGAGGGTCTAGGAGTGTTGGCTGCCGAAGGACAAACAGCAGCAGAGACACGACCAGGAGCGGTTGTCCAGGGCCTTCATTCACGCTCTCACCCCCTCACATGCCAGAGACTCCTGTGGCACCCGCTCTGGGCCAGGCACGCTGGGAACAAGACTGGCTCGGCCCCACCTACGGCCTTCTGGTCTGGCGGGGGAGATGGAGAAAGAACCAGATAGTTGTGTCTCAATTTCTAACCTGTAAAATGGGTATACTAGGGGTTGTGGTGAGGCTGAAATGAGTAAAAAAGGAAACGCCTGGCCCCCGGTTAGGGCTCAGTCAATGGTGCTGAGACCAACGCCTGCGTTACTGTTACTGATATGAAAGGTGTTAATTTCATGTCTCTCTTGGCCACTGGGGCAGTGAGCTCTCACAGGGCGGGGGCTCTTGCAGGGAGGCTGGCTTATGATACATGATCAGTACATAGTTGACAGGTCAAGGAATGAGATGATGTGGTTCATCAAGGCCAAGGGAAGTGGGAGTCCCACCTTCTCGGTTCGTACATTGGCTATGGGGCAAGGGACGCAGACGGTACACTGGTGCTCGCTGACTCCCTGGCTACAGAAGTCACATGATCCAAGGTTCTAGCTCAGCAACTGACTGGCCAAGTGACCGTGGGACAGTCACTTCAGCTCTCTGGGCCTCGGCTTTCGGTTGACACAGTGGGGATAGAAATAGGGGCCATCTCACTGGGTGGCTACGAAGATGATCAATTTCACAGATAGGGCCTGCAGTGCCCAGGGGCCCACTCTACTCAGGAGCCACGATTGTGCTCCTGGGCCTGGCATATCTGCCAGGGTTCAGGCTGGGCCCCCAGCTGCCCCCCTGGAGGACACGTCAGGCCCCGAGTTCCCAGCCAATGACACCCCGCACCCCCCGCTGGCCCTGCTTCCTTGAGGAGCACCCTGTTTGCAGGGAACAGCTGCTGAAATCCCACTTCCCTGACATCAAAAGCCTCAGTGGGTTTTCACCAAACAAACATAATGCAGAACCGGAGAAAGGTGTAAAATAAATAAACAAAACAAGCTGTGCATTTTCTTTCAGTATTACAGCTGCACCCGAAGATAAACAACAAGTGAATGTCACCAAACATCAATACCCGAGAAATTAACTTGACAAAAAGCTCAGCCGTCCCCCGACAACCCCCCAGTCCTGCCCCCCTCCCCCCCCAACCTCCAACCACCATTTTTGCATTTCTGGAGTTCCCACCTAATGATTTTATTTTTCAATTAATTCCTTGACAGAATGCCAGCCTGTGTCTCTCCCTTCCCTGGCTGGCGCTGTCGGCCCTGCGTGGAAGGCACAGACAGGCAGGGAGAAAGGCACGGGCGGGGGCGGGGGGCTGTCGGGAGGACAAGAGAAAGTGCTTCGTGGGGTTTTGTTCCGGAGGCAGACGGCGAGGCGAGGGGAGCCGGGGGAGAACAGCGTGGCTGATGAGGGGAGAAGCGAGTTCTGAAAGGAGCCCTGGGAAGAGGCAGGTGTGAACAGCTCAGGGACGGGAAAAGCGCTGGGCTAGGAAGCCCAGGGCTGGATTCTGAGCGGAGAGGCCTGAGGTGCAGGGTGAAGGGTGCTGGATGCCCGGTGCTGGGTGGGTGAGCTGTCAGGATCAAACCCTGCTGCTCCTGGCTGGGAAACCTCAGGTAAGTTGCTTCACCTCTCTGGACTCCTCTCTGTTTCTGCAGTTACTGAATGGTGATGAAAAATTTACATGCCTAAGGTGCGTAAGACTATTAAGAGTGAATATAAGTATATAAGGCCTTCACAACAGTGCCTAGCACACAGCCAGCTGTCAATACAGGTTGGTCATTCTTACTGCTGTGGATGGAATCTGTAAGTAAGAGCACGAGGGTGGGCCGCTCCCCTCCTCTATAACATGAGGACAAATGCAGCAGCCATGGTCAGTGCCCCATCTCCACTGCCAAGGTGTTCTCTGGCCACAGGGGGATACATGGCCCCAGCGTGTGGCAGGCTGGAAATGACAGGCATTAAAGTCCCCCAGAGCAACCCACCAGCAGTGAGAGGGGTAAATGGGAGCTATGGATATACAGCTCACGTTCTTTGTGTCCTGGGGGACAGTCCTGAGGTGTGTGCCACATGGCTCTCAGGAAGCCACAGTGGGCTTGGGTGTCAGCTGGCCACAGCGGGATCTGCTCATTCCGGCCCCCTGGACTGGCTCCCTTCCCTTCCCCCATATTCCTGGATCACCACCCAGGTACCTGCTGGCTGTTCAAACATCAAGAGGTGACCAGTGGGGGCGTGGCATGTTGGCTCATGCCTGTAATCCCAGCACTTCAGAAGGCCAAGGCGGGTAGATCACCTGAGTAAGGGATTCGAGACTAGCCTGGCCAACATGGTGAAACCCTGTCTCATGAAAAATACAAAAATTAGTCAGGTGTGGTGGTGGGCACCTGTAATCCCAGCTACTCAGGAGGCTGAAGCAAAAATTGTTTGAATCTGGAAGGCGGAGGAGTGAGCCTAGATCACGCCATTGCACTCCAGTCTGGGCAACAGAATGAGACTGTCTCCAAAAAAAAAAAAAAAAAAAAAAAAAAAAAAATCGACCAATGGGATGGAGCAGGGCCTCCCACTATGGACCCACGGAAGAGCGTCTGTATTTGCTGACACGATTTGCCATGAATAAAGATAATCAGTGACTAATGTTTAAAAACAGGGATATGCTACATGAGAATCTGCATGAAACTGGAATGGCTAACCCGCGAATGTGGCAGACCTCTCCCCTCCCCGCCTACAGGTAACTGACAAGGCCGTGCACTAGCTGCCCCTGGAGACAGGAGGCCTCACTTACGGGAGCTTTTCTACCTGTTTCTGGAGGCTCCTGAGTTGCTACTTCCTGAGATAGAGGATAGGCAAGGCTTCCATAAACTCTGCTAAGCCGGAGCCAGAACTGACTCCAAAAGGCCGGGGTGAAGGGCAGGGGGCAGGGGCACAGGAGGGTGAGGGGAGGAAGGAGGTTGAGGCAGAGCATGGAGGGTGGGATTCCAGGTCAGAATGAAGCACTACAATCTTCAGACTCAGGATGTGCAGTCCTGGACCACTGGGGGACACTGGCCACCTGTAGCTCCCACCCTACGAGGGTGCCATGGTGTGGGTACTGCGGGGGGGCTGGGTACCTGAGGGCTGGCCTGGCTTGGGAGGCTGCCTGCTCTGGAAGGCTGGCCAAGCCAGACCCCCATTCTCAGCTGCTGGTGCCTCTGCCTGGGTCTCTCCCTGCCCTCCCTGGCTTCAGCTCTCGCTGCCCCCGTGGACAGAGCCCTCGGATACCCCAATGGGTCTGCATCTCAGCACTCTGTGTACAGCAGGCACACATTAGGTACACGCAGAATAAAGGGTACTCTTCAGGAGATTGGACTGGCTCCTAAGACCAAGCCAATGGCCCTTTACTGATACAGAAGGCTGTTTTAAGGTTGTGCCTTTTTTTTTTTTTTTTTTTTTTTAAATAGAATCACACCCTGTCGCCCACGCTGGAGTGCACTGGAGCAATCTCGGCTCACTACAACCTCTGCTTTCTGGGTTCAAGCAATTCTCATGCCTCAGCCTCCTGAGTAGCTGGGATTACAGGTGTGCACCACCATGCCCAACAAATTTTTGTATTTTTAGTAGAGATGAGGTTTTACCATGTTGGCCAGGCTGGTCTTGAACTCATAAGCTCAAGCAATCCACTGGGCTCGGCCTCCTAAAACCGTGAGGCACCATGTCCAGCCAGTTGTGCCTTTTTAAAACATAGCCAGTCCTTCTAAGAACTAGGTGTGATCTGAGAGAGTCCTTGCTCAGAGCTGGTGGGCAGAAGCCTGGGCCGCAGACCGGCCTTTGCCACTATGGGACTCCCAGGAGCTGCTAAGCTCCACACCTCAGTGCTCTCACCTGTTAAACGGGGATGGTGCTTGCTCTGCTGATCTTATGGGGACCCTACGGGCTCCTGCCTTCAGTCACTCATAGCAAGCACCACCAAACATACTCTATGTGCCATGAATAATGTGGGGGATACAGTGGTGAACAAAACTCCACAGGATAAACTAACCCACCAGCCACAGGGGCCACACTGGGGCTCAGGGTGGTCAGGACGAGGTGGGACCTGAGTACCGTCCCTTGGTGGTCCCAGCCTTCTCTGAGGTACCAAACTTGCTCTTCTGTAGACAGGACACAGTAGTAGCACCCACCGCAGGGGATCTGATAAGATAAAGCATGAGCACACTTAGCCCAGGGCCTGGCACAGTGAGGCGCCAGGCAAACACGAAAGCTATCAATCAAAGGGTCCTGCGAGGCCACCCCAGAGGACAGGCAGTGCCCAGCAAAGAGGGAATCCAGCTGCCCAAGATAAGGCTGAGGGGCGAGCGGCAGGGACCACTCCTCAGGCACCTGCTGGCTTTGGACTTCTGGAAATTCCACCAGCTGGGTGACATCATTGTCCCACTTTTCAGAGGAGGAAGCAGCCACACTAGGGCTCTCAAGAGTCAAGTGGCCGCATTCTCCAAGCAGGACCTTGAGCTGCAACAGGGCTGGCTCCAGCCCTGCTGGCACAGCACAGCACAGCCTGGCCTGCAGTGGGGGACACCAGCCCAGCCTCCCTAGGAAGCGGGGTCTCGACAGGAAAAGGGTGAACAGATCCGGGCCGGGTAGCAGCGATTTCCTTTTCAAAGGCCATTGGTTCTCAACCTAGCTGTCTGACAGCATCAGCAAGGAACTACTGATGCCTGGATCTTCCCTCCAGAGGTTCTGATGCAAATGGCCTGGGGTGGGCATGGGATAATCTGACTGCTATAACGACTGCTGTTATTAATCTTGGTGCTGAGGACTCCGGTTCCCTGAGTGGCCAGAGACTGGGGGGGGGTGGGTGGAGCGACCAAGCTTTGTGCTCCGAGTGTCCTGCGTATGTGCAGAATTCCACGACAGGCCACGCACAGCCCCATGCACAGGGGCTGGCAAAGGTACTGCAGCCCGGATTCCTGCGGATTTATCCTGAGCTAGGCTGTGGGCGTGGGCTATGCCTGGGGGCTTCTGGCTTTGGTCCCACGTGTTTGTGTTAGTTGCAGATGCTGGGAGACCTGTGAGGGCTGGGAAGCAAGGGGAGCGTCCTGGTGAAGGTAGCTCACTGCAGAGGGAAAAGGGAAAAAGGACCAGGAAAGGTGGGAAGGTGTCCCCGACTCCTCTGCCTCAGGCCTGGAGGACTTCCGGGTGCTAGGGCTTGGTCCACATTAGCTACTGATCTCTCTTCCCTTGGCGTAGGCCCTCGGTTGGAAAGCAGAGGCTGAAAGGGAGCAGCTGGTAACATCGCACAGGGCCAAGGTGTAGTGATGTCTGCACCAGGATGGGTAGGTGCAAAGGCCCGAGGGTCCAGGTAGGAATAAGATGGCATCTCACAGTCCAGGGGGTGTGGGAGACTGCAGGGACGGCTATGCACGGAGGCTGCTGGGAAGCCCAGCCTTTGTATAAACCTGCAGCCATTCCTTGGGCCTGGCGCCCTGTGGGAACGTGGAACCAGGCTGGCCAAACCTGATTTTCCAAAAGAGGTCAGCATCTTGATTTTCAGGTCAAACCTTTCAATAGCAAAATAGTGATGATTCATTCAAAACCGTTGTTTTCATATGTGGCAGGCAAAATAAAGATCTAATTTCAGCCGGCAGCTTGCCAGTGCGGTCTCTGCTCTTTTCTCTCTCTCTTCTCTGTCTACCAAACACTAGTTTCACTGGTGGTCATGCAGCTGTATGAAAAACCTTGTCTGTGTGTTTTCCTTAGGTTTCCCCCGGCTGGGCCAGCCTACAGTACAGAAATAAAACTGGCCACCCCCTACCACCAGCTACAACCCTGGAGGGAAACCCACCTTCCTCCTGCCCCCATTTCTAGCACTCTGGTCCCCAAGTCCCCAAACCATTGTCCAATCCCAGACCAGCCCCTGCCCCTCCCAAGTCGCTCTGAAATTCTCCTTCTGTCAGTTTAATTCCGTGATCGATGAGGAAGAGCACGAGAAATGGCCCAGCACAGCTGGCTTCCCCGTTAGCCCTAGCAGGGATTCCTGGCCTCGCTGGCGACGGCTGAGTGAAATGTTTGCAGAACGCAGAGAACACAAGTCAATAACAATTTAGCTGGATTGGGAGCAAGTACCTTCCCTGCACGGACAGCCGCTCCCTGGGGAAGGGGAAGAGAGTGTGCGGGATATTGCCGAAGCACTTGGAATTATTTCCAAAACACCGCCCAGCGAGACTCAGGTGTGGGGAGCGTGTGTGTGTGGGGTGACCCGGTGATACCTGCTCCAGCTGGCCTCTAGGGTCCCCAACTCTCTGATCGGGGCTCCCTACACAGCCAGGCATGTGCACCACTTGGGTGCACACTTGAGAACTGCCTTGACCAAAGCAATTCCCTCTCCTTGATTTTCCTCCTCTGGATTTGGCCTCCAGCAGCTGCGGTAGCCAGGGGTGTGAGAAAGAGTGGGTCTCCTGGCCAATCTCAACCTCTCCTGGAACTGCTTGCCAGCGTGACCAGGAGCCAGAGATAGACCAAACTCACCACCCCGAACACAGAAAGTGATCATTTCATTTCTTTTCTTTTTTTTTGAGACCGAGTCTCTCTCAGTTGCCCAGGTTGGGGTACAGTGGCGTGATCTCAGCTCACTGCAACTTTCTGTCTCCTGGGTTCAAGTGATTCTCCTGCCTCAGCCTCCTGAGTAGCTGGGATTACAGGCGCGCACCACGACGCCTGGCTAATTTTTGTATTTTTAGTAGAGGCAGGGTTTCACCATGTTGGCCACGCTGGTCTCAAACTCCTGGGCTCAAGTGATCCACCCACCTCAGCTTCCCAAAGTGCTGGGATTACAGGTGTGAGCCACCTCGCCCGGCCAAAAAGTGATCATTTCAGTGAGGTCAGGGATAAAACACCTGCACATCCCTGGGCCCCACGCAGTCTCGGCCTTTCCCATCAGGACCCTCTGTGGCAATCGGGACAGTCTCCCTCTTTGCCCGCCTCCTACTTAGGCCTTCAATACTTCCGGAGGAAGGGCTGCCACAGGCAAGTCTTCAGGAGAAAACAAGGACCCAGGCAAAGGAATGGAAATGGGAAGCTTTCAGAAAACCTCTGTCTCCAGGTGGATGGAAGGAACCACGACCAAGGGATATTTTGAATAATAAATTCTGTGACTTCACATTCTCGCTTGAACTTTGCCGACTGTGAGTTTTAAAGCCTGATGATTATGTTTTCATCGGCAAGATCAAGGAGGCCTATTTGACACGGGGATAACGGGCTCTCTTGGTCTCCAGTCTTTTGAAAATGTGTGGTCCTGTGAGTGATTAAGTTACGGAAGCGGGGAGGGGGTGAACTCTTGCAGGCTTTAAATATCATCTGTCTGCGGATGACTTCCAAATTTATATCTCAGCCCAGACTTCGCCCCTGAGCTCCCAACTCATATATCTATCTGCCTGACATCGAGGGGAGTCCTAATAGTGTCTGAAATCCAAGCCGTTCTGAACACCCCCGCCCAGCCACCTGTTCTTTCCCGCTTCCTGGGCCTCCACTCGCATGTAGCATGCAGCACCAACATCCTGTGAGTGGTTTAGAGCAAAAACCTATGTACTAGTTTTGATTTTTCTCCTCCCTTCCAGAAGCACGCCTGGCTGGCTCTATCCTCACCAAATATACCCAAGCCCCCTGCTTCCCCACCCCCACAGCCTCTGCTCCCTGGCCCTTGCTGGCCTGGATGGGACCCCTGACCTCCATCCTTGCCCCTCGACAATGCAGGGGATGAAGTCTGACAGTGTGAATTGGGTCTTGAGACTCTTCTCCTCAAATCTTCCTGGAGTTTCCCACTGCACCTTGAACATAAGCTGGGCTTCCTGCCAGGTCAGACAAGGCCCCAGGAGGAAGCCCCGCTGGCTCCTCTGCCTGCTCTGAACACAGGCTGCCCAGGGACCCGAGCACCTGCGGCTTCTGCTACCTGGGATGTTTCCCCCAGATCTTTGGCTGGTTAGTCCCTTTGAATCACACAGAAACACTGACTCAGCAGAAAGACTTCCCAACCACCACATCTGGAATCTCTCCTTTCCCTCTCTGGCCCTGAAGAGTTGATTATACCATCCTTTCTTCTCTTTTCTTTCTTCCATTTTTTAAGGAGACAGAGTCTTGCTCTGTTGCCCAAGCTGGAGTGTGGTGGCGCAATCACGGCTCGCTGCAGCCTTGACTGCCTGGGCTCAAGCGATAATCCCTCCTCAGCCTCCCGAGCAGCTGGGACTACAGGTATGCGCCACCATGCCTGGTGAATCTTAAAATTTTTTGTAGAGATGGGTCTTGCCATGTGGCTCAGGCTGGTTTCAAACTCCTGGGCTCAACTGATCCTTCTGCCTCGGCCTCTCAAACCACTGGGATTACAGGTGTGAGCCACTGCATCCCGCCTTATGTTACTCTTTCTAATTTCCACCAGGACTTGGTATCATCAGAACTTTGTTGCTATTTAGTTTTTTTGGTGGGGTGGGGGAGGTGGGCAATCATCTGTCTCTCTCACTCAAGTTAACAGCTCCGAGGGAGGACTTTCTCTTTTGTATATGGCTTTACCCTCAGTGCCTAGAGCACAGCTGGATAATTAGGTAATCAGTGAAGAACTGTTGAGTGAATGAATGAATGAATGAATGGAGCCTCCTATCGGGGAAGCTGGAGATCTAAGCAGAGGACTCTAGTTGCCTTGGGGGTGCAGTTTGATGCCTCTAGGGTTATATGCTCTGAGAAAGGGAGGGGTCACTGTGGGAGTAATTAGCCACCCCTGGCTTTTGAATAAATAAGGGCAGTCATTTCACAAGGTCCAGGGGCTGCAAGCTGTTTCCGTGATGGGCCAGAAAGCAAATCCTTTAGGCTTGGTGGGCCATAGGGTCTCCGTCACAAACACTCAACTTTGTCCTTGCAGTGGGAGAAAGTAGCCCTGGACAGTATATGAACAAATGGGCGTGCCTACGTCCCAATAAAACTTTATTTATAAAAACAAACTGTAGGCTGCGGTTTCCAACTGCTGCTGTACCTGGATTGGGGCCCAGATCCAATAAACAGAGGGCAATCTCGATTGAGGGTGTTGGGATACAGGGTGTGATGGAACAGCCAGGAACTGTTAGCCACAGTTGTGCAGTGTGCAGACCTGTGCGCCTTCAGGCCGGGCACTACGCTGCTCTGGGTCTTGGCTGTGCCTCAGTAAAATGGGAGCAACACTGTTCTTAGTGAGGCTGAAACAAGACTGAGTTATGTAAAACCACTTGGCATTACTCTCTGCACACGGTCAGTCTGTGACAACACACTCTTGCCCTCTTTCTTTCCTTTTCACCTGACTTGATCTTTATCAGAACTTACATAATTGCTTTTTCAGACCAGCGGTGCGTCGAGGCACATGGCCAGGAATATCTGGCTTCAGACCACACAGGGTTCCAGTGCCGACTGCACACCTGGGTAAGCATGGGGCCTGTGCACATCAGCAAGCTTTTCTGAGCCCCGGCTTCTTTCTTTGTGGGGTGGCTGTGAGGATGAACCGAGTTAACGCTCGCACAGTGCCCAGTACCTATTAGATGCTCAATTAAATTCTAATCATCATCCTGATGATTAGGTTCTTATTTGTGTTCATTTTTCCATCCCACAAATGGTCACTGAGCGCCTCTTCTCTGTGCTAGATGCAGGGCCCAGGCAAAGGGCCTTGTAGCCCCCCAAAGGATAAAGTGTCACATGGAGAAGGATCTTAACTGCACACGTGAACACCTCATGGCAGGCTGTGGCATTCGAGGAGGACGAGGGGAGGGGCGTGAAGAGGGAATCACGAGAAGAAGGGGTGTAGGGGAAAGTTGCATCTCTGACACTCTGGCTGGGAGGCAGTGGGGGCTGGGGTCAGTGGGGGCTGCTGGGACCAGGGCTCTAGCAAGCAGGCTCCTTCCCTGCCCCCTGTGAGTCTTGGAGGGTGACTGTGTGCTAGAGGCCAGCGATCAATGGGGACAGCCACCCGCCTGTGCCAGAAGAGCGCTTTTCTGGGCGCTCTGCTCATAGATCCCCCGCCCCAGCCCAGCCTGGCTTGGGCAGGCGGGGGAAGGTGCCGCTGCCAGCCACTCACCATGCTGGTCATGTCTACGCTTCCAGCTCCAGAGGTGAAAGGGAGAGATGCTAACCACAGCCCATCAGTCCTCCCCAGCTGGAATAAGACAACACGGGGAAGCAGAGCCACGCTCCTGGCCAAATAAAAGCCTGTTTGCCCGGCCTCCCTGCCTGTGAGTGCTGTAAAACAGAGGGTTCTGTGCACAGATTTCTTCCATACCATTATATTCTCTCGGTTGCGCTCGCAGGTACCGTGGCCTGCCGTGACCCTGAAAGCTTCTCGATGCCGTGACCCTGCTGGTTTGTAACACGTTCGGGAAGAAAAGGACACAGCCAGCGGTGGACTTTCCTCTTTCTTCCCTCCTTGCTCTCTCTTTTCAAACTCCCACATGCAAGGCAGTGAAGAATAGCACTTCACCTACCACAGGGCAGATGCGCTGGAGATGAGAAATCTGATTCTTGGTGGGCAAGGAAGGGAGGGAGGCACGGGGCAGCCGGCAGGGGCAGGAAGAGGACAGGGGAGATGGGGAGGGCGGTTTGGTGGAAAACGTCTGTCTTGCTATTCCCTTTTGAAAGCATCTGTCTGGTGTCAAGGTCTTTACCTACTCAGGCCAACTTTTACAATGACTTTCAAAGCCCTGTGCTTCGCTGTTCAATTTGACAGGTGTTTTGCAAGCATCAACTTGCAAGGAAAAATATAATGCCCTGCCATTATACAGGGACAATGGATAAAATGAAGGCTTCTGCTTGGTGGGGAGGTGCTGGGGAGTTGACAACAAGCTTCTCTTGGCTGCCAATAAGGAACCTGGATAAGCAGAGAGCTGGAGACTGGGTGTGGAGCACAACGAGTTCTCCTTCCCCTCCTCATGGCACCTGGGCACTAGTAAGCTCCTACTAGGTGCCAGGATCTGTGCTATGTCCTGGAGACAAGGGAGAACAGGTGGCATCTGTGGCTAGATGTAAACATCCTATCCCAAGCAATGCTTATCTGCCAGGCATACCTGTTCTCCTACTTACTACACACACACACACACACACACACACACACACACACACACACACTGCTGCCCAGGCTTAGAAACCCCAGGGCTTGTCTCTGTGTCTCAGTCCTTTGCCCAGAATGGCTGCAGTGCAAGGAAAGCAGAAGTGTTCTTGGCAACTCACAAAAGGAAGAGTGAGTGACTCCAAGGACAGTAATGCCCTGACAATTGTATTGGTGGACTGCAAGTGACGTGCCAGTTGTGTGCCATCTCCTTTATAGGCATCCCCTCCTTTGAGCCCCACAATTTCACTAATGAGATAAGCACCGTGGCCCCATCGTACCAATGACAGAGCTGAGGCAGGGCGACTTGCCTGAGGTCACAGAATGGGTATGAGGACGCGCTTGGGTAAAACGCAGGGGCAGCCACTCAGGTCAGCTGGATGGTGGAAAACACAGGTTTGAAACCTGACTCCGTAGTCAACAGGTGGGTGCCCTTACTTGCCCTCTCTGTGCCTGTTTTCTCGTCTCTAAAACAGAGGACTATGACAGCACAGTAAATTGACAGGTTCACAGGTTCTTGGAAATCGCAACTCAAGTGAAAAGATGTACAGCTAAATCAATGTTACCACAGGACAATGGATGCAAACAAGAGCTACACTCCCAGGTGGATTTCCAGCAACAAAAACATCACCAAACTTCTGAATAAAGACACCAAAACCTCTAAATGTTAAACACTGAAATCAACGGGAGCTAAGCATACATTTAAGACAGATTAGTAAAAATAAGGAAGATGATGATTTACCCAACGATTCCAGTTCCGGTCTGCAGGTGGCCAGAGCCTCTCCTGGCAGCTCAGGACACTGGTAGGGAACCTGCCCTGGGCAGGGCACCCATCACACACACAACTGCACTCCCCCACTCTGGGGCCACGGAGACATGCCAATTCACCTAGTGTGCATGGCTTTGGGATGCAGGAGGAAACCAGAGGACCTGGACAAAACCTACATGGGGAGAACACGAAACTCCACGGAGAGAACACAAAACTCCACAGGGAGAACATGAAACTCCACGGGGAGAACACGCAAGCTCCACGGGGGGAACACGCAAACTCCACGGGGGGAACACGAAACTCCAGGGGGGAACATGCAAACTCCACGGGGAGAACATGCAAGCTCCACGGGGAGAAGACGCAAACTCCACAGGGGAACACACAAACTCCACGGGGAGAACACGCAAGCTCCACGGGGAGAACACGCAAACTCCACGGGGAGAACACACAAGCTCCACGGGGAGAACACGCAAACTCCATGGGGAGAACACACAAACCCCACGGGGAGAACACACAAACCCCACAGGGCGAACACAAACCCCACGGGACGAACACACAAAATACACGTGGAGAACACACAAACTCCACGGGGTGAACACACAAACTCCACGGGGAGAACACGCAAACTCCACGCGGAGAACACGCAAACCCCACGGGGAGAACACGCAAACCCCACGGGGAGAACACGCAAACTCCACGGGGAGAACACACAAACCCCATGGAGAGAACACACAAACTCCACAGGGGGAACACACAAACTCCACGGGGAGAACACTGAAACTCCACGGGGGGAACACACAAACTGCACACAGACAGTGGCCCTGGATGGGAGGGCAGCTTTTTTTTTTCTTATCAATTATGACAAATCGACGTTATCTAAGGACCTGTATTTACCTCCCAGGATTTTGAGGATTCATACCCATGAAAGCCTGCAGCTAGCACCTGCCCCCTGAGTAAGGTCTGACACATGAAGATTGCTAGTTACAGTAATAATAATTGGTATTATTTAGCTTGAACTGCAAACTGAACTCTCTGCTCTGACCTAGGTGCCTCAGGGACCCAGGGGAGATGAGGCCAGTCCTGGGAGCTTCGAAGAAGCTGAGCCCAGGGGCAGGGGCACTCCTGAGTAATTCACACTGGTGCCACCGACCACATCAAGGGCTTCAGCTGGTGCCAAAGCTCCACTCTATCTGCTCTGGCCACCTCCCACTGTCCCTGAGTGTGGCTCACAGGCCACGGTGTCACCGGCATGCTTCCTGTCAGGCCCTGAGGAATGGTGAAGATGCCTGCCTTTCATTCAGTGGCCCACATTCTGTAGGGCCTTTGTTGCAGCCTCAGCTCAGTAGCCTCCACCTGGGATCTGAGTGCCCTCCTGGCAGAGTTCAGGGCCGAGGCCAGAGCTGGGGGAGGGAACTGGGCACGGACACCACTTGCCCTTGGGGTCTGCCAGAGCCCTGGAGCTCTGAACAATGCGGATTTTGACACAAATAAGCTGGTAATTTTTCTCCATGAGAAAAAGGCACAAAGTGGGGAGAAGGGTCTGGCCACGAGGGCAGGAGGCCAGCGGGCCTATTCTGAACATTTGGGGCTGCTGCGGGCACCTCCGGCGTCTCAGAGACATCAGTCGGACAATGGGTGTCTTGGTGGGTGAGAAAGACTGACCCCTCCAGCGCGCCTGCTCTGTGCTGGACACGCTCCAGGCATCACCCCATTTCCCCAAGCCAGTGTCGCACCGCCAGGGGAGGACAGATAGATAGAGAAGTAAACTTGAGCACTGTCCAAGTTCACCATGCGCTACCTGTGTGACCTTGGGCAAAGTGCGTCATCCCTGCATGCCTCAGTTCCCTCATCTGTAGAATGGGCAGATGAACAGCGTCTCACTCACAGGGGCGGTATGTGAATGATGTGAGACCCCGCACTGCAAGGGATATAGAAGAGCTCCTGGTCCCCAGTAAGGAAAGCTGTTACTATGGCTTTTGCTACTTTCCTGATCACTGTCAAATGAATTCCAGAAGCAAGTACCCTTGTTAACAGTATCTTTCACATGAGAAAACAGAAGCCCACAGGGCGCAGCCACTCACCCTGGGACACACAGCCAGATGCAGAACCCAGGTCTTGCTGACACTCTTTTCCCTAAGCCAGGGCTTCCTAAATCTTTTGGGGCCCATGACCTCCTAGAAAATCCGTTGGAAACAAAAGATCCTCTTGCCAGACACATACATAGACACAAACTGTATAATACAATTTCCAGGCGTTCCCAGCCCCTCTGGGGCCAGCCATACTGGGACCCAGGAAGACAAAATTCCACGGATTCTGAGCTAAAAAAAAAATCCCCATCTTACATCTTGCCGTATTCTACAGAGTGTATTCTTTTGTTCTTTGGAAAACAGTGCTGAAAAATGCAATAAGTAATTCAGACTCTTTGGCTCCAAACTTGCTGGCCACATTCTTGCCTTCTCTTCCTGGTCCAGACAGGTGAGGCCAGCAGAGAGATCTAACACTCCGCTGTGCTCGGCCCTGACCCCTGTGGATGGTCCAGGCACTGTTCCTCAGGGCTGCTCCTGCCCTCAGGAAAACACCACCTCTACCGCTGGCAACATGCCTTGACGTGTACGCAGGTCGCTATACATGCTGGACATTCTCTGGTCCCGCCACATCCATCCGCGGTCCTGCTCTGTCCTGGGAAGGCTGAACCCTATTGAATGCGTCACAGGGACAATCTGGGCCTGTGGCTGACAAGTGGGATGGTCTGATGGGCGGGAGAGAGAGCTGCAGCTGTCTGATCCCAGCCCCTTCCTGCTGTGCTGCTGTCCTCTGGCAGCGGCTGTCCCTCCACGCTGCGGTGCCCACTGGTAGCTGCTCCTAGGCTCCTGCCCTCACTGAACCCCAGGGATATCACGTCCTCCCGCTGCCCTTTCAGCCCCTGGGGAGGTAAGAGCTCTGGCGCTGCTCCCCTCTGGCGCCCCAGCATCCTGTGCTCCGTTGGCACTTCCTACACCCCTGTCAGCTGCCACTGCATGACAGGCTCTTTCTATGATGTGAATTCTGTTCCCTCCTGGGGCCTCGGCCCATCTCCTGTGGCACTGGGGAAGGGTCCCTTAGTTCTCATCTTCGACACACTTGGGGACCCCAGAGCTGATGTCCCCATCTAGAACCTGGGAGGGCAGGGCTCTTTCAGAAGGACTCAGGGGTGGAAACACGTGGCTTGGCTCTGACACTCAAGCCTGTCCTCAGGGGCCTCATCTCACCTCTGCATGTTGGCTTCCACATCTGTGCTATGCAGACGATGAAACGTGCACATTACAGGGCCTTTTATGAGCACGTGCTGTGTCAATTCTGAAGGGCCAGCAGTGTTTGTCATTATGATTTGTTACTCATTCTCCCAATTTCTGGAAGGAACCCGACAGATCTTGGGTTCATGGTCTGGATGAGTCAGAAGGGCCAAAGCCATGTAGTCAGTAAACACTCACACACCCCAGATTTAATAAGGGCCTGGCCTTTCTTTTTCTTTCTTTTTTTTTTTTTTTGAGATGGAGTCTCGCCCTGTCACCCAGGCTGGAGTGCAATGGTGCCATCTTGGTTCAGTGCAATCTCTGTCTCCCAGGTTCAAGTTATTCTCCTGCCTTAGCCTCCCAAGTAGCTGGGACTACAGGTGTGTGTCACCATGCTCAGCTAATTTTTTTTTTTTTTGTATTTTTAGTAGAGGCGGGGTTTCGCCATGTTGGCCAGGCCGGTCTCAAATTCCTGACCTCAGTGATCCACCCACCTTGGCCTCCCAAAGTACTGGGATTACAGGCCTGAGCCATCATGCCCAGCTAGGACTCTTTCTTGAGTGACGTTTGTAAGTATAACATGGTTGGAACAGGTGGGTGGGGTGGGAGGCTCTAGAGCCGGTCTGGAGTTCAAGTCTGAGCTCTGCCACTTCCTCGCTGCACAGACACAGCACTGCATGCAGCTGCTACAGTTACTGCGGAGACCGAGACAATGCCCATCTGAGGATGGCCCCTGGTGCACAGTGAGTGCTTAATAAACACTAGTTGTCATAAATCACTGCAGTGCTTGGCAGGCCTCAGTTCTCTCATCTGTGAAATGGGGCTAATCATGCCTATCTCATAGGGCTGCTGGGGAGTGAATGGGAAGATGCAGGCGAATGAACTGTCTTTGTTACTGTTACCATTCTGTCTGCCCTGTCTGGGGCTTGGCCTGGCCGGTAAGCGGCTGTGGAGAGCCAATTCCACAGAAATGATGCCGGCCAAGTCTTTCCACTGTGGCGAGGCAATGGTGCTGTCTTTGGAACTCAATTTATTGAAGGGGGCTTCTCTCTAAGGCTGGGCAGAACTGCTGAGCCCGCACTCCTCGGCTGGCCTGGGGGTGGGGGATGGGGTGACAAGGGAGATGGTCGCCCCGCCTCCGCTCCGCTCTGGGGAGAGTTCCTTACACAAACATTTGCCCACGGGTGCATTTGGTCCTGTCAATGGTTGTCAATAAGGACAGGCTCTTTTTCTGCACATCAGGATTTGGGGCCTTATTGAGTTGTGAGCTTGCAACTGTGTATTTAGCCTTCATTTCTCTGGTTCCACATTTGCCTCAGCTCAAATATTCCCCACCCTGAGACTGGGCACCTGGCATGTGCCAGATACTGTCCTGGGCATGGGACCCAGGGAAGAACTGATCACTAACAGAGATAAGAACGACACAGCCCTCACATGGGGGAGGCACGGGTCCAGAGAGGATAACAAACCACAAAGAAGTAAGTTACAACAGGGCAAGAAAGCACAGTGACAGAGAAGTGTAGAGTATGGAGAAATTACTGATACCTGTGGAGGGGGAGGGAAACAGGAAGGCTTCCTGGAGGAGGTATCATTCTATCTGGGTTTGATGGCATTTTCCATGTCAAAAAAAAAAAAAAAAAAAAAGGTGAGGGGCAAGGCATTTTAAGCAGAGGGAACAGCATGTGCAAAGGCATAGAGTCCTGCCTGGAGTTTGGGGAACAATGAACTCTGTAGGAGGTGTGGTGGGAGGAAGGAGGAGTCTGGGAAGATCATGGGTGTGTGCAGGAGGCCATGTTCTAAGGGTGTGGCAGGCTGGGCTAGAGTCAGGGGGCTTCCCTGCTGTTTTTTGGAGATCCCACTGTGGGGGATGCAGCCCTGCTGCATCGCTGAGACGCTGCTTCGCAGAGTCGTTTCGCCCTAAGCAAGACCGGCGGCCCCACCGGAAGACTCCCATCTCCATAAACTGTTCCCAAGGTGCTGCCTGGTGCAGCAACAGAGCCGTATGGTCAGGATAGAGGGCAAGCACTCCTGGCTCCAGGTTCTATGTCTACACAGAGGAGTGGGGCTGGGGGATGCTGGCTGCTAACACCCTCCTTTTGTGCCCAGGTGACATCCTTGGCCCTGGGTTGCCCCACAGGGAAGGGGATGGATGAAGGCACAATGGCGGCTCCATCCAGCAAAGCACCTGAGACCCAGGCGACAATGAGGTGGGAGGAATGCGATGGCGTGCCAGGAAGACCTGAGAGCACCTCAGGTGGCACCACAGACAGAACTGTCCCCCATGACGGAGCCTGGCTTTTCCGGGCATGCAAAAGGTAGAGAAGCTCCCTAGCTGGATGACGCACACTAAGGAAGCAGGATCCAAAGTAGGTGGGAAGCCGGCAGCTGCCCTTTTGCTGCGGGCCCAGGCCGTAGCGGAAGCACTTCTGCGACGGGTGGCGGAGAGGTGGGATGGGGTTCAAGGTCAAGCACCCCTTGATATCCCAAGTTTTGGGGGAGCATACTGGACAGCAAGGGGCACCTGCCATGCCTTCCACGTACCCAGGGCGGAGCGATTCTCAGGGCTCTCTCACTCCCTCCTCACCTGACTCACAACAGCCTCCTGGGCCGACCTCATCTGCTCCAACCATGCCGGCCTCCCTGTTTCTCATGCACACTGAGCTTGCTCCAACCTCGGGGTCTCCCCTGCCTCTGGCTTCCTGCTTGGGCGGCCCTTTCTTGGGTACAGGTGTCATCTCTGCAGTGAGGCCTCTCTAGTCCACCTGAGGAGCAATGTGTCCCAGCCTCTTCGACCTGAGCCTAGGGCCCTGCTTGTCCACTGCCACGAGGGTACATGAGGGCACAGCGGGCACTCAGTATTTTCTGGCCACCACCTGAACTGTCACTGAGGCCACATGATGCCACCAAGCTGGGTAAGAGGTGAGTGAGACCTGCGGGTATCAGGGCCCCAGCAGGAAGTAGATGGTCCTCCAACGAGGTCACCGAAGAAAGCGAGCAGCAAGAGTGTGGCCCCCCAGGAAGGCCGTGAGCATCCCTGCCCTTCGGACGCTGGAATCTGGACACAGAGCACTGTGAGGACAGGGCCAGCAGCCGTGAGCTGTGGCCTGGCAGCCTGGCAGGCAGGGAACGGATAAACACTCTGACCTCCGTCTCTTGCTGCCAAGGCCCTCAGTGACCCAACCCGACTGCACCCTGAGAGCACACAGAACATGGATGCTTCTGCACACACCAGGCTCCCGGCAGGGACTGCCCCAGGCTGGTGGAGGCAGGTCTGCGGGACTGAGAGGGGATGCCCAGCAGGAGGTGCTTGGCAGCCCTTGTGCCACAGCCTGCTGGGTGGACAGCAGTTCTCTCAGAAGCCCCACCCACCTCTTGTGTTCCCCAGGGGCCCATGAATCAGCCACAAGACCTTCGAATCAGCCACAAGACCTTCCGGCTCCTACCGTGAAAGTGTGCAGCCGTCTTCTGCCGCAGGGCCTGCAGGGTCACCTCAGCATCGGCCCACTCCAGCACCAGTCTCCGGCCATACAAGTGGGTGCTGTGACACAGGGCGTTGAAGGCTCTCTGCAGAGGAACAGGAAACGAAACTGCACATCAGCTGGATCAGCGTGCCAGACACTCCACTCTGCCCGCCAGCTGCCTGCCCACAGCACAGATGCCCAAGCCCAGGTTCTGGCCCCGTGACATCTGATCTCCAGCGAGGGTTTGGGGAGCGGTTGGGCGCATCTATTTAATTAGTGGGTTGCGTTCCCAGGGAGAAAGCTGCAAGTGGCTGAGCAGTCAATATATCCACCGTCTGGGCCATAATTGGCGCCTGGGCCGAGGCAGTCGTCTATTTGCAGCGTGTCATCCGATCTGCGGAGGGCGACCCCATTAGTGGGCTCACCTCCCACCTGGCTGTCTGTATGGCAGCCACTTGAGAAAGCCATGCCCTGGCCAGCCGCCGATGACAAGCATACAGGCTTGTCACCTGGGTGTCACTTGGTGCTGCTCTCCTTCACTGCCCTGGTAACTCTGTCCCACACATTGCTCTTGAAGGGGCCCCTTCTGTCCCTGCTGCCAGTGCCCTTTGCCTCCTCGCTGGTCCCCCGGCCCTTTGCTCCCAGCCTGGGTCCTGGCGCAGGCTGTTCCCACTCACTCTTTGCTGTTCCCGACCCCCACATGCTGCCTGGTTCCCTCTTTCTACTTTTTAACAGCTATTCTGAGATAGAATCCGTGTACTTCATACACCACTTGTCTGAAGAAGACAATTCAGTGGGTTCTGGTATTATCATGGAGCTGTGCAAAATGTCACCATATCAATTTTACAAGGTTTTCATCAGCCTCAAAGGAAACCCCACACCCCTTAGCTAGCAGTCCTCCAGCCCCTGGCAACTACCTGTCTGGTTTCTGTCTCTGGATTTGCCTATTCTGGACATTTCATATGAACGGAATCATATGGAAGTGATCAGTACCCTCTTAAACACTGCTAGGTCTCAAGTTCAACGGCACTGCCCAGGGACGTCCTCTCTGACTTGATGGGCTCATCCAAAATGCCCCCATGGTACAGGGAGGCTGTGAGCTTAGTAGCCAAAAGCCTGGAGTCTGAGGTCACCCTGCCCAGGAAGGGCAGACCCTGCAGGTCTTAGCTTGAAGATCTTGGGCAAGCTAAAGAAACTGTCCTGGACTCTGCTTCCTTATCTACACAATGGGTACGTGCACATAGGCCAATCTCAGGGGTTTCCAGGACAAAAACGAGTTCACACAGTGTCTAGAACAGTGCGGGGTCACTGTGATTGCTCAATACACGTTGCTTCTCGCTGCGGTTTTGTTACTGTAGACATGACATTTGCAGTTGCTTTCTCTCCGCAGAGAGCTTTTGGGCAGGCATGGTTTAAAGAGCACTAGGCCCCAGGTGCTCGAGCGCTGGCAGTGGAGAGCAACGGTGGCTAAGGAGGTGCTTTGCTCTGCCTCTGGGTTGCAGAGAGCACCAATGGGTGCAAGCAGAGGGGGGGCTTGCTGCTCTTGTTTCTTTGATGCCGTGAGGCATCATGTAACCGGAAGGGTCTGGATGGGAATCCATCCAACTGTGCTCCTGATCTACAACGTGGCTCTTACGGTTGGACCACGTCCCGCAAGAGGAGACAGGTTGGGTCCTAACCCCATGAACTTCAGAACGTGACCTTATTTGGAAATGGTAGTTGCAGAGGTCATCAGTCAAGATGACGTCACACGGGAAAATGGCTGGCCCTGAGCCAATGACGGGTGTCACTGGATGGCCACGTGAAGACAGAGACATAGGGTGAATGCTGGGGACGGGAGGTGTGGGGTGGAGGCAGACACTGGCTGATGAGTCTACAAACCAAGGATGCCAGCTATCCCTAGCAGCCAGGGGAGGGCACCACGAAGGTTCCCCTTGGAAGGAACCAATCCGGCCAGCACCTTGATTTTGGATTTCCAGCCTCCAGAACCGTGAGACACATTTCTGGATTTTTAAAATGTTCTCTAAGGCAAGGTCTCGCTCTGTCACCCAGGCTGGAATGCAGTGGTGTGATCATGGCTCACTTCATCCTCAGACTTCTGGGATCAAGAGATCCTCCCACCTTGGCCTACCGAGTAGCTGGGACCAGAGGCACATGCTACCATGCCTCGCTAGGTTTTCAATTTTTGTAGGGATGGGGTCTCCCTGCATTGCCCAGGCTGGTCTTGAACTCCTGAACGCTAGTGATCCTCCCGCCTCAGCTTCCCAAGTGCTGGGATTACAGGCCTGAGCCACTGTACCCGGCCCATTTCTGTGGTTTGAAGCCATCAGTCTGTGGCATTTTGTTACAGTTGCCCTAGGGAACTGACGCAGTTGGGTAATCATCTGCCACATCTTGAGCCTCAGTTTCCCCATCCGTGTTGGGACTGGCTGTGGGACATACATAAAATGAGCATGGAGGGCAGCACATAGTATACAGTCAATAAACAAATGAATCCGAAAAGACGGGAGGGAGGTGACTAGAACATGCATCTTTTTAAAACTAGACATGCGGCCAAATTAAAGAAATGCTTTGTTCTCCTCCGTGCTGTTCTGAGGAGGACCAGGTGCAGAAAACTTTTTCTTTCCTTTTTTTTTTAACTTTAATTTAAAAAAACTCTGACTGCCAGCAGAGCCTCTGCATTTTTTTCCATGTGGATATAAAAATGCATCTGGACTCCGAGCCGAAATGGCCCATTCAGAGCTTTAAAACACACGCGTTCTCAGCTGGCGAGGCAGAGAAACGGCTTGACTGGGGGTGCTGGGGTTTTAAGATGAGGGAGAGGAACTGGTGGGGAGTCTGGGGTGGCGGATGTTCCATCCTCGTGCCAGGGTCCCCGAGGAGTTGTGGTCCCTGGGACACGATGGGGTGGGGGTGGCCAAGGGGATGCATCTGGTGAATGCTAGGCTGGAACTCCGAAGAATGGAGTAAGATCCCAGGAGGTAGGTCTGTGTGAGAGGCCCCAGCCCCAGCCTCTCTGATTCCTGCTAACAGATTTCCATGTTTCTTTCTCTCCCTTGGAAACCACTTCTCCATTCCAGTGCCACAGAAAGCCCAGGGAGGTCTCCATTCATTGCAGGAGTTACTAAAAAATGCCCTCTCCTGGCTTCTTTGTGATATCACCTCTCACAAATGTTCATCTCTCCCCTCTGCACTCCTCTGACACATTCTTGGCTTCTCTCTGGAAGAGCTCTTCATTCTAAGAGGGTTGGTGGCATGGCAGTTTAGAGGATGGACTCTGCTGCTGGCCTGCCTTGGTTCAAATCCCTGCTCCAGTGCTTACGAACTGTGTGATCTCGGGCAAGCTGCTGAACCTCTCTGGGCCCAAGCTTCCTCATATGTAAAAGAAGGGCAGCAGCAAAGAGTAGTGAGAATTCAGGGAACTGTGAAGTCTGACACTTAGAACGCTGCCTGGCACATAACAAGAGTCACTTAAGATTGGCTGTTATAATGATGTACGCCTCCATTTTTTCATTATCCTGCTAAAGAGCAGGGCCAAGGGAAGGTAAGACACAAAAGCTCTTGTATTCGAGGTTAGAACGCAATGCGTGGTTCTCCAAAAATAGCAGAATTACCCTGCCGCGTTCTAGTCCCTGCAGGTTAATATGAAATCAGGTTGTGTTCCCGAGTGCCCACTACCTGGGTGGCTGGAATGTGGTGGCCTCAAACTGTCGCAGGCGGTGTGAGGACAGTGATTTGAGGCTAAAATTGGCCTTGGATAATCCAGAGTAATTGTGTTTCATTAAAAGAGTGTAAGGAGAGCTTGTCATATTTGACACATTCTAGGAGGCAAGGCAGGTGGGGAGAGGAGGAGGAAGATGCAGGCCCGGGCCTCAAGGGGCTTTCGTGGCACCGGAAAGACTGAGAGGAGCTTGTTAGGTTCCAGGCACCACAGAGGGCAAAGTGCAAGCCAGAGAGGTCCACCAGCAGCTCCCTCCTTGGTTTCTGCCTACACTTGACCCCACTGAAACTTGACCTCCACCTTCCCCCAAGTGTTTTTCCAAATCTCAGCTGCAGGCATGTGCTCCCCTGCCAAAACAGCCCCCAGGTTTGTCTGTCTCAGGAGACTGAGGAGTTACTGGCCCTCTGCTCCTCTCCAAGTCTGGCTCTTGCTGTCTGATTTTCTTTTTGTGGCATCAAAGGCTGTCTTAGCATGGATGACCCTATCTCCTAGCTCCATGGAACTCCAAGCACATGACCTCAGCCTACTCCTGAGAATAGACATTATTCTCCCATTTCAAAGAATGGGAAACTGAGGCACTGGCCAAGGTGTGTATGCAGGTCAACTTCCTTCTCCCTCTTCCTTTTGGCTTCTACACATTGTCTCTGGGCCCCTTGGACAGACGGCCCAGGGAAGGGTCTGCCTCTCCTGCACAGGCAACAGCCAGGCACCCTCCCTGTGCCCAGAACATCCGCCTCCACTTCCAGAACCTGCTCCTGCCCCATAATGCTTTCTGTGTGCCAGTCTCCCTGACTCGACCTTGAACCCTGGAGGGAAGGTGTTCCATCCTTAAGATCCTCAGCCTGGTGCTGGGCAGAGCCCATTCAGTCCATGTCCGCAAAGCGCGCTATGGCGTCTCTTTCACTAGGGGTCTCGAGAACATGTCTCCAGACTGGGGTAGATGGTTAGGCTGGTCCTAGTTGGGGACGGAGGGTTGGCTGACATGTCCTGCCACAGTTCCCTTCAAACCCTTGCACTTTATAGACCACAAACACGGTGGGGACAGGAGTATGTCCCGTTCTGAGAGAGCAGGCAGTCCCCGACCATCTAGACGAGTGGGACATTTGGCCTTTTGAAATGATACACAAATAAAAATTGGGTCTGGCTCTGCTCCCAACATGCCTGGCTTGGCGCCTTGCAAGATGGGAACAGTAACCTGCACTCCTAGGGCTCGAGAGACTGCACGTCAGACCCCCAGCTGGCTTGCTGGAGAGGCCTGAAGATCCAGCACAGAACCCCGAAGATGCAGGGGTCCAGCAAAACGAACGCTACAGAACAGAAGCCCCTCCCGCCCTTGGGAGCACTTCCTGCCATCAAAGATGGCCCGCGCTGGTTATTCCTGGTCCCCCCTCCATCTGTACAGTGTGACCAGGGCTCCCTCGGCCTCTGGTTTCCACTGAGGTGAAGCAAATGGGTGGCACTGTGGGAGACTGAGGGAAAGGAAAGGAGGGAGGAGAAGAGGGGGGAGAAGGTGGTGCTGCTCCCCTCTCCCTTCCTGCAGGCTGCAGCTCCTGCTAAGGCCTCTTCTTGGCAGCCTCAGCCCTAGCTTTTCTTCCAACCCTCCTCTTGGTCTAAGGCAGGCGACAGTCGCTTCACCATCCCTGGTGAGGCCCTTAGCCCTAGCAAGCCTCTGTAAAGACCTCCTCATTCGCCTCACCTGGGGGTGGGGGTAGGTCCTGTTTCTGCCAGATCCCTGACCCAGACCCAGATGGCTGCCTGGAGTCCCTCTGCCTTGACCGGGGACAGGTAAATTTCCTACCTTAGGTGGTGTGTCTTGCATGCCTTGGCCCTACTGAGAATTTGAGGCCCACCCAGGAAAGCACTGAGCAGGTCGAGCCAGAGTCCAGGGCTGCCCTCATGATCCAGTTCTCCGGCTCTGCTGTCCTGAAATCACAGCTCTTTGAGCTCCTCTGACTCAAGCCATGAACTCCAGGTATCAAGAGGCCTGGCCTCCTGCCGCCTTTTCTGGATTCCCTTAGAGGCCAATCTGCTAAGGTGGTGTGGGGTTGACAGCCGCAGGCTAGGCTATGGCTGGGCCTGGCGGCTTCTTTCAAGAACTGGGAAGGCACTGGAAGGCTGCCAGTGAGGTGCTGGGCCTGACCTTTCTGCAGCTTCCCTGGAGACAGACCTCCTTTCACAGCAACAAAAGCCCATGCACGCCCTTGGCAGGACTCCCGTCCCTAGGGGCTTCGAAGAACTGCCCTGGGCCATGGCTTCTGCGCAGAGCTGAGGACAGGATTTCTATCTTGAGAAGTCCAAGGCATTCTCCTGGGTCCTTCTGCTCCCCAGGGAGCTGTCTCTGGCAAAACCAGAGGGCTGTATCTCTCAGCAGACACTAAATCTGTCCAAACAGGGACAACGCCAACCCCTCCCAAACCCGCTGTGCCCCCAACACCTAGAATAAGGGGCTGGCACTGTTGAGGATTCTCTGCAGACTTGGCCAAAAAATAGAGGCCAAGGACTTCTGGGAGGAGGGTCTGCCTCCCTGGGGTGTTTTAACACTGTCACCCTGAGAGAGAGAGAGAGAGAGAGAGAGAGAGAGAGAGAGAGGAGAGAGAGAGACAGATCCTTTTCCTCCTGTCCCAAGGCTCCCACTGTCCTATGAGAAAGCTCTCAGCAAACCTCACCAGCTGCTTCTGTCCTCACAGGGGTAGCTGCCTGCTAGGCAGGCGTTGGTCCGGAGTAAGTTAAGCTCCCTGCACAATCCTGGGTGCTCCTATCCTGGTCCCTTCCCAGAAATGACACCGTGGAGCTGAGGGTGAGCTCCTAGGAGAGACATCTAGAGTCCCATTTCCAGATTGAGCTTCCTGAACTCTTCAGACACAGAGACACTCCTCCCTCTCATTCATTCATTCATTCATTCCCTCGTTTGCTCAGCTCAGTGCGATTCTACTCAGTCTCTGGAGTGGTGATGGTGAGGCAAACACGAGGAGGAGACAAAGGTGGGACACACTTCTGACCTCTGCCAGTTTACAGTACCCCTGGGAGGGGAAAGAGCCACTAGGGAGAGAGGGGAGGGCCAATGCCAGGGGCCCATGGGCACCGAGCCACAAGGCCACAGGCAGCCTGGGCTGCTGAGGCTCTGGGCTCCCCTCAGGCACAGGTCTGGCCCTGCTGCTTTTAAGAAACTTCCCTGAGTTTTCACTTTTTCAACTGCAAAACAATGGCGCTTCAGCCTCTCAGAGCTGCTGGGAAGCACAAACAAGTCAGCATTCTTCCTTCAGCCCACGCCCAGCATCAGGGGAAGGGCCTGATCTGGGACCTGGGGCTGGTGCCAATGGTGGTCAACTTTTTTTTTTTTTTTTTTTTTAATTTATTTTAGGCCAGGTGGGGTGGTGGGGGGGGGGTCACGCCTGTAATTCCGGCACTTTGAGAAGCTGAGGCAGGGGAATCACTTGAGGCCAGGAGTTCGAGACCAGCCTGGCCAACGTGGAGAAAACACGTCTCTACTAAAAATACAAAAATTAGCTGGGCGTGGTGGTGCGTGCCTGTGATCCTAGCTACTGGGGAGGCTGAGGCAGGAGAATTGCTTGAACCTGGTAGGTGGAGGTTACAGTGAGCGGAGATCATACCACTGCGCTCCAGCCTGGGTGACAGAGTGAGACTGTCTAAAAAAATTTTATTCTAATGCTATTAAAAGGGAGGAAGGTTGTCAACTTAGCGGGGATTTTTACTTTTCCTTGATGATTAGTACTGCCTGCCTGCCTGATAAATCTGAAATGAGGACATCTGAACCTGCGTCCCTCTCACTCTGATCTCAGTAGGACTGTGCAGGTCTCAATCCACACCGAGGCTCCAGGGACACAATTAGCAGAGGGGGCCATCCTGGCTGCGTCTTGGCCACAGGGGCTGCTCACCTGCCAGTCTGAGGAGGGCGGCCTATCCTGATCCCAGGACTCAGCCCATACCTAGGTGTGCTGGCCGAGGCTGCCTTGAAATGCAAGCTTGGGAGTCAAACACATTTTCAAATCCTCCTGGGCTCTGCTGAAGGAAACTTGGCAAAAGCCCACAATTACAGCACAGTCATGAGTGCACACATGTCACATGCACAACTGAACAGAAAAGTGTGGCCAAAACTCTGATTCCTGAATTTGCTTCCAGTTAACATTTTGGGGCACACAAGACAACGGATGCCTAGGTTTCAGCTGCAGCACCTCTGATCCCTGGGGGCCCAGAGGCACACTCAGCCACCCTCGCTTCTGTGGTGTCACGTGCTACAGCCTGTGTTAAATGCTTTCCACGCAACATTCTGCTTCGTCTTCACAAACGCCTCAATGGCAGCCTTATTATTGCCTGTGTGGGGACGAGTCACTTGGGCTAGAGGGATCAGAAGTCCCTTGTCCGCATCTGCACAGCTGCAAAGAGGCCGCTTGATATCACAGGCCACCGTAACCACTGTGTAGCATGCTCCTCCTTCTCTGCATTCAATGTAAGCAAGCGTGTGTTGAACGCACGTCACTGACAATCTAATAGTGATCGTTTGCTATGCACACAACACGGCCCAGCACTGTGCTGGGTGCTGGGCCCCCGGCGAAGAGGAAGGCTGTCCTGCCTTAAGGAGCTCTGTCCGCCTCGCTCACCATCAATCCCTCCCACTATAGGTCTGGTTTTGCTGGGATCTGCAAGGTGAAGACAGTAGGTTCACAGAACATTCCTTGAGAAGCCCAACGCGAGCCCCTGCCAAAACACTGGCATCCCCCAGGCGGGGGAGTGCCTGGGCCACATGTCCACACCCCTTCCTCTGCCCCGACCCTTGGCAGAGGGAAAAGCGAGAAACGGGGAAGGAGACATTAAGTGGTGCGACCCTCCGATGACAGCTGTGGCTGTTTACCACAGTGAGAACAGCCCTGCCTGCCAGCGCCAACCACCATCGCGCCTCCCTACTGCCGGCTCCCCCCAAGTGTTTATTTAAGCCAACACATTGCTCTGCTAATTGGATAACATTCCATGTGAAAATAGACCTTTTAAAACAACAGCAGCGGCGGCAAATAAAAACAGCTGCAACTGCAAAAGTACAAAGGCGTGGTGGGCCCGGGGAAGGGAAAAATTAAAGGCGCAATGCATGGGAAAAAATTAATATTCTGGCTTCTGGGATGCAAGTGTGTTCTTTGTGGTCCTCCCCTTCTGCGTTGCCCTTCCTTTCTTCCTCCAGGACCAGCCTGGCCTGGGTAAAGAGGAGGTGGCGGCTTCTAACTGGAGTCCCAGTGGCTATTGGTGGCCACTCAGCCAATGGGGACGAATGCGCGTGGTAGGGAGCCCCCCTACACCTGCCCAGGTGGAAGGCTTCTGCCTCCTCGGTGAGGGGCTACGCCTCGGGCTTGGTAGGGCTGGAAGGCAGCACGGTAGTGTGTGCTAGCAGGGGCAGCTCACTGAATGCCCACTCCTCCTCTGAGTGCTGGAAGGAGTGGACTTCATCCTGGACTTGTTCCCAAGAGACGTTTTAAGGGACAACTTCTTGGCCTTCCTCCAAAGTGTCCATCTAATTGGAGAGTCCTTCTCCTTGGTGAGGTGTCAGGGCTGGGTGAGAGGTGGTGGGATGGCATGACAGGGAGAAGGGGCTCTACCCAGAGCCTGGTGTGGAGATACATGGAATTTAAGTGAACCAGTGAACGAAGGAAGGAGGAATCCCTGAATATAAGCTTTGGAATCAGATTTTCCCAGCTCTGCCAAGCACCACCATATGACCTTGAGCAAGCAACTTTGTCCCTTTGAGCCTTGGTCTCCCTCACTGTCCAATGGCCTCCTACCACCTATCTCCTAGAGTCCCATGAGGATTAAAACTCATATATGCAAATGTTCTATACCACCCCTGCCAAAGACGGGCTTCCAGAAGTTGATAGTTTTTACCAACTCAAAGATATTACCCTTTTAGAAACATCCTAGTTGTGGGGTCCCCCGGCTGCATGGCACTGATGACACAACAGACAGTCGTGTACACGGTGCAGACCCAGGTCACCTAGGAGACCACTGCATTCAGGATGCAGTCCTGCTCGAGTCCTTCACTTCCTGCACTGCCCCCATTCTCCTTCCCTCATCAACCTCTGTCCCCTGCTTCCCTCCACACGTGGGGGAAGGTTCTTTGAGAAATGCCGGATCATCACACCCGGAGGTTTGATAACACCAGCACTTTCGGAGGGACTGACATTTACTGCCCGGGACATCAGGGGCTGATAGAATGTCCTAGGTTGGGAGAATATGCCAGCTCATCGATCCTGCTTCCTCTGAGCAGGGCTCTGGTCACCAGGGCCCGTGACAAGGGCAGATGGTCAAGACCCACCCTCGGTTCACCCGAGCAGCTCAGTAACAGACTGGGGTCTGGGCTTCCTATCAATTCACAGGGCTCCGCGGTACCTTCAGCGCTGGAGCTTAGCAAATGCTTGGTGAGGCCGGGGAGGGAGACGGGATGCAAATCTCCCGCCTGAGGTTGGGGCTGCCGCAGGTTGGGGTGGGGTGGGACGGTGCGAGTGTGGTGAATGTCACGCACAAAGCCGGCGCTCGAGGGAGCCTCTTGCTATTATCATCAGTTGCCTGGTTACTCTGAGCTCTGCCACAACAGCCTTTGAGGAACCTCTTGCAAGGATTCTCTTTTCAGTTTGGGTGTGTGTGTGCTTGATCCAGAAGGGGCCTGATGGATATAACAGAGCCCTGGGGGACACGCACAGTGGGACGCGGGTCTCATGGAGAAAAGTCAGACAACTTAGAACCCCTCAGTTCAGGGATGGTGGAGACGGCACGTGCTCAGGGCCACAGCAGAGACTGGTATCGAGGGGATGTCTTAACTCTTCTATGCTCTGCCAGCGGACAAATGGGCTGGTGGATGATGGGGAAAGAGCACTGTTCCGGGAGTCGAGATACCGGGGTTCAAGCCGCAGCACTGGAGCCTCCCAGAAACCATTCATTTCTCTATTCCTTTCTAGCCTCACCTTCTACAATGAGCTCAGCTGCCCCCTCCTTTCAGGCAATCCCTCCCTTCTTTCCTCCCATCTCAGGACTGCTTGGGGCAGACCTCCTGGCTCAAGAGGCGGCCGATGCCAACACAGGGGGCGACTATCTTCACTGAGGGTGCCATGGCAGGAAATGGGATCAATGCCCTCGGCAGGGGATCTGAGTGGGTCAGGGTTGAACGGAGCCCCAGGAAGGGTTTCTAAAGGAGGTCTCCTTCCCTAAGAGCTTCCACGGAGGGGTGGGGGGATGCATGGGAGCCGGCCCTGAAAGGCTGGGATCATGGAGGCTCCTCTACCAGCCCTGGGTTCTCACTAATTCCTTCTGCTGAGATAAAAAAGAGGGCTTTTGACTCCATGTCTCTGGCAGTATTGCTCTCCCTCTTCAAACTCACACCTACCCTCGAGCTAACTAGATATTTACAATATTCAGAATTCTATTCAGTAATATGCAGTGTGCAGGATTCTTCGGGTCAGTGGAGAGTGCTAAATGTTCCACTCAGAGATAATAAAGTTCTCCAGACAGACCTGGGGCCAGGGAGGGAGAGAGCAGTGGCAGCTTCCCCAGGAAGCAAAAAGAGCAAAGGGATTCTTATAGGAGAGATGTGCTTGTGGTGGGCTCCTCCTTCCTGGAAGATCAGCGCATCCTGTGGCGGGCACTGAGGGTACGAGTCCCAGCGTGGGAGAGGGAAGAGTCGCTGCAGGGACGGCGGGACCAGAAATAGCCTCCTGACAGGGAGAAGGGCCAATCCTGGAGGGGCTGTGACTTGAGCCTGTACTGTCCTCAGCTGCCCTTTCTCCTCCCAGAGCCCGAAGTGAAGGCAGGGAAGGGATGGAGGCGGAGGAGCTGCCACCTTCATAAATCACCAGAGGGCTGTGCTGGGCTTCAGAATGAGCATCCGTGGCTGGGCCTGGAGGTGCCAAGCTCAGGCCGCCTGGGCACTGGGTGAACCTCCTTAATGACATGCACTGCCCTGATTACCTGGGAGTCCACCTTCTGTCCTAATAAAGCTGAAGGGCAAAACTGAGCCCACAGTGAAATGTCAAAGGGCTCACGGCCAGGCCCAGCCCTGGTCGGACCCTCTATGTCCCAAGGGCTGAGTCAACTCGGCATCAACCTCTGGGTGCTGAAGAGAGGCTGCTGTGTGGAAACAGGGCTTCCAGGGAAGGGGCTCCGACACCTTTGCTCTCTGCTCTCGTTGAATGGGTAGGATCCCTTCCACCTCCAGCAGCTATTCCTGAGCTGCTGTCAGCATTTCCTGGAGTCGCACCCACTGGGCTTTAGCAGGCTTGCATCACAAGATGCCCAGTGTGTGGGTCAGATAAGAGGCCCGGTGGCTGGTCAAATAAGGAGAATATCCCCTTATTTCAGATCATCACCATCGTCACCACCAATGCCTTCCGCCTCCTCATCATAGCCAACAGCCAGGACGCAGGGGCCAGGCCCTGTTCTAAGGTTATCACCCCATCCAAACCTCACAATGACTCTATGAAAAGCCCTATGACTATTTTACGACAGGGGACACTGAGGCATACAGAAAGGATGTCACTTGCTCAAGGTCACACGGGAGATTCAGGGCAGCTCTGGGGTTCAAACTCAGGCTGATTGGGTTTGAAGTTTGTGCTCTAACGACAAGCTCTCACACCGGTCTTCGTAAGAGACATTTCTTAGGGGCAGGGAGTGAATCCCTCATTTCTCCCCTAAGCACAGCTTCCTATAGGAACTTTGCTATAAGACGGATGACAACACATCTACACCGTCACCACCCAGTCGAGCTCAGTGGAATGCAGTGGAGAAAGGATGCTGCCCTGCACTCCCTTCTGTCCACAGAGCATCAAATGTGTGCACGATTCCACGGACCAAGGGTGGCTCTGAAGGGACCCGGGCTGGTGGCAACGAGAAGGAAACAGTGTGCTGGTATTGAGTGCTCACCACATGTCAGGACCCAGTCAGTGCCTCTGATGCATCACCTGCCCTAACCCTGGGGGGCGAGGCATGGCCATCATTCCCGTTTCGCAGATGAGAAAGCTGTGGCACAGGGAAGGCCGGTGGGAGGCGAGCTGCCACGCGTGGTACTCTGAAAGGCAGCCCTCTAGTGCAGCCCTGAACCAACACAGGGCCCCATGTGCCTGCCCCGCTGTAAGGGTGAGGGCCATGACCTGCTGCATGCAAGGTGTGTCCCCTGCTGTCCCTGACGAGAGGCAAGGGAAAGGCTGCCAGCCAGGAGGAGAGAGGAGCAGATGTCCGGACAAACACAGCCATGTGTCAACAAAACAGGCACTTCAGCTCAAGACTCGGAGACAAAGGTGGCTGGCGAGGCTCTCCGAGGGTCCCTGTGTGCCTTCTCTGCCTGTGCATGTTCCCAGGGTCCACAAAGGCTGCAGCTGTGTCCCAGAGCTGCCACCTTTGGCTCTGCGTAGCTGACCCACCCCCGGGCCTCTTGTGATGCCAGCCTGCTAAAGCCCATGGCTGTGACTCCAGGAAATGCTCACTGTTCTTCCAAGGAACAGCTCATCAGAGGTAGGGGGGATCCCAGCCAAGAATGAGACCTCCCTGTCACTTTATTTTACCCTTGAGGAACAGTGAGGCTGAGAGAGGGGACTGGCCACCGCAGGCAGAGCTCACAGAGGGCAGCGCACTGTGACAGCTCTGCTGCCACCTTCCTTCCGGATTCTGACCTGAAGCTTGGTGCTTCGAAGGCAGTGGCTTTGGGTACACCCGGGGCCTTGTTCACATAGCCTCTGCCCCACACCTGCGGCTGGGCCCAGCACCCACTGTGGGAGCAAAGCCTGGCTGTGCTGAACTGAGCCAATTTGGAGATGTTGCCTTGTTTCAAAAATAAAAGGTTCTCTAGGAGCCTGGAGGGATCCTGGTACACGCTTGCACATGGCTGCCCCTGCCTGGGCTGCCCACACAGATAATCGGCATAAAACAGAACCCTTGGCCACGAGTGGAAAAAAGAAAGGGAAAGACGCATTCTGAGGCTGCTTCTCAAGTGCCTCTTGCTCTCCATTCCCAGTGCTCTGCCCTCTCTGCGTGGCATTTCCCATGCTGCCTACCCACGGGCCCACCTGAACTGAGGAATCTTCTTGATGACTTGGAGAAGCCTGGGACACCCATTTGCTTCCCATCCCCAGTTTATGTCCCAGGCTCCTGCACATGTGAAATGGGGAGAGGGAAGGGGACACAGAAACTGCCCCTTCCTCCAGATACAAGACCCCTAGGATCTTCTCCAAGGATGATGTACACATTAAGCAAAATCAAAGGCAAAAACAGAACCCCTGCATGGGGAGGGGAATCCATGTGTAAGAGGCCTGGCTGCCTTTCCTCAAAGGGTCCCAGACAGGCGGGGAAGGGAGCCACGGTCTCACCTTCGCATCCTGCTTGGTGAGGAAGTCCACAAAGCCGAAGCCTCTGTGTGTGCCTGTCCCGGTCATCTTCTTTGGCAGGCGGACCGTCTTCAACTCCCCAAAGGTGCTAGAAACAAAAGGCAAGACATGGGGGTTTAAGAATAGAGGCCTGCAAGGGAGGTGGGGGAGGCAGGACTGATTCTCACACGTGAATCCCTTTGAGTTATAAAAGACAAGTGCTGGCAGGCACACACAGACGCACGCACGTGTCAGCTCCGGGGCATGAGCGGCCTTCTCCTCCCCGGCCCCGGCCATCAGGCAGGGCAGGGAGGGAACAATCGGGCTGGAGATGCAATTGGAGAATTTTCAGTTCCTCTGCAACGGCTAGAGAGACTCTGCCCCTCAATAGGCCCCACTTCCCTGTGGGGTAACTTTGCACCGGGGAGGACCCTGCCTAGTACATAAGCAGACAGGCTGGCGGTGGGGGAAGGGGGGGAGCCTGGTCAGGGCAATGGGTCTGCCCATGTGTGTGAGCTGGGGCTCTGGACATGGATCAGCAGGGTCTCCTGATCTTTCCAAACCGCCTCTACGTCTGAGCTGAGCACACGGTGACCCTGGGCTGAGTGAATGGGATGGGGCCCCTTCTCTCGGACCTGGAACCTGGGACATTTGTTTCGTCAGTGATCAAATGACACACAGCTACTCCATCTAAACCCTGCTTCCCCTCCCTCTGAGCTATCATTTCGGTATCTTCTAAGCCAAAGTCGGGCAAAGCTCTGGAGAAGAAAATGGCTTGGCTCCTCCTGACAGGGATCAAACCGGTAACCACGGCCTTGGACCACTCCCCCTGCCAACACCGGCCCGCCGCCCCGGCTCCCTCCTCTCCTCCAGGGTAAACCTTTGAGAAATTCTAGGACAAAGGGATAGGGCTTTCTCCAGGCCTCCCTTGCCTCCCTGTCTGACTTCCCACCCCCCAATCCCTTCCTAATGTCCATTTATCAAATAAATACGCACAAATTGCTGCCGATAAATATTTAATGTGCACGGCATCTGAAGAGAGGTATTATTTTATTTGAAAATCTACACACACTTGCGGCCGCCTGGGCACACACACATATGCACGACGGTCTAGGATGCCTCGGGGCCAAAGACCGATTGGGTAAAAAACACAGTAAAGGCCCTAAGCTCTCGTGAAATGATATAAGCTAAATCTGAGGCGTTAACCCACAGCCCTGCCAGCATGACCAGGCATCTGCCAGCCCAATTTCTGAAGGCAGGACGGTGTGTAAATGCAGCATTATGAATCCTCAAAATGAATCTGCACGTCTCCTCGGAGCTCTCCCCAGCAGCTCCGCTCCCCCCTCCTGGTGCCTCCTCTGCATGGGCAACCAGAAACGGCAGAGAGGCACTGGTGACAAGGCCAGCCTCCCGGGGAGGGGAAGGAGCCAGGAACGTGGGGATTGGAGCCCGGTCAGGCTTCCCTGCTGGAGGGGGGCCGGGGCTGGGGACTAGCGGCTGGGCAGGTGGGGACAAGGTGAGGCTGGAGAGCCGAGAGGACTCAAGCCCACAAACCCTGCTTCATTCTGCCACCTAAAGGCGGCTGCATCCCATGACAGACACTGCCGCTCTTCCTTCCACCAAAGCCCTTATGCCCTGCTGGCTTTGAACGGGGAGGGCAGGGCATGGACAAATTTTCTTGTGAGCTCCTTCAGGTGAATGGTTCTTTAGGTCCAAGTCTTCAGAGGGCCACTGAGACCGCAGGGATGGCACATCCGGTGGCTATGGGGCTGGAGCCTGAGAGCATTCAGAGCTGGTATGAGGCAACTGACGGGTACTGGGAGGACTAGGCTGGGTGCTTTCTCAACATGGTCACAGACAGCCACTGGGTGTGCTGGTCCCTCTGTCCCTGCCCTGGCATCCCCCTAACTGCACTAGCCCTGAGATGTCTTTCCCACCCCCACAAGGCCGGGGTGACTGCCTCCATCCACAGTGTCACTGCTCACTGTGTTCCCTGACCAGGGCTGTGTGGGGTACATGCCTGTTTACTTCTCTGCCTTCTATGGCCGGGGCTAGGGCTCTGCTCCGCAAGAGTCCAGGCCCCATCTATCTTGCTCATCATCAGACCTGTGGCAGTGAGCCCAGCGTCTGGCTCAGGGTAGAAACCTGAAGATGATTTTGGAACGAATGAAGAAGCAAATGGTAGCCCTGGAAGGTAGACGTTACCTTGGGTAAATCACAGCTACCCGCAGAGGGCGGTGATGAGGGTGAAATGAAACACACAGCACAAACGTGAACTCTCTTAGCCTTATCATCCCCATGTCACAGATGAAGAGACTGAGGCTCTGGGAGCCAGGGTCCTTGCTCACAGGCAGCAGGGTTAGAATGCAGATCCAGGCATGCCTGCTGTCACACCTGAGCTCTTTTTCTGCTGCATAATGACTCAACCTCCTTGCATCACCTGGACGGGGACTGGCCACTGGCAAGAGCTGGGGCCTCTTTCTTCCCGAGTCTTGGCCAGGTCTGGGATAAAGCAGGAAGGCCCATGCAGGGTGGCTGGGAATGCCCTGTGCAGACTCCTGGGGGTCTGGTGACTTCTCTAAGACCACCAGGCAAGGGGAGGTAGGCTGAGTCCCAGTTCCGTCTGCTCACACTGTGTGCAAGCCCTCTACTTCTGCCCACCAGGGCTACAATTTCCTATCCCTTCATGGTCTTCAAGGACCTCTGTCCAGATTTCTTAGCTCTGTCTAATTTCTGGTAAGCCAGACTCGTGTGTGTGTGTGTGTGTGTTTGTGAGTGTAGGAGAGAAGGGGTTTTTGGTAAGTCAGACTGTGTGTGGGTGTGCGTGCACGCGTGCGCGCGCGTGTGCGTGTGTGTGTGTGTTTGTGAGTGTAGGAGAGAAGGGGTAGGGGAGAGAGAGGGAGAGAGACTGTTGAGGTTAATTCCTCCCTCTCTGCAGCATATCGCAAGCTGTGGATGCTCTGTGCATGGTAAGCAGCTAAGGGTCTGGAGAAAGACGAGAAAAATAATTAAAAGGTAGAGAGAAACGCCATTGAGGAGAGGCTGCAGGAGCCATGCTTTCGTGGCCTGCTGAAGTGGCATTTGAGAGCACAGTGGGGAAAGCCGGGACAGAAGGGCACCCTGGATCTACCTGGGATCATGGGCAGGGATCAGGGAGCTGGGGATCCCGTCCCAGGCGGTTGAAGGGCCTTGGGGAGGTCACAGCTGTGGTCGGGTGTTTCCAGGCAGACATCGGCACGACAAATGAAATGCCGCCTATGAAGACTCTAGAAGCTTCAGAAATCCTGTTGTTCTTCAGGGAGTCAGAGAAATGGCTATGGTGAGCAGGTTTCTTCCTGCCTTCTAAGAACAGGACAAGAGAGAACTGGGGCTTAAAGAGATACTGGAAGGTTAGGGTTAGATCTTAGAAGGAACTTCTTGATGTCTGTGGACACTTCCTGAAACTCACGGCTGAGGCGTCAAGACATCATTGCTGCCGGCACCTCTGCTACCAACAAGTGCCTCGAATGTGCGAAGTCTTTTAAATACATCATCTCCATGCCTCTGTTTTACTGATGGGAAAACCAAGAGCCAGAGAAGAAAGGTGACTTGCCCATGTCCCATGACCCCAAGAACTCAAAATCCAGGCGAGATCTTTCTCACCCGGGCTGCTTCTCCCAGCCCAAGAACAAAGCTGGACAGTGAGTGGCTCGGTCACTTGTATAACGGTGTGGGATCATATAAGGCCAATACTAATGATCTCAGAGAGCTATCGAAAGAGAATTAAAAAGAAAAAAAAAGGTTGGGGGAGAAGAAATCAATGAAGTACCTTTAGCTCCTTGGAGATAAGCGATATATAAATACCAGCCATTATTAAGGTTCTTATCTGACAGCGAGGTCTACGGAGCCGTTTCTAAGAGCAGCTTTTGAAGGAAGTTGAGCACGAACCTTTGTCTTCTGGGAGCTTAGGCCACGGTGGGGGTGAAGCTGGGCAGGGCCACCAGGGACTGGGGAGGAAGAACATGGGGCACCCAGGAACTCCTTCCTGAGCCCAGCTCTGCCGCTGGGGAAGGAGACGCACACCACGCTCCCCACTGTGCAGATAATAGAAACCACAAAGTAGCAATTACTGTATCAGAAGCTGTGAATGAAGAGGACATACCAGGCTTTTAAACACAGCCCTCCTCCCCTCCCCCACCATGCTCACACTTCGGTAACAAACTCACACCTCACTTTTCCAATTATTTCATTCACCCTGGGTTCACCAATTACTCCCCCAGCTTGCAGTCCCACCCCCTCTGCCATGCCAGGAGCATGATTGGTGGTGAATTTGTGGGTTTTCCATAACTGGAGTTTGTTGTCACTTTTCTAATTTCTTTAGAGGCGTGTGGGGGGACGAGGTGGGATGGGGCGCCGAGGTGTTGCGTGAGGCAAGCCAATTATGCCCAGCCCTCATAAACAAGTCAGGGGATGTAAGTCATGTTTGCACATAGGCCTGAAGGCAGACACAATACGCGTGCGTGTGTGTGTGTCTGTGTGTGGCCAGTGTGTGGGTGGGTGGGGATTTCCTCCCTCTGTGCAAACTGCGTGCCCCTGACTGGTCTTGCCCCAGCCTGGCCAGCAGCTGCTATGGAAAACAGAAGAATCATCTTGGGTCGATCTCTCCCTCCCTGATGGAAGCGATAGGCTCAGGGGGAAAGAAGTGAGGAGGAGGAGGAGGCAGAGGGAGCGAGAACCCTCCAGAGACGTAGAGCTGGGCAGTTTTGCAGCTGTGCTGGTACCCGGAGCCTGGGCAGGCTGGGAGGCCGGCTTAACCCCACAGCCCGCATGCCAGCTGCCACTATGCTCCCAGGACATAAGTCCTCCTCACTATTTGGATATGCTGGAAGCACCAGAATCCCAGCAGAAATGCTGAGTCATGTGGGGGAGTTTGTTGGCATAACTTCTCCCCACTTGCGCGCAAGGCACTGTTGAGGAAAAAAAGTCTGCTGCCACCCAGGAGATCCAGAGGCAGAACAATAGTGTGATCTGCACAAGATGAAGGGGTGGTGGCATGATAAGAAAAAACTGTATGCTTCTTCTGCTCTTTCTAGAGGTAAGAAAAAATGGCTAAATCTTTTGGCATTAAGCCTGTCAAATATGCCACCCCCACCAATTTTCTAACACATGACACTCGTACACGCACATCTGTCCATTCACTGGGTACGTCTTCCGCATTTATGTGCCCTGCAGCATGTTAGCACCTGATGGACATGAACTCACAAGGCCCCTGTGAGCTGAGCAATGGCATTCCCATTTCCTAGATGGAGAAAACTGAGGCTCAAAGAAGTAACATGATCTCTCCAAGGTCTCAGTGAGTCCTTACCTACCACCAGGGGTGAAGGGACTTGTTCGAGCTTCCATGGGCAACATCAGGCTGAGCTGGGCTCAAAGTGGGTGGTGTTCCCCACAGGTCTACGCTTTGCTGAGCCCTCACACAACTGGTTCATCTGTTCACAAGTAGTGAAAGATGATACAGAGTGCAGGGAGGGAGTCACCAGCAGGTCAGGCATTCACCTTGTTCTTGGGGGGCCCTCACCTGACTGGGGGCAGCTGCATGGGAGTCTCTTAGCTGGGAGGCAGCCAGTGAGATCCCCTCTTCCTCAGATGCACAAGTCGTCTCTGGGATAAAGCCACTTATCTCCACTGATAAAGGTCTAGAGCTGAGGATGCTTTATCTTTGCTAGCTTCTCCCTCTGGCCCCATCCTTAAGGAGGCTCCCACCAGTGAACTTAAGGATCCACAGAACAGCTCCCACTGGGCAACAAATGAGGTAAGTTGGCAGCTGCCTTGCACTGCGTCCAGTCTCACATTCCCCTTTCCTTAAGGAGTTCCCATGTGGCCAAATCCCCAGTTGTGGCAAGGTGGAGAAATACACCAACTGCACAGCTACGGACTAACCCATCCCTTCATCTATAATGGGCAATTTCTGTAGGGCAGGGAGGCTTAGGAACAGGAACCATCATCTAGAATTCTCACTTTTTCTGAGATATATACAAACTAAGGCCTTCAGTGATGGGTGGTCTCAAGCCTGCCCCATCCAACTCTCTACGAGAGGCTAATCCAATCAATCTGGTGGATTTCAATGGGTACTAGTGCCCCGAGTCTCACAAGTATGTGCTAGTCATCACCACTCCCACAGTGGCTTTCAATGGCTACTACTGTCCCAGGTTTGATGAATATGTGTAGTCATCACCATGCCCACTGTTGGTTTAAATGGCCACTACTGCCTTGCGTTTTATGTGTATATGCCAGTCATCACCTCTTCCAAATTGTTCAACTCTCTAGTGGTTTTTGCATCCTTAGAATAATTTCTGAGCTCCTAACTTGGGACCCAAGGCTGTGCCTGAGCAGACTTACTTTTCTTGCTCTCCAGTCTTACCTCATGCCCTGAACCCCCTGATTTACTATGAAGAATCTGCACTGGCTTTCCCCATTCCCTGAACCCACCAAATGTATGCTCACCTCAGGGCCTTTGCACTTGCTTTCTGCATTGCCTGGAACCTGCTTACCTAGATGTTTTCACAATTGACTCTTTCTTGCCATTCAATCCTCAGCTTAAATGCCACCTCCTCGAAGAGGTCTTCTATCACCATTCTATCTAACGCTGCCTCCTTTGCACACCAGCCCCTGCCTATCACATCTGAGCACTGTTTGAAATGGCTTCTGTACTTATCTTTCCCCTCCTTTTGCTAGAGACTGAAAGTGCACTCCAAGATGTCAGGGCTCCTATACTCTGCTGTGTCTACAGAACCTGAGACTGTGTCTAGCACTCATTCCATCCATTCGTTTAATCAGGGATTCATCAATTGGCCTCTCCCCGAGTGTCAGGTCCCTTCACTGTACATGCATTGCTCATGTAATTGATATGCTCTTGTGGAAGCACAGTCACATTTGGGGGCAACACATTCAGTCTTTCTGTCCCACAGGAGGGTGTTCTTTTATGTAGCACAACCATATGCTATTACAAGGAGCGTTTGGTCCTCAAGAATCCACACTCTTTCCAAAGTATCCATGTTTACTCCTTCCAGGCAATGAATAATCACAAGAAAAAAAAACATGGAGGACAACTAGATCATTTATCAAGGGAACACTGTCCGGACGATGATGTTCAAATCGCGTGCTGCTTGGTGGGAAAGAGAAGACACTGGCCCCTCCACAGGCAACCCGGGCCAAGGTGCAGACACAAACAAGGAGCCTCAGCAGGGTTTGCCGTGCATTGAGATGCTTTCTCTCCTGCAGATGGTTACGTTGATGAGTGTGTAAAAAGTGCAGGGTCAAGCCTCCTCTGACAAGGGGCAATGGCTTTGGAAGCCATTTAACAGAGGCATATTTCGGTGTGGAGTTTCTTCCTCTTCTGTTCTTGCTCACTCTTAGAGAGTGCCTTTTAGACTGAACTTCTCCAGTTACTCACTGCTCATCATGGTGAGAGCCAGGTGTAGAAAGGCAACCTTATCACCATCAACATGATATTCCCTTTTATTTCTGCCTCCTGGAGGCTGAAAAATGGCCTAGTTTCCAAGAAAGTGAAAAGAGAGGTGTGGAGGATGGCGTTTAGCTTTTCTCAATAGCCTTTCACTGGGGTCCTTTCCAGGCAAGCGTGACCCTCTCGTTTTCTAGATGAGAAGTCCCAGAGATGAGCACTTAAATGGTTATTTCTGAATCAGAGTCGGGGCCTGCATTTCAGATGGAATCCATGGACTCTCCTGAGAGGCACTGGATGGCGGGGGGTGGTTGGCACTGGAAGAAGTAGGCTCATGGCCTGGCTCTGCCCTTCCCAGCTGAGTGAACCTGGTAAAATCATTTCCAGCCTGGACCGATCCCTGGACTGGTAGCATCAGCATCACCCGGGAGCTTGTCAGAAATGCAAAGTCTACCCCCTCTTGTCTTTCTGGATCAGAAGCTCTGGGGCTGCACCAAGCCCTCTGAGTGTGGGCCTGCTCAGGGTTGAGACCCACTGAAGGGGAAGGGGCAGGGGCCACTCAGCCCCAATCTAGATGGCCAGGTGGATATCTGGGTCCAGGACTAGCAGATCTTCCCCTTCTTCCAAAGAAGCCAGTGATCCAGATTCTTTTAAGAAGTGAGATTTTTAAACATTGGTAATAAGGTCAAGACACCGTGTTGCCAAAAACAACAGAGGCGGTCTGTGAGCCGCCTCCATTTGAGCCCCATTCTGATTTTTTTATTTCAAGACATCAGAAGGGCTGGTCTACTTCCCCAAATGAGGAATCCTCTTACCTCCTTATGACCTGGGGTCAGGTCTTAGGACAAATAGCAGGGCCTTCCTGACCTCTCCTTTGGCCCTGCAGCCTACCAGCTCTCTCAGCTGTGTTCACATCCTGTAGCCTCTGCAGGATTCTTGGGGACAGAGAGGGTCTTGCCACCGCAATTTGCTGCACTGCATCTACCTCAGATGTGAACACATTTGCGGCTGCACTTGCAATGAATGAATCACCCCTCACCGATCGCCGGCACTCAAACCAAAGTTTGAAGGTTGGCAGGAATTTTCATGGGACTCATCGTTCAGATACTGTGGATCCTGCAATCACCAGGCAAGTATCTCCCAAGCATATCCTGTGTGCAGGCACCAGGCTCTGGGCCGGGAAAGAATGGTGGACCTGATGTGCTCTGGCCTCCATGGGGCAATGATTTTAAGCCGCTGGTTTTCAATACCCTCCAACCCAGGGTTGGTGCACACTCTCAGCAAATAGTTTTCAGCATGCATGCCCATCATATGTACATTTTAAAACACATAAATGATACGTACATGTACTGCTATTTCATCATTGTCTATGCAGATCTTTAAATATTTAAAAATTGGGAAATTTAAGGCCTAGTACAGGGGCTGACGCCTGTAATCCCAGCACTTTGGGAGGCCGAGGTGGATATCGTTCGGGGCTAGAAGTAGTAGGCTACCCTGACCAACATGGTGAAGCCCCGCTTCTACTAAAAATACAAAACAAAAATTAGCCAGGCATGGTGGCGCGCACCTGTAATCCCAGCTACTGGGGAGGCTGAGGCAGGAGAATTGCTTGAACCCGGGAGACGAAGGTTGCAGTGAGCTGAGACTGCACCACTGCCCTCCAGCCTGGTCGACAGAGTGAGACTCCATCTCAGAAAAACTAACTAAATAAATATTAGGAAATTTAGAAGGACGAAATAAAACTTAAGTAGAAATGGACATTGTAATATTTTCCCTCCTGCTCCATCAGAGGCACTTTCTGTAGTCATCCCGTTTACTTGAGAGCATGCAACAGGCCCGGTAATGTGCTAAGAATAGTCCATGTATTGCTCTTATGCGTCCTCAGTGATCCTGTGAGGCAGCTGTCTGCCCATTTTACATACGGGAAAAATGCGGCTCAGGCTGCTTAATGGATTTACCAAAATGTACAAAGCTATTAAATGGTGAGCCAGTTCTCACACTGAGGCCTGATGAAACCCCAAAGCCTAGGCTCGCCCCCCCGTTGCCTCACAGTACACAGGGCAGATCTGTGCATGGAGTTCGAAGCAATTGAAGGGGGAACACTGTCTGCTGAACCTGAACAGAATCCTCGGGCAGAGAATTTCATAAAAACAAGAGTTTTACAAATCAGAGATAACGTTTAAAAAGTGTTTCTTGAACTTGTCCTGAAAGATATTAATAGGTATTCTGTGTGTAAAGGCTTCCGGGATTTGCTAAGTTTGGGAGACATCTTTTTAAACAGAGTCCAGCAAGTTTCTCTGCTGCAGACCTTGTCAGTGCCTTTAAGATATTAGGTGCATGGAGGATTTATCTGGGAAAGCGAGGGAAAAGACACAGTATTTCTCAAATTCCCAAACAAGAAAAGCTATTAGCATCTCTCAGGACACTGATATTCCACTGAACACAGCTGGGAGGTACAATACAATGTGGGAGAGGAGAAGGCAGTTGTTTCAGAAGGGCTGAGCATACACCTTTGTCTTTAACTAGCATTCTGGTGACACTGCTAATTCACCAAGGACTGTATACAGCCAGGAGCTTCTGCAGAGGAAGCCTACCTCTGACAGCAAGGGGCTGAGTCGCAGCATCACCAAAAGGACCTAAGCGTGAAGTCAGACTTTGCTTCAGATCTCAGCCTAGCACTGTCACCACCTTTCTGAGGCTCAGTTTTGCCACCTATAAGATGGGAGTAACCAACCCCACCGCCTAACACAATGTTGTTGAATCCATGGTTCTTGGCTTATATCAGGAACTGAATGAATGGAAGCTGCTGTGAGTAATACCTTTGTCCATGAGAAGGATCTGTATTGGTGCCAAGCAGGTGGCTCCTCCCTAAGCCCTTACAATGTTTTGGGTCAAAGCGAGAAGGAGCTTGTGAAGCAAGTCGGACCCCTCCTAGTGAACGTCAGGAGTTCCCAGCAAAGAGCTAAGATGGCAAAGGGGCCAGATATAATTCTGTGACTCATGGAGCTCTGAAAAAGCAGCAGATCTCCCTCTTATCCACATGTCTTACTAGCTTTACAACATAATTGGAAGAAACTGTTCCCAAGGAGGCATCCCTCAGCCAGACCCAGGCACCCCTGCCATCCCTTGGGTGGAGCAAGCCCTTGGGACAGCTGTGCGTGCTCCTCCTCTCAGGAGAGGATGGAGGCACAATTTCCAGCCTGGGGTACCACGTTCTGGTCAGTTCCACCCCTCTGCCTGAGTGGGTTAATGAAACACACAGCGGACGCTCTCCCACACTTTCTCCCCCTATGGTCTTCAGCTGCCTCAAGTACAGCTAATCCCATTACAAGAAAATAAAGTGGATAATTCAGGCTAATGAAATCGTTACTAGAATGTGGCCAGCCAGAGGTGGACATTCAGAACCAATTTAACACCCTTTGGTGTTGTTATCCTCAGTACAAGAAATGTTTGAAAAGAGGAAGGACAAAAGTTAAAGAGGAAAAAAAAAAAACCCAGCCGCTTGTTTGTTAGCTTAAAAATGGTTCAAGAATTAATCAGCCACATAGCTTGCTTTTTGCTATTATCTCCATCAGGCCTGATATCTCCACGGTAACTCCAGAAACTCCGAGAGGAGAAGGAGAGAATCCAGGACGTCACCAGCTGTGGTGAACACTGTGCATAACTTGGCACCCTTTGCTTTGCCCATTTCTGCTGCTCTAAGAAAGGCCACTAAGGGGTGAATTCCTGGGCCCCAGGGCTGCTCCACATTGACACCAAATCCAGAAACCTCTGGCACTGGATTCAACTACCCTGGGGTTGCTACGAAGATGCAGTTCCAGGATTCCAGAAGGCTGAGGGTGGAAACCAAGTTAGTGACGAGGCAGGAGGAGAAGATGGGGTGAGCTCCGTCATAAAACAGAGCAGAGAGCTGGACCTACTGTTTCAGAGAGCAGGCGGTGGCGAGCAGGGAGACATACCGTGTTACCCGCTCACACCCACTTCTGCTACTTGCCGCCTGCTGGTGGCCACGCTTCCTGAATCGGCTGGATTCAGGGTGGCTGCTCAACTGCGCAGCACCTGCTGTCTCCTCTCTGTGCCCACTCCTTCCCCTGCCCCGTCTCCTACACACACCGAAAGGGCCCTATCATTTGGTTCGGATCCATTTCAATGCTCAGAACCCTAATGTGGTCTGCAGAGCATGAGTCCAGGTGGCCTCGGGCTGCCCTGCACCAGCCCTGCACTGCGCTGCCCTCCTGGCCTGTTTAACTCCTCGAGCTAAGGCCAGAATCTTCTAATGACCTGGATCCTCCTACCTAGGTGATGAGAATAAGGGGGCAATCAGTGGAAAAGTAGAGCAACAAGATCTTCCAAATACAGGGAGGACTTCCGCTGAGCTGGTAGGGTTTTCTAGGGCTCAAGGGGCACAGGTGGGTAGGTAGAACCAGTCCCTATGAAATCAGAAGACTCTCCATTTATCGTCTCCACACTAACAGCACCAAGCAGCAGGCCACAGTCACCAACATCGGCTTCTATTTACTGCCCAAGAGGAAAACATCCCAGGGAGATTTGAGCGTCACGACACAGGAGTTTGTGACTATCGGGTGCTGACCTCTCTGAGAAACACAAGGTAACACACCTCAGCATCCAGACGTATCTACATGGTTTCCCGAGGGCATCTCTATGACGGGGGCCCTCCAGTGTCAGGGGGAGCCCCCTGCGTATGGTTCAGGGTACCAGATTCCTCTTGTGGGGCACAAATGGAATATGAGCCAATGACACCACTTAGGGGACAGCACAGAGACTCAGGGAATAAGGAGCTTAGAGCAAAGCAAGTCACATCCTGTTCAGGCCACCTGACTACTTCAGCCTGCACAAGGAGATGTTGTCGCCCACTGATCAAGACTCCAGAGAAGCCAAAATAAAGAGCCCCGGCAAACAAAATGATGCCTGAAACCCACAGACTAAGCTTCTGCCTGTCACCTACGGGAAAGCCCTTGGCCCTACCCTGTGGCCCACTGAAAGCCTATTTACTTTTACTTTACAAACAAACTTGTTTATTTAATCTCTCATCCCAGAGGAGTTGAAAAGGGCACTGGGATTAATAGTGGCAGGTTCCTAAAAGGCTTCAGGAAGTGACAATGGGCAGCCACGGATTAGACCAGGGATAACACGCTTTTTCTATAAAGGGTCAGGCAGTCAATCATTTTAGCTTTGTGACTCCTCCACTCTGCCCCTGTAGCGTGAAAGCAGCCCTTGATGATATGAAATGAGTGGGTGTGGCTAGGTTACCAATGAAACTTTATTTATAAAAACAGATGAAGGGGGGATGTGAGCTTTAGTCTGCTGACCCCTTGATTACACAAAAAGTATCAAAACATGATACTAAAACCACTGGAAAAGCGTAGCAGCCTGGGCTATTTAGACAGGGGCAAACAGCAGACGCACCTCAGCAGGTCTGGCTGTGTCCCCCGATTGGCCTGGGCTTAGGACTCCTTGCACTGGTTAGAAATGGCACTGTGTATTTTAGGAAGGTTTCTACCGAATGGTCATTTTCAGAGGGCTGATACTTAAAGGCATAAGATGGCAGAGCCACTTACTGGGAAACCCCTCATTCTTCAGTGATGGGAGGAATGAGATGCTTTGTGCGGGTGACGGGCTGAGTTACGTGTGTCTGTGCCGAGTGGGGAGTGCTGGGCCCTGGAGACCCAAGAGCCAGGCATCTCACCATCACCCTGGAGACCTGCTTAGCACAGAGACAATCAGAGGAACCTATAAGCCCAGTCATCGCCCTGCTAAACGGCGACAGAGAACAGCATCATGGTGGAGGATGCCACCTTGAAGGCATTCTGACCCAGCCCGCCTGTCTGCACAAGACTAGCATTTGCTGTCACCCTGCTTCATTTGTCGATGTTAAGGGACTTTACCTTCTACTGTGCATTTCCCCCCTCTGTTTGTTTACGGATGGTCTTCCTTGCTGGACTGCTGAATGGCTGGCACCTAGAACAGTTCCAACTGTGCCTGGCATGCAGTAGGTGCCCAATAAAAAATGTCTGTGGAGTCCTAATGGACGGAGTTATTAACGGATGCTTGTCTTTTCCTGGCTTCTCTGATTTCTGGTCCCTCTCATGATCAGGCTCTTAATGCCTGAAACAGGAAACGGGGAGTGGGAGGAAGTGGCGCCTGCTGAGCGCCTGCAGTGCCATGCTGAATGCGCGTGCACGCGCTGCTTCCCTTCAGGCCCAAAGCGGATCCACTGGGCGGCAGCCCTCCCGGGACACATGTGAGACCTTGAGGGGAGGTCTTATCTGAGGTAACGGGACTTGCATCTCTGTCTGTCTAACTGCAGATTTTGCTTTGTCACACTGTGCCCCACTCTTGGCACAGTAACCAATTTCAGCCCTTCAACTCAGTCCTTCTGTTCTAGCTGGAGTCTGCCAGCCACTGAGAAATGATGGCAGAAGTGTGAAAAAGAGGCTGAGGAGATGATGATGGATAGGGAGGGTAGCTTCTGAAGAGCTTGCATTCTAGAGGTTTCTGACAGCTGCCATGAGGAACATTCCAGAACCCCCGTGACATCAGGAAGCCCAGTTCAGACGCTCCCTACCCCCTTGGCAAAAGGCCCAAGCATCCAAATGGCCCTACTCACAGTTGGGAAGAGGGAGAGGGCATGGTCACTGAGTCTTCCTGGGAGGTCTGAGACCAAGAGGTCCCGGCCATGAGGGGACCACTTTTCCAGACCAGTGGGGTACAGATTGGGGTGTGTTTCAGGTAACTGAGTAGCTTCAACATCCGAGCTTCTCAAGAAAGCCAGGCCTACTGTCAACCAGGAGACGATAGCCAAGACGCCTCTGCAGAAGATGCAAGCAGCAAGCCGCGGTGCGGACCGCTGGACAGAAAGCTTTGGAAGCCTCCCAGGGACATGTCAGGGGACAGGGAGCACGGGAGCCAGTGACTGATGCTGCAGAGCCTGCCAGCACTCATGGGGAGGAGAGCAACTCGCCCTGCTGGGACAAATATTATTTTTAAAAGTCTGGGAAAGAAAACAACAATATAACAACTGGAGCTCAGGATGACTGGTGAGTTTTCAGACGCAAGGACGGGCTGAAATGAATCTGCGAGGTGGACCATTTGTTTTGGAGCCAAATAAACCAACGAAGAACTCGATTCAATTACAAACGTTTAGAATTGGATGGTCAGTCAGAAGCTGAGCGCACAAGAGGTCTAATCAGGCCCATGTGTGGCCTGGGGTCGAGGACCCAGAGGAAGGGACTCTGGAAGGCTGGGTCCCGGTGGCGATAGGAAAAGGCAGACCATGTGAGTCAGAGCACGCAGACGCGACAGCCCGAGTGGGGACTGCCCTTGGACCTCTTGGTGTATGTAGGTGGGAGATGCTTTTCTTGATAAGCAACCAGATTAGGACCAGACAGGATTTGGGGTGTGGCAAAACCCAGGGGCCTGAGGCAGAAGTGAAGAGAAAGCAGAGAAAAATCACTGGTCAGGCGGTCCCTTGCAACAGCCCCTGTTTATCTCACAAGCGCATTAAAGATCATCATTTGCAAAGTTCTGTGCGAAGGCAAAAGTCAATGACTGTGTCTCTGGCGACGCACAAAGCCCAGGATGTGCTCCATCTCCTGGCTCCCTCTGTGCAGGCACAGGAGAGGGGCCATTTGTGTGAATCTCGGCCGCTCCTCCCCCTGTCCTCACCACCACCACCACCACCACCACCACCACCACCACCACCTCCTCCTCCTCCTCCTCCTCCTCCTCCTCCTCCTCCTCCTCCTCCTCCGTTCCATTTGGAAGATGGGGAAGTGTGGCCACAGCTCTTCCTGAGGCACAGTGACGATTCCAGCAGGCCTGTGGTGACGTGTGCCTTGGGGTGGGCGTGGAGTGGGGAATTATTGTTAAAGGAAAAATAAAGGTTTTCATGCCCTCAGGGCAAGGTGGGAGATAATTAAAACCAGACTAGGATTCTCTGGATGGATTCAAGCCCCCACTAAACAGAAATTCTGTCTGGATCAGATGCTGTGTTTCCTATACCCGGGTGGGGATATAGGAACTCCTGCTCCTGCAGCTCCTGCAATTGCAGGGCAGAGTCTGCAATCCACGCTGGGAGCGGCCGCACCCACACAGGGGAGAAGGGAGGGCTAGAGGCATAGCTGGAAGTGGGGGTCAGGAGTGTGAGCCTGGGAGTCCAGCTGCCTCCAATGCTTATGAGCCTCTCTCCTCCACTCGGCCTCACCTAGCCCATCTCGTAAATGGGGACAATGGTCTCCACACTCAACAGAGTTGTGTTAGGCTTAAAAGAGATAATAATAAATCCATGGCAATGAACACAGAGCTGGGCCCAAAGTGAGTATTCAAGAAGAAGTAAAACGGGGCTGGGCGTAGTGGCTCACGCTTGTAATCCCAGCACTTTGGCAGGATGAGGTGGGCAGATCATTTGAGCTCAGGAGCTCGAGACCAGCCTGGGCAACATGGTGAAACCCCGTCTGTACCAAAAATACAAAAATTGGTATTTTTTTTAAATCACCCATTGGGCGTAGTGGTGTGCGTCTATGATCCCAGATACTTGGGGGGCTGAGGTGGGAGGAATGCTTGAGCCCAGGTCAAAGCTACAGTGAGCTGAGATCATGCCACTGCACTACTGCCTAGGTGACAGTGAGACCCTGTCTCCAATAATAATTATAAAATTTTGTTTAGAAGATGGATAAATAAATGAACGAACGCCAAGAATGAACTTTGGGATTACATGTGGGGCAGTTTAAGAATAACCCTTCCTCCAAAGTGCTCTGACACTTGTGTCCTCTCCGGTCCTCGGAGCCAGTGAAGGGCCAGGACTGGAATCCCACTTTACAGATGAGGAACGGTAAGGTGCTTGCCCCTGTCTATGTGCAAAATGTCAAGCCCCAGAGATGGCACCTGGAACCCACAGATCAAAGCCCCATGACCCTAGCGGGCTGCCCTTGCAGCTGCAAGGACGCTGGGCCTGTCTCACTGTCCCCAACTCAAGACAGGGAAGCTTCTTTAGGGTCTGGAGGTGATTTTACTTGAAACAAGGTGTCCATCAGGGAGGGGCCCTCCTCTGATGTACCAGTGACATTTGGTGACCATGAACCACAAAGACCCATAGGTCAGAACTGTGCTGTCCCAGGAACTTTTATTGACGGTACATTGAGGGTGGTGCCAGTTACCGCAGAAGAACCATTACCTGCTTCCCAAGTATCTATGGCCGCACCCACCCTTCCCAGTCCCTGCAGGGAGGTGGAGTTAGGGGGAGCCCTGTGGCCAGATCTGTCCTGTGAGGTGTGAGCAGAGGCCTGAGTGTGGAGCTGTGGCTTACTCCTCGGCTCTCTCCTCTCTGGCTGTAGTGAATCCTGGGGGCCTGAGTGACGACGTGGAGCAGAGCCGTCTGAACGCGTCCACACACTGTAGCGAGGGTAAACTACTAAGGTTTGAGGCTAAGTTGTTACTGCGACACATCTAGTCCATCCCGACTAAAACAGGCCTCCGAAAGGAAGCGCTGAAGGAAGGATCAGGACTGCCATGGGCAGGCAGGAACAAAGGCAAGAGAAATGCAAAGGGGCAGAAGCTCTAAGAACTGCAGCCCCAGAATGAGAGCTCATGTGGGCTTGGTTCTGCACTCAGCTCCAAATCACCTGCTATGTTCAGAACGCATGGGTGAGTAAGGCCCAGCTCCTGCTCTCCAATGTCCCTCAGCATTGGGACAGCAATTCCCATTTAAAATGATACCGAGGAAGAAGGGAAAAAATGACTGGTTCTTTTAAACCAGGGCTCAATAAACCATGGCCTACTGACCAAATCTGGCCTACTAAATATTTTGGGTAAATACAATTTTACTAGAACACAGCTACGCTTATTCTCTTATGTCTTGTCTACGGCAGAGGTGAGGATCTGAGACAGAAATGGCACGGCACATGAAGCTAGGATATTTACTCTCTAGCCCTTCATAGAAACTTTGATGACCCTTGCTCTCAGCATATCTTCTCCCCATCCAAACCCCACTCCATCCCGAGGCATCACACCACCACTGTATTCCCAGCTCAGGGCCCCGCTCTGCCACTGTGTCCTCATCACATCACCCTGAATACCAGGTGTCTTGACCTCCTCACTCCCCGAGTTATTTGTTTTCCTTAATCAGGCGCTTACAGGGGGCACTTATCAGGAACCGTGAGAAGATCAAGTCAATTGGTAATTAGGGAGGTTAGCACAAAGCCTCATTAGACCTCTCCACCCCTGCCTCCAATGTGTCATTTACCTGAGGGGGACTTAATAACGGATAAGTTTCCAGAAAGCCTGCGACTGCAGACAGCCTAACCTGGCATCGGCCATCACAGCCCCCAAGCCAGCTCTTTTCTGCAAGTGACTGGGAGAAGGGATGAGCTACCTTACCACCCTGCCCCGGGAGTGGTGAGACAGGAGCCAGAAGGAAGAGGGTGCACCTCTTCTCCCCGACACACACACACACACACACACACACACACACACTCTCTCTCTCTCTCTCTCTCTCTCTCTCTCTCTCTCTATCTCTCTCTCTCTCTCTCACTCAGCAAACTTCCCAATAGCACGGGGACGGCAGGAGAGCAGCCCAAGGTCACCTATGTGGAGGGACATCAGAAAACTGCTCCCTAAACATTGGACCATAGCCAAGACATGCTACTGAGTGAAGAGGAAAAAGCCAGGTGCCAAAGAATGGGGGGAAAAAAAGGGTGAGTTAGGGGAAGGAGACGTACGTATGTGTCTATGTGTGTGTGTCTGTTGTGTGTGCACACACGTGAGTGAGTGGCACACAGAGAATTAGTTCTGGAGTGACTGCAGGAGCTGCCTGTGGGAGGCAGGACTCAGAACTAGAATGCGTGTCCCATCCCCACCGTCTTGCAGTGTGGCTGCAGCTGCAGTGGATGGTTCCGTGAGCAACTGGTCTCCCCGCCCCTGCCAGCGTTCTGCCCCTCCTGGCTACCTGTCCTGCCCTGGGAGTTTGCTCAATCCATAGGGAAGGAGAGTGAAAGCCTGGGGCAGTCCTCTGCGGGGTCCACAAGGGCACAGGACACCGGTGGGCAATTCTGGACCACATCTGTACATTTCTTGCATGTTAACGTTCATTGCAGTGGCCGCCATGACACACCTATGTGTGGAGCTGTCCCTTCCCTGTCCTCCTTTCCCAGCATCCTGGGGTCATCCGTATCTAAGTCTTCTGGTTTGGAGAGAACACATTCAGATAGACACTTAGCATTTTCCATATTCTTTTCTGTAAAAGTGATCATACACACATTTTATATATATGGAGTTTTCTTTTTTTTAAAAAAGAAAAACACCGGCCCCTCCCACCATGGCTGGATGATGACTCACCCACTCCTTCCTCCTGAGAGTTTATATGTAGGAAACACTGTTCTGCCTTGATCCCCTTATCCATGATGCCCAGGAGAGTCACTTGCTTCCCTTACTCCCTAAGCTGCCAGGGAGCTCGGGCTACATCCAGCATTCCATTGCAGGAACCCTCCTTAGCCTAAGCCTCCTGGCACAAATACCGCCTCTTCCACCAAAGCTTGTACACGGCTCCATTTGCCCTTTGCCCAGATGCCCGATGGAGGGCAGGACCGTGAGTCCTTGTGGACAGGCGGGAGGGTGAGCAGAGACGGGCTGTGGCATTTCTTCCTGGTGCCTCCTGCTTAGAAGCCCTTCTCTGGCAGCAGCCCTGCCCTCCACAATGACGGCTCCCCAGGCAGCCCATTTCCTGTGCTCGGTGGTGGTTCTGACGAATTGTTTCCCCCAAGCCTGTCACTCTGGTCCCGGGGTGGTGATGAGGGCCACCAGATACAATGAAGAAGACCCACATATGTATACATTCCAGAAAAAGAACAAATAGGTATTGCATGTATGTCCAAATACTGGAAGGGACACACTTATACTCCCCTCCCCCAAAAAAGAAAACCAAAAAAACAAAAGCCACTTAATTAGAAAATTTTAGCTAAACTTCAAATTAAATAGGGAGTCCTGTCTTTTTTTCTTGCTCTGTCTGATAGCCCCTGAGTTGACGGATTCTGTTTGCCATGGTTGGTCTCTCGGTATGCTGGGTGCATCCCCTACCCCTCACTTGTTCCTCATGGGTTCCATGATCCTGCCCACATCTGTAAAGAGCCATCCAGTAAGTACTGAACACAGCAACATGAATTCTGTTTCTAGCTGAGATCCTGACAGGTACGACAGCTCTTGTTCTGTGAGGCTTGTCGTAAACATTTTTCTGCATGAGGGTCATCTTTCAAGTGGCTTCAGAGTCTCAGGGGAAGCAGGGTGATGTCACAGCTGCTAACGGTGAGACTCCGGGCTAGAGCTCTACTTACTCAGGGCTGGGGCCCCTGACGCTCCCCCGACGCTCCCCCTGCCTTGGTCTCTGCAAGCTTCAGGTCAAAGACACCTTTCCAGGGAACCCTTCCCTGCCCAACGAACTACACTCCCAGGCTCCCTCAACCCCATCCTCCCATAACAAGCCTGCGCTGTGGGACCACTTCTGACACCCCCGGATTTACTGTCCCATTTCCCCACCTGTACATCAGCCCGATGACTGCAGGTCCTTACTGGTCTTGGTCAATAACACATTCCCCGTGGCCCTATCATGTGCTCAATAATTCAGGAAATGAGTGAGAGCAAACATCAGGCAGGTAGAGAGAAAGAGGCTCTCTCTGCCTTGCGTGCTTCCTGAAAACGCTGCTGTCATCAAACGTCCCTTAGTCTGCAAATGCCAGTGGGCTTCGGGCTGTGAACGTTGGTACCCACATCACATCCTGAACACCACCATCTCCTCAATTCGCTTCCTTACACATGCAAGGCTTGCCTCAACTGGGGCGCTGCTCTAACGGGTCCGAGGAGGCAGGAGGGAGATCTGGAACACGCGCCGTCTCGGATTCCCCGCCCAGCCCCGATAATGACTTTTCTCAAGCAAGTTTCTCGGTAGCTGCAGCTGCAGAGCCAGACAGGTACAGTTGCCATGATACGGCCATCGTGGTAATTTAGCCTCAGAGCTCTGGCTCCCCTGGAATAATTTAACGATCTGTCATGGGAAGGGAGGAAGGAGGACAAGTGTCATGTGGCTTGGCATCTCTACCTCCAAAAAATAATCTAAGTTCCCGTAGCCAGAGGAAGCCCATGCCTGGGGAGTTGGAACAGTGAGAATAGTTTCTATCAGGACCCAGGTGGGAATGGCTGACTTCTCTACTTCTGGGGGAGGAAACAAGTGAATTAGAAAAACGGCAGGGACATCTACACCAAACGGTATCTTCCTCTGGCCACCGGTTGCCTTCCTTTTGCATCCAGAGCCTGGCGTGTCTTTCTTTAAAGTGACAGCTTATGTTAATAAAAACCCTGGTCTGGCAGCCTCCCTCCTTCCCTCAGGAGCCCACTGCATGGAAGACCAAACTATGGCCGGGACAGGAAGGCAAAACGCTGCCTCCTCTATCAGTTTGGAGGGTGGGTATGAACAACTGTCCGGCTCCCTGACTTCAGAGGAGGTCTCTTCCACAGGCTGGACAAAACCCTTCCTTCTAAAAGCCACATGTGGCTTCCTTGCAACACCAATTATTGGAAAGAACGGAGGCCTAGTACTGTCTCTTTTGGAGGCCCAGTTCTTCTGTGGGGTGGAAGCAAAGTCTTCCTGCAGAGACTACCCACATGTTACCCACCTGTTGGGATGCACACAGACCCTGAATGTCACTGACGGTCACTGACTGTGCTGCTGGCCCCTTGGTGCAGCTGGGCCCTCTTATAACGGGGCTTCTGTCCCCAAATCCTCCAGGCCCCCATGGCCGGTCCCAGAGTCCTGATGGCCCCTGTTCTCTGCGGGTTCTGTCTCGGATCTCTTGGCTCGTGTGCTCTCCCCTCTAAGGGGAGCTGGGACAAGGAGACAGTGAAGGGCAGGGGTGCAGGGAAGACACATGCTGAGGCCTCATGGCTTGGGGTGAAAAGAAAGAGAACCCCATTCCTTCTGCACAGAATAAACACCAGGTGTCTTAAGGAGGGCATGGTTTCCTCTGTCTCAACTGGCCATTGAGAGTTGTCCCAAACCTGGCCTGTGGGGCCCAGTGACCTTGAGCAAGTCACTGACACCCTGTGTGAAGTGGATGGAATGGCCTGGCGGCCTCCGTAGGAGTTCAAGCTCTGTAAACCTTAGAGCATGATCCTAAATCACCAGAATTCTGTGTTCTAGCCAACTCTTCCTCCTCCAAGGTAAAGAACCAGCATATTTTATTTGAAAGGAGCTCTAAGCTAATAGTAAAAGGAATCTCAAGGCGAAGGACCGGCACAGCCTGCTCAGTATTGAAAAGAACCGGAGAAGGCCCTGGAGTGAGAGCTGGAGGCATAGGGGGAGGGAGAAGACCGAGTTATGAGAAGCGGGGCCCGTGCTGAGCCTAGGGGTGGCTCCAAGGAGCGGCCTGGGGCACCTTACCCCTCTGGACTTCCATTAGCCCCTCCCCAGCCACCCAAAATCCACATAAAAGCATGTGCTTACTGGGCAAATGGAGCTCCCTGGCAGGTACCCCCAGATGCCCCACACCATTGGAGGAATTCTGGAGCCACTAAGAGTCCAGAGATACGAGACTTCAAGACCCAGCTCTGACGCTGAGTCTGTGAGCCCTGGGGGGCCACGTGTCAATACAAAAGCAGTCCTCTTTTTCCTAGCAGAGGCAGTTGGTGGCAATGTGAAGCCCTTGGGATGCCTTGAAAAAATGGCCAAGCCTAAACATTTTTTGGCAAGAAAGAGAGACAGAAAGAGAAAGGTAAGGGTGGGGGGGGGAAGGAGGGAAAAGAAACAGATAATTTTGAGGAATAGGACATGCAAAAGGCAGGTCGTCCCTCTAAAGAAATCTCCTGTCTAGAAATTTCAAGAAGTCGCCTGTGGCTACCAGAGTGACAGTGACAGTGGGAAATGATGAACAGACTGATTGCAGGTTCTGGTCTGGACAACAGAGGCCTGGGCTGGGATAGCCAGTTCTGGCAGGAAAGCAAGCGAGGCTGCTGCCTAGCGCAGACGGAACCCCCTTTGATGCCACATGTGGGTCAGGGTGTCTGCTGGGATTAACTGGCTGAGCTATCAGTCAAGGAGGAGGGAAAATAAGGGGCTTATGAAATTTGAGAAAGAAACTATCCCTCTCATAGTCCATCGTCTCTTTTCTTCTGGAAAATTCCAGCAGAACACCGCACTAAGTCTATTACTAACAGGGCAGAGTAATAGCCTCAAATTCTCAATCACAAAGACACATCTTTTCATAGCCAGTGATTGCACAATAGTGCCTACAGATAATTTTCCCATTTTATAGATGAGGAAATCAAGCAGGTTAGGTAACCTGGCCAAGGCCATGAGACTGATCAGCACTGAGCTGGGATTTGGACCCAGGTCCGTCTGGTTTCTGAGTCTCTGCTCTTCCCCATGATGCCACCCTGCTGTATGGGGCTATCGTGGGAACTCAATCGCCTATCTGCCAGCCCTGGATAACAGGAGGAGGTTTCTCACTGCCTGAGAAGAAGCTATAAATATGAAAAAGGGGAAGGAGAGAATGAACGCTGTAATAGAACCCTGGCAGGAACTGGAAGTATCAGTGTGAACAGAAATAGTGATAGAGGTATATGCATCTGATATATGTTGGGCACAGTGGCTTATGCCTGTAATCTCTGCACTTTGGGAGGCTGAAGTGAGAGGACAGCTTGAACCCTAGAGTTCAAGACCAGCCTGGCAGCCTGGGCAACATAGGGATACTTCATCTCTACCAAAAAAAAAAAAAAAAAAAAAACAAACAAACATAGCTGGGCATGGTGGTGCAAGCTTGTGGTCCCAGCTACTCAGGAGGCTGAGTGGGAGGACTGACTGCTTGAGCCCAGGAGTTCATGGCTGCACTAATCCATTACAGGACCACTGCACTCCAGCCTAGGTGATAGAGCAAGATATTGGTCTAAAAAAAAAAAAGTACACACACACACACAAACACACACACACGTACGTAATGTCTGCTAAGAGGGCCTGGTTCTCAATTGGGCAATTTTTCCCCTGTCCCCACCTCTAACCCTGCAGGACATCTGGCAATGTCTGGAGGCATATTTAGTTGTCAAATCTAGGTAAGGGGTGTTCCTGGCCTCTAGTGGGTAGAGGTCAGGGATGCTGCTGAACATCCCATAATGTACAGAACGGCCTCCCACCACAAAGAACTATTCAGCCCAAGATGTGCTGAGGTTGGGAAACTGTCCTAGAGGTATTGAGACCCTGTGGCAATGGCACCCAAGTCTTGGCTTCTAAATACCATCACCCACTACAGAGAACTAGGGCTCCCTGGAGAAAAGGCTGATTCTAAGCAGGCTCTGAGAAAGTACAAGATGAATCTGAAGTATCTTCCTGGAAAAAGCTTAAAAAAGAATAACTTAAGGGTACTAAAAAAAATAACGAGGGCACATCAAAAGGATACAATCTGTCTTGAAGGGGCTCCCACTGGTCAAACTGGGGACAATTTCCGTAACAAAATAAATAATGATAATAATGGTTTGTAACTCATTAAATAGAATAACCACTGACATCACTCTGATTAAAAAAAAATAAGAAAATCAATAGCTATGAGGAGATGGAATGTGGAGAAAAGCCCTTCCCTGGGGTAGAGTGGCCACTAATGTTATGTTGGAGGAATGATGGAATTACACAATCATCAGTTGGCCACCAGCACAGTAATGAATAATTCAGGCAAGGATCTTCAGTTGAAGCTAAAAGTAAACAGGTCCAGACACAGGATATTTTCAGAGTCTTGAAGTATCTTCCAATATACGTTTTAATTACGAAGGGACAAGTCATAACGTAGTGGAGAAAACTGACTGAAACTACTTTAACTAAATGATTAAAGATAACATCATCACCAGCAATGGGACAAATCTTTGGTATTCTACAAAATAATCCTAACCCATCCAATCAGGACGAATCATCCCACAAACCCAACTGGGGAACATCTACAAAGCAACTGGCCAGTACTTTTCGTTATTCTTTTTTTTTTTTTGTGATGAAGTCTCACTCTGTCACCCAGCTTGGAGTGCAGCAGCATGATCTCAGCTCACTGCAACCTCTGCCTCCTGGGTTCAAGCGATTCTCCTGCCGCAGCCTCCTGAGTAGCTGGGATTACAGGCACACACTACCATGCACGGCTAACTTTTGTATTTCTAGTACAGACAGGGTTTCACCATGTTGGTCGGGCCGGTCTCGAACACCTGACCTTCTGATCCATCTGCTTAGTCCTCCAAAGTGCTGGGATTACAGGTGTGAGCCACCATGCCTGGCCTGGCCAGTGCTTTTCAAAACTGTCAGGGTCATGAAAAAGAAAGCAATTCTGGGTAACATTTGCACACAAAGAAAACTAAAGAGACATGAAAAGGAAACATAATGTGTGGTTCTGGATGGGGGTTCTGAATCAGCTGTTTTCAGTTCTACGAAGGACGTTATTAGAACAAGTGGCAGCATTTGGAATAAGGTCTATAGATAAGATGATAACATTGTCTCTAGGTTAATTTCCTGGTTTTGATAACTGTACTATAAACTATAAAAAGAATCTTGTTTTTAAAAGAAATATGCTCTTAAACCATCTTAAACTTCATGTGGAACCAAACAAGAGCCTGCATAGCCAAGGTAATCCTAAGGGGAAAAAAAAAAGGTGGAGGCATCATGCTACCTGACTTAAAACTATACTATGAGGCAACAGTAATTAAAACAGCATGGTACTGGTACCAAAACAGAGATATAGACCAATGGAATAGAACGGAGGCCTCATAAATAATGCCACACATCTACAACCATCTGATCTTTGACAAACCTGACAAAAACAGGCAATGGGGAAAGGATTCCTTACTTAATAAACGGTGTTGGGAAAATTGGCTAGCCATATGCAGAAGGCTGAAACTGGATCCCCTCCTTACATAAAACTCCAGATGAAGTAAAGATTTAAACATAAGACTTAACACCATAAAAACCCTGGAAGAAAACCTAGGCAATATCATTCAGGACATAGGCATAAGCAAGGACCTCGTGACTAAAATATCAAAAGCAATAGTAACAAAAGCCAAAATAGACAAATGGGATCTAATTAAACTTAAGAGCTTCTGCACAACAAAAGAAACTATCATTAGAGTGAACCAGCAACCAACAGAATGGGAAAAAATTTTTGCAATCTACCTATCTGACAATATCCAGAATCTACAAAGGACTTAAACAAATTTCAAAAAGAAAAAAACCACAAAAAAAACCCCATCAAAAAGTGGGTGAAGGATATGAACAGACACTTTTCAAAAGAAGACATTTGTGTAGCCAACAAACATATGAAAAAAAGTTCATCATCACTGGTCATCAGAGGAATGCAAATCAAAACCGCATTGAGATACCACCTCATGCCAGTTAGAAGGGTGATCATTAAAAAAATCAGGAGACAACAGATGCTAGAGAGGATGTGGAAAAACTGGAACATTTTTATACTGTTGGTGGGAGTGTAAATTAATTCAACCATTGTGGAAGAGTGGCGATTCCTCAAGGATCTAGAAATAGAAATACCATTTGACCCAGCAATCCCATTACTGGGCATATACCCAAAGGATTATAAATCATTCTATTATAAAGACACATGCACATGAATGTTTACTGCAGCACTGTTTACAATATTAAAGACTTGAAACCAACCCAAATGCCCACATATACATCATGGAATACTATGAAGCCATAAAAAAGGATGAGTTCATGTCCTTTGCAGAAACCTGGATGAAGCTGGAAACTATCATTCTCAGCAAACTACGACAAGCACAGAAAACCAAACACTGCATGTTCTCACTCATAAGCGGGTGTTGAACAATGAGAACACATGGACACAGGGAGGGGAACATCACACACTAAAGCTTGTCAGGGGGTGGGGGACTAGGGGAGGGATAGCAGGGGGTGGGGGGATTGGAGAGGGATAGCATTAGGAGAAATACCTAATGTAGACGACGGGGTGGGGGAGGGAATGGATGTAGCCAACCACCATGGCACGTGTAATCGTATGTTAACAAATCTGCACGTTCCGCACATGTACCCCAGAACTTCAAGTATAATAATAATAAAAAAATAGGTGTAAAAAAAAACAAAACAAAAGAATACTCCTAGATATTTACGGGTGAAGTAGGTTCAGAAAAACCAGTATGGGAATATAAAGAGAATGATGAAACAGAAAAAACGAACATTAACGTTGGGGAATATGAGTGAAAGGCATATGGAACTCTTTATAATATTCTTGGAACTTTTCTATATGTTCGAATTTTTTTTTAAGTTAAAAAAAGTTGAACATCATGTGCTTTTATATTGCTTCTCTCAGTTCTGCATTTTTTTTTTTTTTTTTGAGACAGGGTCTCATTCTGTTGCCCAGGCTAGGAGGCAGTGGCGTAACAACAGCTCACTGCAAGCTTCGCCTCGTAGGCGTAAGTGCTCCTCCCACCTTAGCCACCAGAGTAGCTGGGACCACAGGCATACACCACAGTGCCCAGCTAATTTTTAAATTTTTTATAGAGATGGGGTTTCACTATGTTGTCCATACTAGTCTCAAATTCCTGGGCTCAAATGATCCACCTGTCTCTGCCTCCCAAAGGCTGACGTTAGAGGTGTGAGCCACCGTGCCTGGCCAGCTGTGCCATTTCAACCAGTGACAGACCCAGGCCCGTTAAGATAGATGCAGGCTTCTCCAAAGCTTTTTTGAATAAGTAATCAAATAAAGTAACATACGAAGAGGTGCACTTGAGCCTTACTCCTGTGCTGGACATAGACTCACAGCTCTGCACAGTCGTGGCCTTTCTCAGTAGCTTGGACCTAACAGGTGCTTTTCACAATGTGGTTGTTTTTGTTGTTTCCCACACCCAGCGCCTCCCCCCTCACCCCCACCCCCACCCCCCGCCCCTGCTCCCTGCCAAAGATTTGCTCATTCTTTTGGGATGGGGAGAATCCTATGGGGTCCACCTCTAAGAGAATCTGTTAGTTCCAACTTCAACACGAGCTTCTCAAATGCTTAACATCACGCAGGCCACGCAGCCCAAGGACAGAGGGGTCTGGGTGTGAAAGCGTACAGGACTTCAGAGAAGAATGCCTGTTTTTCAGAGGAACGCAGAGAGCCTGCACTGAGAGAATTCAGTGTTCATCTAGACCAGGGGTTGGCAAACTATACCACCTGTTTTGTCTGGTCATGGAAGCAAGGGTGGCTTTAAAATATTTTTTTGGGAAAAAAAAAAATCACAAGAATAACATTTTGTGACACGGAAGATCATATGATATTCCAACATCATCGTCCATAATACGGATTTACTGGAAGGGCCACACCCACTTGTTGACTTCTGGTCTTTGCTTTTGGAGCTGTAGGCAGAGTTGGGTAATCCTGACGGACAGCTGGAGGCCAGCAAAGCTAAGACTGACTGTCTGGCCCTTTATGGATAAAGTTGGACAATCTGTGATCCAGATGAGCCTTTCTCACCTATGGCTGCTTATCTGAATCACCTGACAGGGAGAGTTTTAAAAAATGCCAACAACTAGTGGATCTGATTTCGCTGATCTTGGGTGGGCCCCAGGCATCCTGACTTTTCTGTGTGTGACAGGATCTTGCTCTGTCACCCAGGCTGCAGTGCAGTGGTGCAATCTCAGCTCACTGCAACCTTCATCTCCTGGGTTCAAGTGATCCTCCTGCCTCAGCCTCCTGAGTAGCTGGGACAAGAGTGCGCCGCCACGCTCAGCTAATTTTTAAAATTTTTTTGCAGAGGTGAGGTCTCACTATATTGCCCAGGCTAGTATTGAACTCCTGGGCTCAACTGATCCTGCTGGCTTGGCCTCCCAGAGTGTTGGGATTATAGGTGTGAGCCACTGTGCATGGCTTGTCCCAACTTTTAGAAGTTTCTGAGGCCACCTGAATGGTCAGTCAGACCTGTGGTTAGCTCCCTGGACTTGCTCCCTACTCCCTGGCCAACCATCAAAGAGTTGGGGTGAGGGGTGGAGAGAGAAAGAAAGAAAGAGGGAGAGAATAGAATGCTGCTCTATTAAGATTCTGAGTCAGGGGCCTCTGCCAGCATGTGCACTGCTTTTAGTGAAAAAAACAAAAAGCAACGCTTTATAAACATTCCCTTTGAAATGACATTATATAACCAATCTGTTTAATGACATAACAAATAACAGAATCCCACAGAAGCCGACATCACATCAGTCAAAGACTATTTAGTTCTGCTTTGCAACCGCTTTGTAGATTTCAGCTCAAGCCTCATTTGGCTTTAAACCTTCACCTTCTAAGTCCATAGTCCAGGGCCACTGTCTCAGCTGTCAGTGTGCGGCCCATGAAGAACGCTCTTCACTGTCCACGTGATTTTGGGTTCTTTCCAGGAACAGTGTGGCATTTCCTTACATTGTACACTATTTTTTTTAAAAGCCCCTTCATGTACATTCTCTCTTAAGGTTCTTAAAAGAAACATGTGAGGGGATAGGCATCAGTTACCTTGTTCAACAGATGAGGAAACTGAGGTTCCCAGAGGAGCAGTGCTCCCCAGAGCAGTTAAAGCAGACACTGGCGTCTGCCAGGGCTGGGCTTTCAACCTGTCTTCCCTGCGTTTTAGCTGCGGCAGGGACATTACCTCTGTAAACTCTGCTTCCCGTCTTCATCTCTAACATGAAGGTAAAAACTTCAACCTCATGGGACTATTGTGAGGACCAAAGGGATCTCAGAGAACGTAGCTTGGCATTTGGTATGTGGTCAGCCCCGGAAAAATAAAATACAGATAGAAATAAAGGCAGGGGTTCTTAACAGGTGGTACTGCCCCCTTGAAAGCCTTTTGGGGGTTGTTCTGGATGTCACAATGACTGTGATCATGGCTAGGATTTAGTGGGTGGTGGCCATCCATGTGAAATGCCCACAGGCAGAGGGCAGCCCTCTCCCCCCATGCCAAGAGAAACACTGGGTTGCTCCTGGCTCCTCTGTGGTTTCCTCCACACATTTCCCTCTGGTCCTCTTCCTATAGACCACAGGCTCTCAGCCCCAACTGTCCCGTGCACTGTAGGATGTTGAGAAGTACCCCTGGCTTCCACCCACTAGATGCCAGCAGAACCCTCCCAGTTGCAACAACCAAGTGACTCTAGACATTGCCAAATGTCCCCTGGCAGGCAAAGTGTCCTGGTGGATCAGCATTGCTGTGGGGAAAGGCACCTCCAGAGCTGCAGCTCCCTTCTGCTCTTAGGTACCCACAGACAAGTAGAGCCCACGGGAATGCGGGGGCTACCCTCTATAACACCCAACTCAGCTCAGCCCCAAAACTGGGTGCAGCAGCTGGAGCCTGAGTCAATCTGGGGAAATTTTGGGGGTAGCAAACAAAATGATACATAGTCTCCCTTGTCTGGAACACACAGATGACATTCTCCTGTAGTCACTCTGCCTTTAAGACCAGCCCCACGGGTCTTCAGTTGGAAGCAGAAGTGTGCCTACTTCCCGATCACCCAACATCTGCTTTCTAGTGTCGCTGACATTTTTTTTATACTTAAAAAAAAAAAAAACACCCAAAACCCAAACAAACAACGAATTTTAAACTGCTTAGGTAAAAGGCAGAAAATATAAAGCATTATTTATTCCTTTGCCTGGATGCATGGCTCTTGGAGGGAAACACATGGGGAACGATTTATATTATGGCTAGAGGAGTCTTCAAGGGAGAAGGGAAAATACGCGCATTCCATTGCATTTCAATCAAGCCGAGGGAGGAAAAAAAAAGCAAAGAAAAGGCATAATTGATCAGAGAGCCTCGGTGCTCAGATCCGCACCCTCTTCTCCAGCTCCCTAGTTCCCAGTTCCCTGTTCCGAGGCTGCGGCTACCTCTGGCTCTCCGGGCTGGAGCCCAGGCAGCTGGGAGCCCGGGAATGGTAACCTCGCTAATTCAATAAATGAACTCTGACAAGCCTAAATGGTTGTTTGGATGGATCCTCTCTCATTCCTCCCTCCCTCGCTGCCCAAAACCTCAAATAAAATAAATTAAATAAAACACGAGACACAATCTGAGTCTTTTACGCCCGCCTTCTCTAGTGGGAGTCAGAAAAATGCTAATGATTCTGGGGCTGCTGGAGCCGAGCCAGGCTGGCTCTGGGCCGTGAGTGGCCAGGGTGTTTTCCTTTTCTCTCTCTGCTGTTTTCTTTTCCTCCCCTGGTACCCCCTTTCCTCCCTGCCTTGCTCTCTGGCGGGGACAGGGGTGGGCTGGAATATTATTCAGCATCCTGCCATAGGTGTCTGCAGCCAATCGGAGGCGATGGCAGCCGCTTGCACCTTGCTGACAGTTGCTGTCAAAATAGTCTCACAACCGGCGGCTCGATAATAACTTGAAAATGAGATACAAATGAGTGACTCTTCATGAGTGGAACACGCTGCCGATCTCTCCCACCCCACGGGCTTCCGAGCATGTCGGGGAATGCTTGGGGATGGCAGAGAGCAGCTCTGGCCGCGGTAGAGAGACTGGTTGAAAAACAAAAACCAACCAGCTAGAAGGGCTGACTTCTCCCCGTTCCACGTCCCTAAGGCGGGGGTGTCCCACAGTACTCTCAGAACAGGTCTGAGATCCTTCCCTCAAGGGATGCTGTGTGCTCCCAGATGCAAATGGATGTGCCTGTGGAATACATACAATTTTTGAGACAGGGTGTTGAGGTGTTGCCCAGGCTGCAGAGCAGTGGCGTGATCATAGCTCACCACAGCCTCGAACTCCCAGGCTCAAGCCATGCTCCCACCTCAGCCTTGCAAGTAGTTGGGACTTTTTTATTTTTGGTAGAGACAGGGTCTTGCTACGTTGGCCAGGCTGGTCTTAAACTCCTGGCCTTAAGTGATCCTCCTGCCTCAGCCTACCAAGGTGTTGGGATTACAGGCATGAGCCACTACACCTGGCCTCAATGGTATATTTAAGTGAAACAAGCCATGGGGGTATTTCCTAGTCACCAATCTAGGAGGGCTGCATCAGGATCCCCAGCAAGAGAAAAGAACCTTCTCCCCAGGAAACATCCTGCCATCTCCTGCCCCGTCCTGTTGTCCACCGCTGAGATGCTGGGCTGCTTTTATTTGTCCAGCCAACTCTCTCCTGCTCAAACTTGGGCTGTTCCTCCCATGGGGAAGTCAACATTAGCACAACTTGTTTAGAAAAGCACCAACAAGCCCCAGGGAGTAGAGAGTGTGAGGTCAGCACTTCTCCACATTTCTCCAGCAGGGATGGGGCTGAGAGCAGGAGGGCAGAGACTCAGGCAGATCTTCAACTTCTTTCCCATTTGCCAGGGTTGGTTTGGACCTGGCATCACTCTCTGCTTCTCAAGGTAGGACTGGAATCACCCAGGTGGAGAGGGAGGGAGGGAGGGAGGGGCTGTCATGTTCACTTACTTGAGGATACAGTAAGCCTCTGAAAATTGCAGAGTGCACACCACATTCATCCAGGAATGTGGATGAGGTTTAGAGGCCCTTAAAAAAAAAATTCACTGACTTTTTCTTTTTTGTAATAGAGCAGTCTGGGTTGCAGGTGCTGCTCTGCTGTATTAACAGAAGACGAGGTGATGGTTTAGGCTGGGATGGAAAAAAGAAACTTTTGCGAACACGCCTCTGTTAAACGGACTTGATTGAAATTTAAGGTAGGCTGAGTATAATTGCCCCACAAAGTGTAATCACACTGCCTAGAGTCAAACCTCTCCCACGTGATTCCCTCTGTCTTCCCGCTCATTTCCCTGCAGAAAGCCTTTATTCCTCCGTCGTGTGTCGGGTAAACATTGAGATCATTCTGCTTGTGTGTGACAACGCACATCCTGAATAACCCCGTCTGTGTCACCCGTGTCTACTTTAAATAGTAAACTCCTGTAAAGAAAGGATCAGCCCGGTGTAACTTACTCTGTGAGCTGAGCCATTATAGAAGGCTTTTAAGCACTGCACTTGGAAGGATAAGAGGCTCTCAGCATCCCATGAATAGGTGAGATGCCTATTTGGGGGTTACATCAAGCCTCACCTACAAAGCCAGGCAAAGAACACAGACTAGAACTCAGGCTCGGGCCTCGGTTCTGCCACTTAACCAGCCATGAGACCTCAGGTGAGTCACTTAACCTCTCTGACCTGCCATCTCCTCATCTCTGCGGTGGTGGTGTTAATACCAGCCCTGCCTCCAGAGGCATATGAAAAAATGATGAAGGAAGGCAGATGGAAACAGGATTGCTATTGTTGCCCGGTGAAGACAGGGGTGGTTTTCTTTTGTATTTGCTCAGTTTCCCAAACTCTTGGAATGAGATTCGTTTTACAATCAGGAGAAAGAATTTTGAAAGAGTAAAACTTTGACTTGCTAATAGGGTAAGATTCAAAAGAGTTTTGTGTATGAAAGAGTTCTGAAATGAGAAAGTGCTGGGCAAAACGACAGCAGAGCAGTATTGTCCTGGCTTCGTTTAATGCAATTAGGTTTTTAAAAGGGTCGGCTTTGGAGTTAAAGAGGAATGCTGAACAGACACGGGGAAGAGAGAATGCAGACAGCCACTCAAAAGGTTTATTAAAAGTGAAATGGGTCTTGAGTTTGAGCCTGAGTATCTACTGAAACACCCTCCTTGCCCTTGCCTGACAACTCTGATGGAGCAGTGGACAGCTATCTTATTTTGAAGAAATATTTTTTCTTCCGATTCTAAAGTGGTACCTGTGTTCGGTGTAGGTGATTTGCCAAACGCACAGTAAGACAGGGAAGGAAATAAAAAGTGCCTAAAAACTCACCAATAACGGTCCTTGTTTTGGCCGCATTTCCTTCCAGTCTTGTTTCCTATGCATATACGTCCATGTGGGTCTACTCAATGGTCATGCTGTAACTACCGATACGGTTTTTTTTTTTTTTTTTTTTTTTTCCTCTGTAAGAGAGATGGGGTCTTGCTCTGTCGCACAGGCTGGAGTGCAGTGGTGCGATCTCGGCTCACGGCGGCCTCCCTCTCCTGGGCTCAAGCCATCCTCCAACCTCAGTCTCCTGGGTAACTGGGACCACAGGCACATGCCACCACAACTGTCTAATTTTTAATTTTTTGTAGAGACATGCTGGTCTTAAACTTCTGGGTCTAAGCAATCCACCTGCCTCAGCCTCCCAAAGTGCTGGGATTATAGGTGTGAGGCACTGCACCTGGCCGCCTGTCTAATTTTTAACTTTACAAGAGACATGCTGGTCTTGAAATTCTGGGCTCAAGCGATCCGCCTGCCTTGGCCTCCCAAAGTGCTGGGATTACGGTGTGCGCCACCGCGGCTGGCCTACCATTTTGATTTTTGCTTTCTTCCCTTGACTGTTGGATGAAAAAGCATTTCCCTTTCAGTGACATTCTTTATAAACACTGCGGATGTCTTTTCCTTCCCTCATTTATCCCACCCCCCTCTCACTGTTGAACATTTGTAGTGTTTCTAATTTTTTGCTATCATAAGCAACCCCCCATTGAAGATCCTTGCATTTAAAAACTTTGTCCAAATTTTCAATTATTTCTTCAGGATAGAGCTCTAGGAAAAGAATCACTAGATCAAAAGGTATCAACATTTTTAAGAGTCTAGATCTGTGCTGTCCCGTATGGCAGCCTCTGCCAGATGTGACTAAAATGAGAAAGAAATAGGTTTTTGGCTCTTTACATTTACATTGAATAAACTGAAAATTCCTCAGTCACACTCGCCAGATTTCAAGTGCTCAAGAGCCACACAGGGCCGGCAGCCACTGTGCTGGACAGCGTAGATGGAGAATCCCTTTCTTGCAGCAGAAAGTTCTACCGGATGGTGGTGTCTCGGCACACACAACAGACCCGGAGAGCACAGGCGAGCAAGGTGAGGCGAGCTTGGCGCCGAAGATCAGCACTGAGCACTCCACCTCTTCCTGGTCTACACCACCTTCTCTCTTTCATAGCCCCCTTTTCTACCTCTTTCTTTCTCTCCATTTATAAGTTAGGTCAAGATGTGATCTTGTGCTTATTTGAACCCTGCAAGCCAACTTTCCATCCTGTTCCACAACAGGGCAGTTTATGTGCATAACATACAAAAAATAAGTTTGTGCTATATTACTGAGTAAAACTCATGCTGCAGGAGGCCAAGCCTTGTTAATCTTGAAGTTTTAGGCACCAGAATACAGATACAACATACCTTCTCCAGTCTGAGAAATACAGCCTTAATCTAGCCTGCCAGATCTCCTGGCACCTCTGAGGGAGGGGCGTCTCCTTAGAGGGCTGGGTGGTAAAGTAAGAGTTAGCAGGCACAGGGCCTCTTCCCTTTCTTGCTTTGGTTGCTAGGGAGCTCAGACTTAAGTTTTGTGCCCCCTGATAAACATATTCCTTAGGCTGGGGGCTGCAATGTAATTTTCTTTCAACTGACATTTTTTCTCAAATTCTGTAGGGACGTGTTCAGGTCTTAACTATTCTGGAAGTAGATGAGGAATCTACCTGCTTCCAGAACTGCACTTTCCTGAAAAGAGAATAATAAGCTACAAACCTACTCCTCCAAATGAAGGTCTGGGCTAGGACTCAATGCCTGTGCTATCTGAGAGCAGAGTCCAAGTGCTGGCTAAAGTGCTTTGCGGATGGTCAGGTGGGACACACCCTCGTGAGATGACACTGGCCACAACTGGGACAGCCACATGCCTGAGCATTTTGATATTGGATAAGGGCTGCCCTCCACCTGAGCAAAGCCCCGCCCCAAGCCCGCTCTTCTGGCCAGAGGACAAGGCCTATGACGGGGGACGTGGCACACATGAGACCCACTTAGGCCAGCAGCCAGGGAACCTCATTCATTAAGGCTTCTGTGCAGCATGCACAGTGATAGCTGACATTCGCAAGGAAGAACCAGGGCCCAGCAGGTCCTGAATCGCCTTCTGGATCATCAAAGATTTCAATTACACTCTATTGAGTTCCCATGTTAAGTATATTTTATCATACAGTAGTCTAAGTCCCTGGAAAGTGGCCATCTATGGTATTGATGGTAACTCTCCATTAACCTGCAAGGTGCCTGCTAGGAAGCCCAGTGCTTCACCTTGGTTGGGCTGGAGGGAGTGAGTCAGTCCATGAAGGATGAGGGGGCAGGGGGGTGAGCTGCTGGGAGGGAAACACAGTCAGGACCAGCTCTCAATCACACAACGTGCCTGGCTCCAAAACCCTCTCCTCATCTGTGAAATGGGCTGCCTGGCCTTCTCAGAGTGAAGGATAGGTAGGGCATTACAAAAGATGAGGACAGTTACATGGGTGAAATCGTCAAGATTGCCAGACACGTGTCAGAGAGGGGAAGATGCCTAATGATACGGAAAATACGACACCATTTTCTCTAAATGGACAAAACACTATCATATCCGTCGCCTATGGGTTCACATATGTAGGAAACGCAACGACAAAGCTCTGGAAGGAGATTTGCAAATGAGTGGCATGAATTTCTCCGGGGAGGAGGGTGGCATGAGACTTGGGTGGCAGTGGACCAAAGGATATCTTGGCTTTAAATTCTTCTTTCAGCAACAAAAACATATTCATGTTTTAATTGTGCAACTGTTATTTTTTAAAAAGAAAAAATCCTATATATAGAATTATATGTAGGAGATACACTGTATCTATATCTACAGGATTATATATAGAATACATACTCTATCTATATAGGATTACATATAGAATACATTTATACAGTGTGTGTGTGTATATATATACAAATCCAAGATGTACATTTTTTTCTCTCTCATATATTACACGGAACTATCTATATATGTCTCTATACACCTATCTATAGGTATATATGCAGAGAGAAGAAAGGGAGAGACACTCGTGTGCTGGGTGCATGGGAGGGGTTCAATAAAGGATGGACGATTATAATTAGGCCATTTTTGCATGTCAAAGATGACCACATATTAGCATTTTTCTGTCATTTAATGTCAAGGGTCAGCTAAACGGTATCCCAATCCGTGAGGTCGTTGGAGGTAGCTAGAATGAGGGCAGAAACGAAAACAAGGCAAACCAAACAGAAATACCCTGGGCCCTGTGTCCACCTATCTTCCTGGTAATGTGCTTTGTTTGCTTGCCCCAGTGCAGGGAAAACCTGGCGAATCCTCCGGAATGCAGCAGCCCCATCACGTGCTGCGCTTAGAGCTCAGGAGAATTTCTGGGCTCGGGGGCGTGTCCGACTTAAAGGCTCGGGCCAAGGCTGTCCTCACAAGCTCCGCCCCCCATGGGAGGAGCCACACCCCGGCTCCCACCTGGAGGACCAGCCCTTGCCAGGAACACTGGGAGGCACGGACATTACAGTGAAGAGAATTAATTTTCTTCTGAGACTTTTATGTTTTGGATGCTCTTGTGACACCCCTTTGAGATGTCTGCAGGCAGCCTGGGGTTTTTTCCAAAATCTGGGCTGAGAAATCAATGCTCTGAAATGCATTTTACAAGAGAACACAACAGAGGTGAGGAGAACGGAGGTGGGAGGAACAGTGAATAACCCTGTATACCAATCCCAGCGCCCCCAGGATGACAGTGAAATGTATGAGGAGTCAAAACCAAATGGAATCCTGAGGCCCACACAGCCTTTCTGGCTCTACTATGACAAAAGAATCTCTCCCATTTATTGAGTGCTGATTTTGCACCAAACACCAGGCTGCAGGATTTTTTCATGGCACTCCTAGGCCAAGAATTACCTACCGGTTTGTTTATTAAGTGGTTAGGGCTAAACAATTTGACAGTAGCAGTTTACAGCATCTCTGACAGATGTGGCTGTTTTTCTCAGAAATCTGAAATAGCCCACAGGGAAGCTGTCAGTTCACTGTGGCACCCTGAGGGACCTTGGCACACAGTTTGGGAACCAGGGCTCTGGGCGAATGGCTTTACTTCAGTTACTTTACTGAGCCCTCCCAGTAGACCTGGCAAGTACTTATTATGACCTCCATTTTGCAGACGCAGATACTGACAGTCAGTGGTTTTTGTTGTTGTTGTTGTTTTTAATGTTTTTGAGACAGTCTTGCTCTGTCGCCAGGCCAATGGCTTTACTTCAGTTACTTTACTGAGCCCTCCCAATAGACCTGGAAGTACTCATTATGACCTCCATTTTGCAGACGCAGATACTGACAGTCAGCTGTTTTTTTTTTGTTGTTGTTGTTTTAAATGTTTTTGAGACAGTCTTGCTCTGTCGCCCAGGGTGCACTGCACTGGGCCATCTCAGCTCACTACAACCTTTGCTTCCTGGGTTCAAGCGATTTTCCTGCCTCAGCCTCCCAAGTAGCTGGGATTACAGGCGTCCACCACCACACTCAGCTAAGTTTTGTATTTTTAGTAGAGATGGGTTCTCACCCTGTTGGCCAGGCTGGTCTCGAACTTACGACCTCAAGTAATCTACCTGCCTCAGCCTCCCAAAGCACTGGGATTACAGGCATCAATCACGGTACCTGGCCCAAGTGTTTAAATAACTTGTCCAAGTGTGACAGCTGAAGGAGGTAAGATTCAAACACCAATCAGCTACTCAGGAGGCTGAGGTGGGAGAATCACTTAAGGCCAGGAGTTCAAGACTGGCCTTGGCAATACAGCCAAGACTCTGTCTCTTAAAAACAAACAGAAACACCAATCTGATAGACTCTCAGGGTGGCTACATTTGGTCGTGCAGGTTGAATACTGCAGAATCCTAGAGGCCGCCACTCCTGCAGATTACAGTACGGATCATCTGAATCTCTCTGCTAGCAGTTGTGGCTTGAGCACAAAGCCTCCAGCTGCAGTAGCCCTTCTCTCTTCACTGAGCAAACCTCTTGCTTTGACTTCTATGATTACCTGATCGGAGCCTCTGGCCGCATCCCATTCCCAGGTAAACAGACTCACAGAACATGCCAAGGAGCACGAGAAGCTTCATTTACCCTTGGTGGCCAAGTAGCAAAATGACCAACTCTAATAGGTAAATTGCATCAAAACCAGCAGCATTTCAGCCACACATGGGCTTGGCTGGGAAAAAGATCTACAGGTCTAAGTGAACCTGAAAGGCATCCTGGACCTGAAATCTGGACTAAAGTAAGAGTCCACGTAATGGAACCGTTTCCCTAATTAGGGCCTGCTGCCTCTCAGATACATCTGGGCACATATACCTGTGCATGTGTGTTGAGGGTGGGGTGGGGGTGGAGAGGATTTGCTCTTTGTGTAGGATAAGTTTTAGATTTTTCTGTTTTTATTTAGACCATCTGATTTTTAACATGTGTACATACATGTGTATCATGATAGAACCGTGAAGAGATGTCAGAGCCTGTACTGGACCTCAGTGACAGGCAAGTGACATCCTCCAGACATGCCGCCTTTGGACGCTGGAGTGTTCAGATCCTGTCTCTGTACCTAAACAACTGGCAACAAGAGATCAATTCCCTGGGATGAGCAATGAAACATTTTTCTGTTCCCAATTCCAAGAGGAATTGGTTATCCATTCATTCAAATTTCAATAACACTACAATGCTAACTTTCATTTTTAAGTGATCAGGATAGAACCAATAGGCAACGCTGCATGAAAAGGGGTGTCTGATGACCGGCGATACTCAGATAAGCAAGAGGTCTAATTGTGCTGAACCAGCAAATGAAGCCTTCAATTCGGTATTCTCATCTTGCGTGAGCTCTTACTTATGCAAACAGGCATTCTCTGCATTAGTATTACTGACGTAAAAGAACCGAAACAGATTATGGATCTGGACCTGAGGCTACATCTTTCTAATATTAAAACCCACGTTCTGAATTTAGTTTCTGCAAAATGACATCATCCATCATGCTAAAATAATGTTGTTGATTTGAATTTTATTGATTTTAAATTTTGTTTGTATTTAACATGAAATTGTGTTTTGGTTTTATAGCCCTAAAAGAACCATAGGTATGAGTTGTCAGTTTATTCTGAGTTTTATATTTGTACCTAGTTAAATAACATAATAATAAAAAAATGTTTACATTATCACGATGGGGAAGGACAGTGAGATTTTTGTTTTACTCTAAAAGTACTCTCTATACATTGCTCAAGTTTGAGAAACACTGTGATGGCCCAAGATTCTATGCAGTGTTCCTATAGAAATGAAACTCAGAGACCATTACATCGCTGGGAGTTCCCTTACTTCAGTTTCCTTGGGGAGGATCAGAAAGGTTAGGTGATTTTCCTAAGAGCACACAGCTAGTTAGTAGCAGGGCTGGGAGTCACTGCCTCATCCCAAGGCTCCTTATACAGCCCTCGTATATTACAGAAGTGTGAGGCAGGAGCCACAATAGAGATGACAGCAACCTTAAGCTGGGAGTGATACCAAGTGCTTTACCAACCTCATTGACCTTGTATTTTACAGCACGCCAGACACAGCTGTTACTCCTGCCATTTTACAGAGACAGACACTGAGTCCCAGAGAACTCGTCAGACCAAGTTACTAAGGCAAGACAAAACAGCATGCACAACTCGGCCTCTACCCTAAGGGTCTTAATGGGGTGAGCCTTGTATCCACCTCCCCCTAAACCAAGACAGTTCCTTCTCGTTCTGGAGTTCATGGTTGTTTCTGTAACCTAGCACCTGGCGCAGTCCCTGCTTCATTAGAGATGCTTAGTAAATATTTGCTAAACCGACAAGTTATTTCTTAAATAAAAAGCAGTATTTGAGACCTCCCATTTCCATGGAAAGCTCTGTGACGCGTGAGGGGAGAGAAGCTGTTCCTAAAGAGAAGTCCCCCAAGCTGCCTGGGGCTCCCTGCTGCCTTTCAGCACCCAGAATGCTGGGAGACATGGCGCACAATTATCAGCTCCAACAATGAGCCGATGGCGGCCCTCTGAGCAAGCCTAGACAAAGCACAGAGACCTTGCAGCTGAAAAGGCTCTGAATGCAGACAGGGGAGGTGTGAAAGCAAGGTTAGAGTGAGCTGCTGTGGCTGCTGGAGACAGAAGGGGAGGAATGAGGGCGCACAATGCCACCCTTGCCCCGGACACATGCATGCTCTCCCTGGGGCACCCCGTTTCACTGTCTGAGCTTTTGTTGCCCACTCTGGAACCAGTCTAGGCGTGCAGCGAGGGAAATTGCCAGCTGCAGCAGAAGACCAAGTCTGTGAAATCTCAAAGGAAGGATGAAAACAACAGCAAAAAACCCTTCTCAGTGCTCAGGGTTAATTATTTATTTATTTTTTAAAGGAGGCAAACTAAGGAGGCTTCCACGTGGCCCTGGCTTGGGACTGCTCGACCAGTTAGTCTGGCAGATGGAAACGGTCTCATGGCAGATAAATGGCATATTCTTAGGCAAGTACGTGCAGCTGTTGACTTATCAAAGACGCTGCCCCCACGTCTGTGGCAGACATCACTAATCAATTTCGATGCCATTTTCTGTGGAGCCTAAACAGTTTCAATCCTGCCGGACAGGGTTCCAGGCAGCCATGACCAATGGGTTTGTGTTGGCTTGGAAATGGCAGGCCTATACCCTTCAGGGAATCATTTAACAAATGAGGCCCCAAGAGGTCAACGTTATCACAGGAGGTCATGCAGCAGGGCCCAGGCCAGAATTCAGGTCTCCTGACTCCCTGGCTGGTGTTTTTTTTTTTTTTTTTTCCACTTGGAAAATCACACGGGCTCCTTTCCAAGCTGCCAGCCAGCCCCTGATGAAAGAGGAAGAAGGATAGCATGAAGACAAGAACTCAGCTAACCCGAGTATGTCCTCTGAGCAACTGGCACTTCTCCTGGCCTGAGCAGCAGTAACTTTTACAGCCTCTGATCATCCCCTGGTGGACATATCTGTAGGATGATTAAAAAGGAGAAGGGTGGGCAAAGCCAGCTTCTCCAGTGAAGAAGGTATCACTCAGTACATATCCCTCCCAAACTCCTTGGGGCTGCATTCCCAGAGCTCTTAAATGGGGAAGGGCATGTTCTTAGAAACAGGGCTTTGTGCCCATCCTGAAATATGGAGAATCTGGAGAGACACAGATAGACAGGAGCCTAAGCAAGTTCCGCACTGGTTTGCTTTCTGAAAAGGTCTGGAAAGATCCCCAAACTGTTTCCTCACACTGCAAACCGAAGCTTAATATTTTCTATGTTTGTTATAGTACAAGGTTCATGTATGAGCCTACTAAATACAGACCCAAATAAAATGTACCTATTAGGTCAGCCTTGTGACTTCCGTAGGTACAGTTAGCCTAAGTAATAAAGTGTATACGTTGTCTCTATGGAGTATAAAAGCTGGGATAATTTCTCTTCCCCCCTGCCATCTGTTGACTCTGTGGCAACTGAATGTTAGGTTCCTTCTGATCGAGGAAGCACCATCCACAGCTGACCCCAAAGCCTAGAGGATTGTACCTTCTTTGACCCCATACAAGAGGAAGTTTCACACAGAGAGTAAGCCTGGCCTCTCACTCCATCAGGAATTCTTTATTTATTTATGATGGAGGATGGAGTCTTACTCTGTCACCCAGGATGGAGTGCAGTGGTGTGATCTTGGCTCATTGCAACCTCTACCTCCTAGCTTCGAGTGCTTCTGCCTCAGCCTCCCACGTAGCTGGCACTACAGGTGCTGGCCACCACACCCAGCTGATTTTTTTTGTATTTCTGGTAGAGACGGGGTTTCACCATGTTGAATAGGCTGGTCTTGAACTCCTGACCTCAGATGATCTGCCCACCTCAGCCTCCCAAAGGGCTGAGATTACAGGCCTCAGCTACCATGCCTGGCCCCAGGAATTCCTTCTTAAGTATCCTTAACAGACAGTTGCCCTTGACATCACTTGCTTACCCTGGATGATGGGCAACTCATTACTGCAGGAATGGCCTTTTTCTAATGCTTTATGGTTTGGGATATTCATTTTTAAAAAACCTTTTAATTTTGAGATCAGTATACATCTGTATGTAGTTGTAAGACAGAATCAGAGAGATCTTCTTCTGATCCCTTACCCAGTTTCTCCCAGCAGTGACATCTGGCAAAACTAAGTACAATGCTGTCATCAGAAAATCACCATTAATAAAACAATTCACCTTCTTCAGATTTCACTAGTTTTACATGCGGTCATCTGCATGTATGTACTGAGTTCCACGAAATCCGATGAGTAGTTACGAGTGTTCGCCTCAGTGAAAACACAGAATGGTTCTATCAAAAGGACCCCGTGAGCAACCTTCTGATAGACAAAGCCACCTGCCTGCCACCTGCCTCCCGATTATCTCTCGAATTTTGTCATTTCAAGAACATTATATAGCTGGGCATCATGGCTCACACCTGTAATCCCAGCACTTTGGGAGGCAGAGGAGGATTGCTTGAGCTCAGGAATTCAAGACCAGTCTGGGTAACATCCCTATCTCTACCAAAAAATTGAAAAATTAGATGGGCGTGGTAGCCTGTAATCTCAGCTACCTCAGGAGGCTGGGGCAGGAGGATCCCTTGAGCCCAGGAGTTTGAGGCTGCAGTGAGCAATGATTATACTACTGCACTCTAGTAGCCTGGGCAATAGAATGAGAACCTGTCCAAAAAAAAAAAAAAAGACGTTATATAAGTGAAATCACAAGTATATCATCTTTTCAGGATTAGCTTTTCCTATTCAGTGAAAATCTCTGGAGATTAGGCTGCATTGTTCCGTGAATCAAAGTTTGTCCCTTTTTACTCCTGAGTAGCATCCCACGCCAGTTTGTTCAGCCATTTTCCTACTGAAAGACAAGGGTTGTTTCCATGTTTTGGCTGTTTATGAATAAAGGTATTATGAACATGCACAGATTTCTTTTTTTGGAGGGGGTAGGCAGCTTTACTGAGATATAATTCACATCTCGTACAATTCACCTATTTGAGGTGCACAACTCAATGGTTTTTGCCATCTGTACAGAGCTGTGCAACCCTTGCCACAGTCAATTCCAGAACATTTTCATTACCTCAAATAGCAGTCCTGTACCCTTTATCCAGTGCCTCCGACCTACCTTCCCCTTCCCTAAGCAACTGTGAATCGACCTTCAGTCTCTACGGATGTGCCAACAGTCGTCCCTCGGAATCCACAGGGGATCGGTTCCAGGATGCTCATGGGTACCAAAATCCAGGGATGCTCAAGTCCCATCTGCATATTTTTGATCTGTGAGTGGTGGAATCTGTGGGTGGAATATGTGGATGTGGAACCCACAGTTACAGACTGTATTCTGGACCTTTCACATAAATGGAATCACAGGATATACGGCCTTTTGCGTCTGGCTTCTTTCACTCAGCATGTTTTCAAGGTTCATCCACATTATCAGTGGTTCATTCCTATTTATGGCCAAATAACATTCCATTGTATGAATACACCCCAATTTGTTATCAGCTCATTAGTTGATGGACACGTGAATCTGTTTTTGTGTGAATGTGAGTTTTCATTTCTCTGGTATTGATGCCCAAGGGTGCAATCGCTGGGTCATAGGGAAAGAGCACATTCTACTTTGTAAGAAACTGTCCACACAATCCAGTTTCTCTGCACCATTCTCAGCATTTTGTGTCACCACTATTTTTTATTTTAGCCATCCTGACAGTTTCATATATATTCGTTTAATTTTGCCCTCAGCAGAAATCTGATTTTCAGTGACATTTGCTGCAAGTCAGAGCCCTGAATACTCACTCCTCTTGGGCATTCCTTCTGTAGGCTGACCAACCCTAGATCTTCTATCTTGATATAATTTGGGTAGTTCCTGTCTCCCTGCTAAAACAAGAGGATATACTTACTCACTTTACCCACCAAAAGATGGATTTAAGATGTGGTCATGCCATAGAGGAGTTGAGACCTGTGGGATCTGGACCATGGGATTCTGTTGAGCTACATCCCACAGCCGGTTAATGTGAACCCTGGAGTCCACTAAGAACTCAAGATCCTTTTCTTGAAATAAGAAGGTATTGGGCAAGGACACCTACATTCTGTCTTTGGGCCATTCCCTTAGTGGAACTGATTCCTTGGTATTTTGTAGTCACTACCTGGTACCTGTGCTCACATCTTCCAGGTGGGCCATCATTTCCTTGGACTGTGGTTACCCTGAGGGTAGGAGGGGGCTCTTTGAAACTGGCAGAGTGCTGTACTGCCAATGAGCATGTGGTATTTGCGGGCTGCCCTGGATAAGCATTGTGGACGGCAAAACCTCAGGGGTGATGCTTGCTAAAGATAGGCATGTTGTAAGGGCTCAACAGATACGGGCTGAGTGGGCACATGAAAGAGTTAAAAAAAACTCTTTCCCTTGAATTCATAATAGGAAAGACAGCACAGGAAGAGCATCTGTGAGTGCGAATAGGACGTTGCCACTTGTGCAGGGTTTTATAGCTGGGAAGCCATCTAACTGGTGCACTTTAGTTCCCCAGGCTTCTTGGGGGAGGAAAGAATGAAATCCTGAGCACAAAAGCACTTCAGGCCCCGGCAGGGCCCTTGGGTAAGGTGCTGTGCAGACATCGGGAGGTAATGTGAACGGTGCCTCGCTCACGCACGCAGAGAACGCAGCAGCGAGGACCATCAATACTGCAAATGCTGGCGCTGTAGCTGACATGCATGGATCCCGGCAGGAATGCTCACAGAAGCCCCCAAACACACACAGACACACAGCCAGACGAGCTGGGGCACACAGCCTTGGCAATACGACTGTGGCCAGTGGTTATTCGTGCTGTATGATGGGTGAGGAGAGGGTGTGTGTGTGTGTGGAGTGGGGCTGCGAGGGACACACGTTCAGCCAAGATGGCACCTCTCTCTGACTTTCCCATCCCCAAAGGTGGCCAATCACCCAGCTAACTGCTTAGGACCTAAATACAGGCGTCATCTGTGATCCCTCTCTCTGCCACAGCCCTCACCAAAGCCACCAGCAAACATATTCCCAAAATGACCTGGCCACTTCCACCACCAACGCCTAGTCCAAGCCATAGTCACCTCTGGCCCAGGTGAGGCAAAAACCCCCTCTTGGGTCTCCTCCCATCTGCCCATCCCCCCGAGAAGTTTTTCTCCTTACAATATCTTTTACAAATGTAAGTCAAGAAGCACTAGCGGCCAACCCCAGCCAGGCAATCATGAGAAAGAACAAAGCCACTGGATATCAAGTCTATTACAAAGCCTTGGTAATTAACACAGGGTGGTATTGGCACAGGGGCAGACAAATAGGCCTGGGAGCAGATTAGAGTCAGAAGCAGACCCTCACACACAGTCACCTGATTTATGACAAAATCAATGCTGCAGAGGGAGGGGAAAGAATGGTCTTTGCAATAAATGATATTGGGCCAATTGAATATCCACATGGAAAAAAAATGCTTCTTGGTCTCTACCTCACGCCATATACAAAAATCAATGCCAGATGGATTGCATACCTTGATGTGAAGGGTCAAAGAGAAGCCTTTCCTTTTAGAGAAAAATATAGGTGGCCACCTTCATGAGCTCAGAGGAGGCAAGGATCTTCTAACAGACATAAAAAGTTCTAACCAGGAAGGAGAAAAACAGCAGTGACAGTATCTAAATGAAGAGCCTCTGTTCATCAAAGGATGAAGGCAATCCACAGAATGAGAGACACTGCAATCATACAGTTCAGAATACAGAAAGTTAAATAAAAATTAGAAAATTGAAAAGAAAAATAAATTTAAAAATCAGACAACCCAGTTTTAAAAAACGGGCAAAAGACTTGAACAGACATCCAACGAGAGGTGATAGACATCCAAATGGCTCATAAACATACGAGAAAATATTTGATTTCCTGAACTGTCAGGGAAGCACAAAATAGGACAATAATGCGGTAATACCACTGAGCCACTATCCACCTGCCAGAATGGCTAAGGGAAAGACAACACCAAGGGTGGACAAGGACGAGGGTCACCAGAACACCATAAACTGACCGTGGAAGGAAGCACGAACTGATACAACCACTTTGGAAACTTGCCTGGAAATAAATGTCTACTAAAGCTAAAACATGCATACCCTGTGCCCCTGCAATTCCATACCTACACAGACACCCAAAAGAGACACATGCATGTGGTTGCCTAAAAATTCTCAGAGGAGCAGTATTTGAAATAGCCCGAACTCTGCCAACTACCCAAATGCTCATTGGTAAGATGGGTAAGTATACTGCAGCATATTCACACAATGGAATTCTACACGGTCACAGGAATGAACGGATTACAACTGCAACATGGTAACACGTGCGAATCCCAGAAACAGAATGATGAGCAAAGAAGCCAGAGAATGTATGTTCCAGGTCGATTTACAGAAAGTACAGAAACAGGCAACACTAATACATGTATTTAGAAGTTAAGAGAGTGGCTGCTCTTGGTGGGGGCTAGTGGGAAACATCCTGCCTGTTGAGCCGGGTGCTGGTTACACAGTTGTGCTGAATCTGTGACCACTTGCCACACTGTCCACTTAGGACCTGTGCACTTTTCTGCATGCATGCCAGCCACAATCACACGGGCAAGGCTGGTCTGGCCTCATCAGGGCTCAGCATTTACTGCCTCCGATCTGCACATGCTCACTCCTTCACACCTCCAGGTCTCCATGCGAATGTCCCCTGCTTGGAGAAGCCTTAACTGACTGCCCAATCTAAGATTCCCTGCACTGGGTGAAGAATGTCTCCCAAATGACGTCCGCTTGAAACCTGTAATGTGACCTTCTTTGGAAATAGGACCTTTGGAGATGTGATTAAGGTCAGATGGGGTCAGATGGATTAGTGTGGGTCCTGGTGTCCTTAACAGCAGAAGGCACAGAAAGAACACTAGAGATGACAGAGGCAGAGACAGGACTGAGACAGCCCCATGCCAAGGAATAGCAGGACTGGCAGCAGCCCCCAGGAGCGGGAGGAGGTGAGGAAGGATCCCCACTGCATCCTTCGGAGGCAGCGCGGCCCCGCCCACACCTTGAATTGGGACTTGTGGCTTCTGGAACTGTGAGAATGCCTGTCTACTGTTTTAAGGCCCCTGTCTGTGGCACGTTGTCACGGCAGCCACAGACACCCGTACTGGTCTCATTCTCGTCCCTCTAGCTCTTGCTTTAGCCGTCTTCAGAGCACTCATGCCACCATGTCACAGGATTTATTTGTTCATTTGTTTACTCTCCCCGCCCCCAACCACCACTAGAACATAAGAGTCATGAGGGCAGGGACTTTGCCATCTTCACAGCCACCTTCCCAGTGCCCAGTAACGCACCTCGTACAGAGAGAGGTTCCATCGGCGCCAGAGAAACAGCAGGGGAGTAAATCTGCGTCTCCCTCAGTGCAGAGCAGACAGAAGCGCCCGGTGTACACTGAATGAATGAAAGCACACATCTGTTCCGTCCTTTCAAACCTCAGCAAAGGAGGAAATGTGAGAATACCCTGGTAAGAAAGCAGGGCAGAATGGGGAAATGACCTGGTCCTCCCAGCCAGTCCTCCGAGGGGGTCAACAGGACTTAGCTTTATTTGTAACCCCTGTATGTTTTATAAGGGGGAGAAAAAATAACACCTTATTTGTGTAACTGAAACTAAAGAACCACAAACCCCGATCTCTGATTTCAGGTTCCCAGTGCTCTGTGAAGACATGCCACATCCCCACTTAGGCCTTGTAAGTTTAACTGAGCTTGGCACCGGTTGGCAAACTTTTCCCAGCAATGGCCAGAGAGTCGATATTTGGAAATAGGACCTTTGCAGACGTAATCAAGATAGGATGAGGTCATACGGACGAGGCTGCAAGCTCTTCACTGCTGCGGCAGCCCCACAGCACCAGGCAATAATGAGTGGGCGTAGCTGGAGCTGGCCAACGGCTGTGATGCCCCGTGACCTAGGGCCTCTCTGTGGAGGTGGATTTGGGAGGAGATGACCTGTGCAGAGGAGACACCTGGGGGCGGTCCCATCTTCCTTACCCATCCCTTTGAGAACTTGGCTTTAGGGTTCTCTCCTGCCCCACACACCCCACTCAACCCATCCTGCCTGGCTGGCTCTCAGGAGCTGCCCAAGCCTGAGTTTTGCAGAGCTTCTTCTGGGAAAGCCTGGAGAACGGGAAGTCCTTCCCCATCCTGCTCTGAGTCTCTGCCCTGGCAGATGAAAGGGCTCAAAGCTTCTGGAAAAGTACTTCTGACAACCAGGAGTCAATCGGGCAGTGACCCCATGCCTGCCTGGGGGAGACAAACAGGTGTGCAGGGAACGTGGGCCAGCGAGCTGTCCTCGGTCCTCCCTCCACTGTCACGGCCACTGCAAGAGGAAATGAGGCCAGGGAAGGACAGACACTGCCCACAAAGCAGGCACAACAGGTGCAGGGATGGGGGTGGGGAGGAGACAGAAGCGGTGTAATTAAGATCTCCAGACACCTGTTGTGAACTCTCGCCCATTCCCACCCTAACAGGTGGTTCACACCTCGAGGAAGAAAATAGCAAAAATAAAAAAAAAGAAAAGATGCTGAGATAAAAGGAGAAAAGTAGCTCTCCATCTGCAGCCCGAGGGCTGCTATCACCAGACATCCCTGACCCCTGGGGGCAGTTCCAGGGGGATGAGTGAAGCTCTGGAGGGAGAGCTGGCTGTGCTGCTGCAGAGCTGTGTGATCTCGGGCAGACTACTGAACCTCTCTGTGCTTTACCTCGCATTTCTACTAGGATTGTATTGAGAAGGGCCTCACACAGTGGGTATGCACTCCACAAACATCATCACAGCACCAGCTATGTAGCAGGCACCTGCAGACACGGCAGTGAGCCTGTCAGTGTCCCAGCTTATATTCGGCGGTTGGGGGTCAGTACGCTAAGCAACCACATGGAGCAGCTCCAAGGGGAGCTGAGGCAGCTGGGGTGCCCCTGGTCAGGGGTCGGGAGTTAGTCAGTGGAGGAGGGTGCTGAAGGCCTCATTTTATTTTTTTAGAGACAGGGTCTCACTCTGTTGCACAGGCTGGAGTGCAGTGGCATGATTATACCTCACTGCAGACTCAGCCTCCGAGTAGCGGCACTACAAGAGCGCCACACAGCTCAGCTAATTTTGGTATTTTTGGTAGATATGGGGTCTTGCTATGTCGTCCAGGCTGGCCTCGAATTCTCAGCCTCAAAGGATCCTCCCGCTTTGGCCTCCCAAAGTGCAGAAACAGACTTTTAGCACATGCTACCTTGGTGACGGCCACACTCAAGGAACAGCTGAAACCCCAACCAAGGTTACTCTCTCACAGATGTCCACCTGACTGCAATGGCTGGAAGGCAACGTGAAACGCCTGTCGGTAAAAAGCAAGGGAGGGAGCGGTGAGGGAACAAAGAAATCTGGTCTTGACTGTGAACCTGTGGACGCCAGCTTCCCAGGGAGAAGACAGCGGAAACTTGCAGGTGGAAAGTGGGCTGCGGGCCTCTGCAGTACCGTGTGGGGACAGGTTAAGTGTCAGCTACTCAAGCCTTCCTTCTCGCCTCCAGACCCTTTTGACTCCGTGTTCATAAACCTAACACCAAACGGTGTTCCTGATGTGGCAGGTCCCCGGAAGGAAACCCGGTAATAACAGCTATGCTGGCCGGGAGCTTTTCATGAGGCTGGCACTATGCTAGGTGTCTCACGTATCTGACTCATCTTTGATGACCCAGCTGTAAGGCAGGTTCTTTTCATCCCCATTTTACAAATGAGGGAAACTGAGGCCCTGAGAGCTAAAGTGACATAGCATAGGACGGGAGAAGTGCACTGAGCCCACAGATTTATCACCAGAACTGACTCTTCACCATGACTTGACCTGGCCTGGACTTCAGAGCTGCCTGGACATTCCCATGCCATCCTCAGAGAGGCAGGCGTTCCTTAGCAGTGATCCACAGAGGGCCTTAGTGACGATCGTGACAGTGACAGGTACGCTCCCGTCAACACCTCCCTCCTCTGGTCAGCCTGTCCACCCATCCTCTCCCTGGGCCTTTCACCACCTGGGAAGGGAGGCAGGGGAGGCAGACGCATTCTTCATTCCCATTCTGCAGATGAGGAAACTAACCTGGCCAATGGCCACACCACACCCTGGCTCTAAACTTCCCGATCCTTCCACTGGTTTGCAGGCAAAACTGGCCACATAATTTGCAGGGCCTGGTGCAAAATAAAAATCCAGGACCCCCTGTTCAAACATTACTGAGAATTTCAAGACGGTGACAGCAGTGCCTTTAACTGAGGGTGAGGCCGGCCCTGTTTGCAGAACATCCTTCCTGGAAGACAGGGGGCACCGCCTGCCAGAACCCAGTGGCTCAGACCAGGCTGCCCCATGGACTATGACAGAAAGGGGCAAGCCGAGGGTCCTCCTGGGAATAGCACCCTTACTGCCTGTACCTCAGTCTCCTCATCTAAAAGGCAGGCTGAACAGGCCTACCATGTTGGGCTGCTGTGTGGACAAAACTGATACAAAGACTGCGTGGACACGGTTCACCCCGTGTCCCGTGCCTCCTGAGCGCCTGTATTAGCCAACTCTGTTTTTAACAACACCTCCAGCTCTTGAAATGGGGGCGGAAACAAGACCCTTTCCACCAAACGCTTGAGCTCTGCACACATGTGCTGTGTATCAGCAGGAGAGCCCCAAGTACAAGCTGCATTTGCATGCAGACAGGTAGGCCCGATCCAGGTCCGAAACTGCCTCTCTGCCCTAGGCTCTCCCAGGTGGAGATGGGGAAAGACGAAAATAAACAACATGGCAAAACACACGTGTGCAACACACCTACCCAGAGCAAACCCAGACGGGGGCACGCAGGGAAGCCCAGTCTCCACCTCCTTCCTTCCTTCTTTCAGAACCATACTGACCTAAGACTCTGGGCACCTGCCGGGTGAGCTGAGCGCCGGCCATTTCTGTCCTTGCTCGAGTGCTGGGGTGAGAAGTTCGCATGCATATGCATACTTCACAGTGTGGGGCATTCATTTGTGTGTCTTCCACATTTCCTTTTGGGGGGCAGATGGGGACTGGCTCAGTCTGTCCCTCATGGTCCTTCCGGACTCTCTGCCCCAGAACCCAGATGAATGGGACAGGGAGGATTACAGGATTACAGCCTTTCTTGACAGGAAGGCTGAGGAGGAGGAAAGGCAAAGAAAAACCCAGGAATACGCTGCCCAAGACCTTCAAGGCTTCAGCACTGCTGTTGAAGACCTGGGTTCTGTCTATAAAGTCAGATTCAAACCCTGGGTTCAAATCCTGGCCCACTGGTTCGGTGCTGTCGAACACCGCAGTGAACACTTATTAACTACCTGCTACCCTGCCAGGGGCTGTATTAGGTGCCTCATCTCATCTTTACAGTCCTTGAAGCTGTTGAGTGGGGTAGCGGCCTGAGGCATCTGATGACCCAGTGGGTGGAATTTGGGCTCCAGAGCTGATTTCTTCACTGAGACACAGACATGAAACTTCTGTACCAGGCCGTGGTGATGAATGGGACCCTAGAAACATGGGGCACTGCAGCCCAAGGGGCCAGGGACATGAGAAAGAAATCAGCACTCACATATTACCATGGCATCATCACAAAGGGTGGCATATGTTATCACTAGTGTTACTGTCACTAGTTTATGCCAGGGGAAACTGAGGTCCCAAAGGAGAGTCCCAGAGGGAATGAGAATCGCTGTCCGCAAATCCACCGCTGTGCCTCTGAGTTTTCGAAAGCGTCATCCTCGAATCGCCCCAGACAACGATCCCACAGAAACACGGAAATGCAGTGCCTCCTGACGCCTGTCTGCTTTAACCCAGGCCTGGTTAGTTAAGGGCTGGAGTGAGGTGCACAGAGGTCCGCAGGGAAGGCTGGTAGCCTCCGGGAAGGGCCCCGGTGCTGCTGCCTCAGGCTAGGAGGCCACCCCTCCCCTCCAACAGGCGGGTGGCTTTAGGCCCTGCCCAGAGAATGCTCTCTGGAGCCCTGCACTCTCACCTGCACATTTGTCCCACTGGCTGGCACTGTTTCCTCTCTGGCCCTCCACAGAGACAGACCTGGTTCTCTCCTGAAATGGCTACATGTCCTGTGCCCAGCACATTGCATGGTACAAATGACATGCTCGCTGTGGGACATGGTCCCGCTGGAATGATCTGGAAGAAGATAGCTCCTTCTAGACCCAAAAGAACAGGCAGCAGAGAGAAGTGGCTCCGGGTTAGACTGACTTAGATCCAAATCCCAGTTCAGCGGTGTGGTCCCAGGCAGGACCTCTCCCCAGTTTCCATCTCTAGTTTCTGTCTGGGTGCAAAAGGGATGACAGCATCCATCCCTCGCAGGGCTGCTGTGCGGCTTAACAGAGGCGACTCTGCATGGGAAGGCGTTCAACCTCAGAGCTCAGCACACAGCAAGCGTGTCATAAAAGGGAATTGTGATTTTTATTACACCTGGTAGGACAAACCCACAGAATCTGCCTGGCCAAATGGACCAGACTAGTTCCCCGAAACCCTGAAACCTTCCCCTGGCTAATGACCTTTACCAGCCAGGGGCTTTGTCTGAAATCCTGTCTGGGGCTTTCCTGGACAAGCTCTGAGAAGTCCCTGAGAAGGCTCACAGCGACCCCTGCTGTCTGCGACGAGAAACTGCCTCACATCCCCAGCCGGAGTGCACAACAAAAGCAGGTAGGGCCCTCCACGCAGGGCTTATGTTTCCAGGGGTTTAAGAAAACTCTCCTCAGAACAATGGCAGGGAGAAGAGTCACCACATGTAATTATGTTCAGTGGACACTAATTCCCTGTCTTCTAAAAATAAATATAATACGTGAGATCAAACGAAGTGCTCTCTCTTCCCTTGCGGTCTTTTGTTTCCCTGGATAAGTGTCATCCTAAATATACTGCAGAACCAAGTGAAACTGTCATTTCGGCGGGATATTACTTCCCCATCAACATGCGCCCTTCTTACAAGCCCGTTTTAATCTGGCAGTTCTTAAATTGGACTCCTTTTAAAGAGCAGAGCATGTTAAAACAAGCAGACACACCGAGCGGCTACGGATATGTACCTTCCTGGAGCGACGACCTGATGTATTCCTCCACTGATCAACCGAGGTTTGGGGAAATGGGAAACCTCCCCCCAAGTCATGACCCCATCTCTCCGGGCTGTTCCTGCTGCGTAGGGTACCCGGGGATCAGAGCCAAGATCCTGCTTCCCAGATATAGGCAGGAAGGTTCCTGCCTCAGCTCCCAGCTCACCACACACCATGTCTGTTCATGAACTGCATACCAGTGTGATTTACAGCAAACAGAGGGAAAAAGAGGATGAGGATTTTTCAAGTTCCCCAAATGGTTTCTTATTCTTTACACTACAGAGTGAGAGCAAAGAGGGTAGATGTCATACAAAGATAATTCTTTCTCATTTCCAAAACACAAGACTTATTTTGTATCCACAGTTTACCTTGCAAGATGCTAACTGGCAACTCTAACAGAGGCTTCACTCTTGGATCCTCATGCAAGCACGGAACGAAGGAGCGAGACCTAGTATGTAGAATCCTAAATATTCACCCACACGCAGGCCATGGTGCTGCAGGTCCCCCGGGGTGTCCTGGATCCCACCCAAGCCTCAACAACGTGTTTGGGTGACGCCAACGTCATCTGCCATTATATTCTGAGGGCTAGTCTCTCTCCTATCCCGCCCATGGCTGGGGAGGACCTTGGCTTCAAGCATTCCCTTTTCATGCCCTGATATAAGAACACTTCTTTCATTGGGGGCTTGGTGCTGGGTGATGCCTGCCTAATCTGAAAAGCCAAATACTGTAACATGCCGGTGTAGGGTTCACCAACTAGGGGCCCTGGGGTAGGCCAGACTGTCGTTTTTAAAAAGTGAATTAGTTGCTGATGAATTCCCCTTAAGAATTAAGAATCCACATGGCTAGTTTCTCTTTCAAAACATGGGAATTGGTCTTACGAAGCCCGAGTCCTGTGTGGCATCCAGCTGGATGAGCAGAGAGAGGCCCTCCCACTGCTCAGTGCCCACCTAGCCTGCTGCCATTGCCTGCTGAATCGAGGCAGCTGTGTTTTCCACCCCTGTGCAAGCAGGTGCTGGGGGGCTGCTTTATGTGTACAGGTAACTCATCTTCATTTCCATAGAGCCATTTAGGCCAGTGGTCCCCAACCCTGGCTTGATGGACGTTAGGATCCCCTGGGGAGCTTTTAGCAAAACACCAATGTCTGGACTCCACTGTTGAAAAATGGAAACCAACTCTCTGGGGGTGCGGCCTGAACAAAGGTGTGTTTTAGCAGTCGCCAGGTGGCTGGAATGTGTGGCTAAGGTGGAAAACCAGCATCTTAAACCAAAAAGGTGGCTTGGATGGAGGGAATTTCAAGCAGATCCTGCGTAGAGCTGGGTTTTAGCCACTGGGGCCCTGCCCCTCTTGCACCTTGTGGATGGGGACAAGGAAGTCCGCCTGCCCTTTCTCTGTCTGCCCCAGAGAGGAGGAAGCTTGGCTGTTTTGACTTTTTTCCTGCACAATGCTCTGGGGAGCCACATCTGAGATTAAGGGAGATAAATCAAAGGCAGCCAAAAGATGACCTTTGAAAGATCACTGCGTGGGGCTGCAGCGGAACCATCCAGGACCCAAAGGCCACTTCTCCGAGACTCGGGCAGGCTCCCTGCCCGCACGCCAGTCCCCTGGCCTGAACGAGTGCCTCTCACCTGAAGAGCTCTCGGATCTCCCGGCTGTGGGCCTGGAAGGGGATGTTCCGCACCAGGATCTTGGAGGTGGTCTGCTTTCTGGGAACTTGTTTCTTCCGAGCTGATGTCACGGCTGGCCTGGAGGGTGGAGGGGAAAGAGTTCCAGTTATTCGGGGCTTCAGCAGCTCCTGCCCCACACTGGCTCCACTGCGCCTCCATCAGAATATTCAGGTGATGGATTCAAGGAGTGTGCCTGGGGTTGGTGGGGCCAACATGAAAGGACAGGAAGGCCGTCTCCCACTGGTGATAGGACCCAAAACAGCTGCAGAAGTCAGGGGACACATCCAGGCTTAGGTGGCTGCTGCTCTTCATTTGAGAGACTCTGGGGCCACCAGGGCCTTAAGGAGCCCGCTAAGGGCGGGGCTGGTTTCTCATCAAACCCAACCTCTGTTGTGCCTTTCTCTCCAGATGCAAAGACCCTGGTTGGTTTCCAAAGGTCTTGTTTGTGACACTTTGTCGAAAACCCAAGGAAGAGCATGTGGGGGCCTAACCATGGAGATGGACCAGGTGTCTTGTTGTTCTGGGGCTGTGCTCATACAGTAGCCATCAGCCACATGTGGCGAGTTAAATCTAAATTAAATGAAGCAAAACTAGGCTGGGTGCGGTGGCTCAAACCTGTAATTCCAGCACTTTGGGAGGCCAAGGCAGGCGGATCGCCTGAGGTCAGGAGTTCAAGATCAGCCTGGCCAACATAGTGAAACCCTGTTTCTACTAAAAATATAAAAATTAGCCAGGCATGGTGACAGGCACCTGTAATCCCAGCTACTCGGGAGGCTGAGGCATGAGAAGCACTTGAACCCAGGAGGTGGAGGTTGCAGTGAGTCAAGATCACACCATTGCACTCTAGCCTGCCTGGGTGACAGGGTGAGACTCAATCTCAAAAAAAACAGAAGCAGCAAAATTATAAATTCACTTCCTCGGTTGCTGGGGTATCAGCCTCCAAGATGGTGCTCAGTGATCCCTGGCTCTTGGTGTTCATGTCCCCTGTAATCCCCTCCCACGCTGTATCGGGGCAGGTCTGGGTGACTGGCAGGATACAGCAGAGAGATGGTGTGTGAATTCTAAGACTAGGTCACAGAAGACATTGTGGTCTTGTTCTTCCCCATTCTTGGATCACTCACTCCGGAAAGACCAGCTGCCATGCCATGAGGACACTCCAGCGGTCCCAGGAAGAGATTCCTGAGGTGAGGAACTGAGGCCTACAGCCAGCAGCTATGTGAGGGTGTCACCTTAACGACAGATCCACCTGCCCCAGCTGAGCCTTCAGATGACTGCAGCCCTGGCCGATATCCTGACTGTAACCTCATGCGAGACCCTGAGCCAGAATTCCCAGCTGTGCTGCTCCTGAATTCCTGACCCATGAAACAGTGAGAGGATGTTTTGTTTTCAGCTGTTAAGTTCTGGGATACTTTGTGATGCAGCAACAGAGAGCTAAAACAGTTGTGCTTGCCACATCTCAAGGGCTAAATAGCCACATGTGGCAGCTGGCTACTGTCTTGGGCAGAGATGCAGAGCATTTCCACTGGCGCAGAAGCTTCTACGGAATAGCACTGCCCTAGGGTGTCAACTCCCAAGGAAAAGCCATCCCCAGTGCCTAGGAGGAGTATGTGGTACGCAGTGGGTTTGCTGTAATTCTTTCTTGCGTAAAACAATGTTTCCATGAACACTGGCTAGGAAGTGAGACCTGCAAGGCTGAATTCGGGCTGGATATCTGGAGACAGCGTACTGGAAAGAGATCGCTGGCTCCGTGATTATGGGCACTGAAGGTGCTGGGCGCTTAACACACCTCTGGTTAGCACGTTTCACTTCAGAGGCAAAGTCACCCACTCAAGGTCACAGAGCTCCTGGATTAGAATCTACAGGTGTGGGGCTCAAAGGTGTGGGCTCCTTCTGTTATAGTGGCAGCTCAGGAACCCCCACCAGACTCCTGAGGGCCCCCGTACCAACGATGGTTAACATAGCACAGACCACAATGGGTAAAAAACACCAGAGCTGGCCCAAGCTGGATTCACAAGAAGCATTAACAAAGGAGAGAAGGAAAAAGGAAGGTCAATTCGCCGGCAGCTAATTTGCTGGATGACCACAACAAATGACCAACTTGTTGAAAACAACCGAATAAATATCCGAAACCAGCTTGAGGACTGTTAGAGGCAGGCATTTTATCACCCAAAGCAAGTGGATGATAGTGACAATAAGGGCTTGCGCTGGGCACCTGTTATGTGCCGGACACTTGCAAGCACCTCGGGTGTCATAGCTCATTTAGATGTACGAGCAGGTGGAAATGGAGGAGCAAAACTGAATCTCCAAACAATCCCCTACTTCAGCATACTGGTCATTGGGCAAATTGGTCTGCCTCCATCTCTAACACCTACTGAATCTCTCACATTAGCTGGAGGCTGGATTAGGCACTGTCATTCAGCCCTAAGAAAGCACGTCCCGTAAAGTGGAACGTCTAGGTTTCACAGCTGCTTCTCGTTTGTCCACAGCACCAGCAATCACCAGCTCTTTGCCTGTTTCTCCTGCACTTGTTCCTTTTCTTATTTAAATAAAAAGACAAGTGCGGCTGGGTGTGGTGGCTCATGCCTATAATCCCAGCACTTTGGGAGGCTGAGGCAAGCAGATCATGAGGTCAGGAGATCGAGGCCATCCTGGCTAACACGGTGAAACCCTGTCTCTACTAAAAATACAAAAAGTAGCTGGTGTGGTGGCATGTGCCTGTAGTCCCAGCTACTTGGGAGGCTGAGGAAGGAGAATTGCTTGAACCTGGGAGGTGGAGGTTGCACTGAACTGAGATCATGCCACTGCACTCTAGCCTGGGCAATAGAGCGAGAATCCATCTCAAAAAAAAAAAAAAAAGTGCATTAAACATGCACCCAAAGGACTAACATAATCGTAGTTCATTGGGAAAACTGGGGTTGGAGTTGGCAAATGCCAGCTTAATTAGGCAGAGTCCTAAATGGTAAAGGGGTAGGTGGAAAGGACAGGGAAGGGTTGTGAGACAGCCTCCAGGGTGGCGGTCACCCAGAACAGAAAGCACCAGCTTATAGGGAAGGAAACTGAGGACACTGAAGACTCACTTAGTGGCTCGTTCCGAGATCCTCACTTCCAGCTTGTGGCCGTCCACCATGTGTAACTAAGAGAGAAGACAACACAGCTCGTCTCTGTCCTGAGAAATACTCACCCAAATCCTTGCCCTTCACCAGAGCAGAGCCCTGGCTCGCAGATGGGAGACTCACTGCTCCCCAGAGAGCGGGGCTAGCTGGCCTCGAGGACAGAGGATGGCTTTTCCTCGAAATGGCTCACACCGAGCCCAGGCAGCAGCTGGTGGTCAGACACTCAGCCCTTGGATGCTCTCTTAAGCCACGGGCAGGCCTTCACCTTGATGCCACTCAAGGGACACGGACTTTTCCATTGTTTATACGCATTTTCAGGCAAAGAAAGGCCCTTAGTCTGGCTCGCAGAGTTGGGTTTAGTTTGTGTGTTCCTGAAAAGTATTCTAAATCACAGTAGAGTTGTAGCTAAAGCTAGGCTCTAACACTGGTCCCTCAAGGCGAAACTGGTGTATTAGCAAAATTACCCTTGAAAATCCCTTAAATCTCCCATAAAATATAGCACGCATAGCTTTGTAGGAACAATTCTTGGAGGCAATATTCACATATGCACTTATACAACGATGTCCAGAACATAATACAGTACACGTGCAAAGTGAAATTTCACAGCATCTTACATCACATGAAAGAGAAATATGGACCACTGAATTTGCAGAGCTGATTTTAAGTTAAATGAATATACAGCTCCTGATCAGGACGGGCCTAGGATGTGGGGCATTATGAAGGGAGCAGAGGACACCTCAAGCTGCAAACACCTACTGAATCTCCTTCACATTAGCTGAAGGCCAGCCTAGGCACCATCATGTAGCTCTAAGAAAGTACATCCCATAAAGCAGCCCATGTGGGGTCACGGAGCTCCGGGATTAGAACTTACAGGTGGTCCAAAATTTGCCCTTTGGGATGGTGCAAATCCCAGGCTGCCTTGCTCTCCATGGCCCCAGCTCCCCTCCCGCTAGAGGGTCCTGATCTGTCCTTGTACTGAGGATCTAGCAGGAAGGCACATATCCCTCCTCTGTCTGAATAGGATGTTGAGTCTCTATCCAAACAGCTTTTGGTTCAGCCTTGTTCTCCCCACCTTCTCCCACCCTGGCCAAGCCTGGATAACTCAAGGTTCTCCTACCTGCCCCACTCATTGTCCCCTCTCCATGCCAGCAGCCAGAGAGGCTGGCGCAGATGCCAGTGTGCCCACAGCCCTGTAATGGTCACCCACTACCTTTAGGCTGAGCAGTAAAATAGCCTAGAGGAGCCTGCCCTGCACACCTCTCTCCTCATCCTGCACCTTGAACTGCCACCCACGCCACCCCTGCCACAGTGGCCTCTTTGCTTTTCAAATGTACTAAGTTCATTCCCGCCTTACAGCCCCTCTGCATAGTGTTCCCTACTCCCCAACTACTTCCCTCCTAGATCGTGGTGCAGCTGACTTCTGGCCCAGTAGGCGTGGGCTCAACTGTCACCTCCTTAGAGGTGACCACACAGCCTACACACCCGACCTCCACCCCCGACTCGCACCTTTGTCTTCATGACCTGGTCCTGCATGTTTATTCAGAGGCCCATGGCCTGTCTACCCCAGCAGAAAGAGGGGCCCACGTGAGCAACCTCTCCCAGGCCTAGCGCCACGCCTGGCACACGCCAGGCCCTTGACAACAGTGTTACGGATGGAGTGGATGGGCTATGGTGACCATGGAGTGTTGGGAAAGGTTCTTCATTTTTTTCTTGGGCTACAGTCTCCTAGATACCTGGCAAAAGCAACGAGCCCAGTCAAGCGTAGACTTCACACACATTCCCACTCAACTTCAGAGGGCTGACGGGACCTCTCACTACCTGCCAAGCGCCTCCGTGGCCCTCAGCTGAGAATCCTCACTTTACCTGGAGCTGCTTGAGAGCTTTCTGGGCTTGCTCCGGCTTCCTGTATTCCACAAATCCAAATCCCATGGAAAGCAGCACTCCTAAGAGAGAGAGAGGTGGAAATCACACCAGTGGGTGGGGGAAGTGGAAGCACAAGGCCAAGTGCAAGGGCTGTGATGGCCCCAGACCTGCGCCATATTTTCTCTTTTCTTTTCATACCCCTCTTCATTCACCCGACATTTCAGCTCCTGGCTTGCTGTTTATTACTAGTCATCTTGACGAATCAGGCAACGAGGTTACATGGCTGCCACCTGAGGCCCATTTGACTATTAATTAACAGATGACTGGCATAATAATTAACTTCATAATAGAATTCTGCTTTGGGAGGAAGACTGAACTAAGAGACATGACCATCGTGAAGGCAAGTGGCAAAGCCTCTACCTGGGCAGTCCTCTGCCGCCGCACAGAAAGCCTGAAATGAACACGTGCAGAGTCGAATGCATCAAAGCCTTGCTCTTCACAAATATTTCTCACCAGCCAGTTACATTCAGTTCCTGGGTTTCAGATATAAAATCTGGATCATGTGGGCGACTGAATTATTCAAACTTCTCTGGTTCCTTACTTCTAGGTTGCAAGTAGCAAGAGTTCAGACAGCAAGAATACTGCAACAATTTCATCAGAAATTCTGCTTCCTGACTATGCATAACTGGGAGAGAGGAGTGTTTTTATGAGGCACTAAAATAAACGTACGATCCCTAGTAACATCCTGCCCTCGTGACGTAAGATTTGATATCTCCTACCTTTCACCCTCCCCCCGCCGCAGCATCTCATACATATTTGTTAGGTTTATTCTTTATTGTTTTTTCACAGTTGAATTCAAATAAGATTGACTTCACTCTGATCGGTACAGATGAGGCTTGAGGCTGTCTTCCTCTGCCTCACTTTGCAGTTCCTGTCTTTACCTCTACTGTGCTGTTTGTGAGAACCATGCTCCCGCCTTTTGATTGACGGCAGGTGTTATAAAATCAGAGCCAAGTGCACTAAGGAATTCCACTAATTGCCCATACATGGCTCAGACAGAACTGACAACCAGTGCCACCCCATGGTGACTTTAAATGTTTGTTCTTCAAGCAGATACTGCTTGAAAGCTCTCTTTTGAAGGCTCGAGGCTGTAGGGGGTGGGCTGGCGTGTCTGTGCACCTATGGTATTTTAAAAGCCCAGTGACTGTGTAAAAGGCAATCGTGAGAAGGTCAAGTTCATCTCTGAGTGACTGACACTATTCAGATCCATCTCTGCCACCGTCCTCTGTGGGAAACTGACCCCTATGGACAGCTCTATCTGGGCTCCCCAGATTCTTGGCTTCCTGTTGGGATGAGCCAGCAGGAGGCTATGATCTAGGATTGGTTGGGAGGCAGGTATGGGGTGGAGGAGAGAGAGGCTGGAGTACTGGATCCTTCCACATGTCCCCACCCGCCTCCTTGCTTTGGGTGGCTTTGCAGTGGCCATGTCCAATCCACGGCCACTACTCCTGCAGGTTATCTTGTGGCTCCAACTCTCAGCTAAGCTCTGGTCACATGTTTTCCTCTAATGTCCCTCTAGGCTCAGCAGGGGGAAAGGCATTCTTCCTGTAGAACCCACTCCCTGGATATCCCCGTGGGCTCCCTCAGTCCAGCTACACCTCAGCTCCTTCCTTACAGACATCTCTGCTCCAACCCCAGCTCAGAGTACTGTTTCCTGCTGCAACACTGACTGATATGCTTTGTCTAGATTTTCCCCAAGCTCTCAAATACAGGCCCTTGAAAATGAGAGTGTATGCTTTAAGAGCTGCTTATGACATGGAAGGATCAGATAACCACTTCTAAAATATGCTGAAGAGTGCTCCCCAGGAGTAGAAGGCCAGTCCCACAGAGCATCTGACTGGGCGCAGTGAGAGGCAGACACAGCCACCTTCGCCTGCTGGCCTGGGAGTATCTCTGTCTAGTCTGACCCCAACCTGGACCTCAGCAACAACTTTTTTTTCCCTGAAATCCCCACAACTGGCCCTTCTCATCATTAACTTGGTACTTAGCTGCCTTTTCTTGCATTCCAAACTATATCTGAAGTCCCTGGAGAACAGGGGTATTAAAGGGTGAACTGTCTCTTCCTAAACTCACATGTAGAAACCCTGACCCCCAGGATCTCAGATGTGACCTTATCTGAGACAGGCTCTTTACAGAGGTAACCAAGTTAAAATGAGATCATAGGTCAGGCGCAGTAGCTCACGCTTGCAATCCCAGCACTTTGGGAGGCCAACGCAGGCAGATCACTTGAGATCAGGAGTTCGAAACCAGCCTGGCCAACATGGTGAAACTCCAACTCTACCACAAATACAAAAATTAGCCAGGCATGGTGGCGGATGCCTGGCTACTGGGGGGGGTGGAGCTGAGGCATGAGAATCATTTGAACTTGGGAGATAGAAGTTGCAGTGAGCCGAGATCACACCACTGCACTCCAGCCTGGGCGATAGAGTGAGACTCTTGTTTCGAAAAATAAAAATAAATAAAATGCAGTCAGGGTGGGCCCTAAATCCAATATGATTGGATGACTGCTGTCCTTTTAAAAAAGGTGTGAGTGGATTTGATCACAGGATGAGCATATACAAGGAGGATGCCCTGTGAACATGGAGGTGGCATCGATAAGCCCAGGAGACAGGCCTGGGACAGGTCTTCCCTCACAGCCCCCAGATGGAACCAACTGTACTGGCACCTTGATCTCAGACTTCTGAGACTCTGTGAGACAACACATTTCTGTCATTTAAGCCACCCAGTCTGTGGAACTTTCTTATGGCGGCCTGGCAAACGAATACAACGGATGCTCTGACTTCTGTGCCATATGTCTGCTTAGAACCCTCCATGGCTCCCAGAACTTCTGGAGAAAAGTCAAAACTCTTGTGTGTGTGGCATAAAAGCCACTTCATAGTCTGGATCTCGTCTACCTTTCCAGGTGTATCTCCTCCCTCTTCCTCAACAAATCCCCCAGGCTCAACCACTGCAGTGTGAGTGGCCTCTGCACGCCTTATTCCTGCCGCCTGGCTGCTCTGCCCCTAACCCTCCCAGCCTCAGGCTGCTGTCCCCTGTGCTGGACCCCTGTCCCAGCCCCCCAGTCCCTTGCTGCACTGTGCTATAACCACCAGCATATTTGTCTTTCCAGCTAGACTGTGTACATGCTACAGGCAGGGCTGTGTCTCCCTCAGATTCATATAACACCGCACCCACTGCCTGGCAGGGCCTGGGAACTGTTTGAGGAATAAGTTAATAGCAGACATCCTGGCCACCAAGTTCTTTGCATGCAGCAGATGCTCAGGACACAGTTTTGGGCTGACACATGCGGCATTCCTACAAATCCTGCCAAACTGAAGGGACAGGATAGGGCTGCTATGGCTGTGGGAAAGCAAGGACGTATCCCCTGCAGGAAGCCAAGGCTGGAGGACCGCCCAGCAAAGGCCAGGAGACTCAGGACAGTACCCAGGGCCAAAAGGAGAGATGAGGGTGCTCCCTGCCTGCCCACGTACCTACTGGCCTGGGTGATGCATGGTTAACCACTCAGGAAAATCTGTAAGGTTAATGACTCGGTAGAATGTTCCAGAAGTTCTAGAACTGGGTTATCTCCCTCAGAAGGGAAGAGGGAAATCATAAGACTGGCTGTTTCTTGCTATTTCCTAGGAAACTTCCAGAACACAGAAGTGCTGGGAGGCGGCAGAGGCTCCTGATACAAACCAAGGTCCTCACTATCTGCCCACAAATGGCACTGCTCTGAAACCACCCCTGACGGTTCGAGGTGGTGGAGTCTCTAGGTTCAGAAGGACCTGACCCGAGAGGCTGCTTCGACTGGAAAGCAGGAGACTCTGGGGAACAGAAAGAGGGGCTACTTTCAAAGAGCCTGACACTGACCACGCTTCAGAAAACAGAGAACCTTCAAAATACTCAAGAGAGAACTCCCCCAACCCCTTGTCTGAAGGTGGAGCTTCTTTGGGAATCCACTCTTTCCGGCTGAGATTTCATGTGGAATACCTGCTTTGTTCTTCTTCTTGGAGATAGAGCAGCTCTTCACTGTCCCCACTTTGGAAAACACCTGGAAAAGAAAGTAACAAGAATCATCAGCATCTCCAGGCCGGTCCTGCAGCCTGTGCAGGCAGATCTTGAAGGACAGAGGCCACGTACTCATGCAAAGCAAGGATGAAAGTAGAAAGGACGCCTGGCCGGTGCTCACTGTGGCCAGGCCCTGTCCTGAGCCCTTCACATACACTAATTCATTCAGCGACCCTGGAGTAGGAATCATTGCTCCCCATTTTTCAGATCAAAAAAGTGAAGCTCAGAGTGGTTAGAGATGGCAGCAGGGTTGCAGAGCTGGGAAGTGCTAGAGCTGGTTAGGACCCAGGTATTCGGGCCCCAGAACCCAGGCTCTAAACCATGAGGCAGGAAAGGCCCCGTCAAACACTACACCCCCAAATTTGCCATATGGACGTGGGGTCCCAAAAACACTGTGAGGTGACGAGTGATGCCCTGCTTTAAGTAACCTGGACAGTCCCTTAGGGTTCCCCATAAGAGCAGCTGGGCTTGTTTCTTGTTCCAGTTTTAGAAGAAGGAAGTCGGACACAGAACAGTGATGGACTGACTGCAGATCATGCGATTGGGAAGTGGCTGTAAGTTCCGAAGCATGGGCTCTACTGACCCCAGTCCGGACCTTTCTCACTGCCCCCTGCACCAGATGCCAAAATGGTTTTTACAAAACTTTTAAGTTATAGTGTATTCTATTTTTCTCTTTTTCTGTCTCCTTTGCTAGAATTTGAAACCCAGTCAGGGAAAAAAAATCCATGTTTAACTGCTTCCTGGCTATGTGTTCAGCACCACACACACACACACACATACACACACACACACACACAGGGCCCAGGGAAAGACAGGCACCCAATGAACGTTCACCACGTGAGCACTGGGGA
>NW_022436942.1:72032107-72065522 GCF_009761245.1 Sapajus apella
CAGGCACCCAATGAACGTTCACCACGTGAGCACTGGGGAAGCCGAGGGGTAGTGGAAAATCTTGGGAAACAAATACCATGAGCAGCAGCTACTTACTGCCTCTTGTGTTTAAAGTGTCAGATGCTTTTACTTGGAATATCTCCTTTATCTTAATCAAATCATCAAAACTGCCATGAGAAGGCTCTATTAACATCCCCATGTTACAGATGAAGAAAATGAGGCACAGAAAGGCTGAAGGACTCACTCAGGATCAAATTAGCAAGGAGCAAAGCTGGGATCCAAGCCCAGGCAGGAGGATGGCTAACCATGGCTCTCCACTCAGGGCGCTGAGACAGGAGCCCTGGGAGCTAGGGGCTTTTCCCCCAGGGCCTCAAGTGGACTGTGTGACCTAAGGGCAGTGAACCGGCCTCTCGGAAGCTCAGTCTCCAACCATGTTACATGAAGAGACTGAACTAGGTCATCTTGGCTATGGCTTGCAGCTCCAGAATTCTTGAATTTGGAGGCTGCTCTTGGGCTGATGTTTGAGTGCCTCTCCCAGGAAACAATGATTCTGGACAGTGACGTTCCCACACCAGACCAACACCAGAAAGAAAAAACTATGTTCCAATCTATCTGACATGTTCAAATCTATCTACGTTTTGGATGCTACTAGCACATGCTGCTGTTTAAAAGCAAAGCAAAACAAAAATGGAACCAGTAAGTAGCCAAAGAGAAGTCTACCTGTGAGTTTCCAATCACTTAATAAGGTGAATCTTGGTTCCTAAACGCTGCTGCTTTAGCCAGGGTATCTCTGCTGCAGGGCTGTTCTTCTAACAGGCAAGGGGATAGTCACATTACAGAGGCTGAGCCAGATGGTGTCGGAGGGGTTCTGACCCTCTGCCTCTCCCCCATTACCACAATGGTCTCCACATCATCGGCCCACAATGTTTCCACCCCTGAGGCTCAGTGGACACTGACTCCTCTCTTGACCCCATGACAGAATTTTAGGGTTCAGAGGGATTTTTAGAAATCAATCAGGTCAATTCTTATGGCCAGCTTCCTTCCCAGAACAAGTTGTGATGGCTATCAGCCTGCTGTTATTCATTAAAACAAAACAAAAAACTAAAAACCCATTGAGTGTTTACTCTGTGCCAAGCCCAGTCTCTAAAAATAAAGGGTCTCCTGAGGGAGGTGCAGCACAGTAGGGGAGCCTGCAGAGCCCACTCCTTCGGAACTGGAGGCCCCGTTCCCCAAGGGCTGGTCCAATTCCTTCCAGAAGCTCCCGGCCCTGACTCAGCACAGCCCTCATTTGGCTTTTACCAACTTTCTATTTGGTGCTCCCTGTCCTTCCATGCCTTGCCCTCTTCCCATAAATGCAAAAATCTCACCCCAGCCTGGAATTCCAGGTCAGGCCCAGACCCTCAGTCACTGATGTGGCTTTTCCATTATTCCCAGCGGGCCGAGAAGATTGTGCTGACATTGACTTTTGGGTAGTTTATATCAGCGAAATAATTTTGGGGGGTTTTCTAAATATATAATCCAAACACTGACTATCGCCTTTATATCCCACAGTCTCCCTAGAGACCCTGGCATGCTTCCAAAGCATACATGGTAGCCCCTCTCAGGTCCCCTGGCCGCCCTTCCTATTACTCTAGTCTTCAGTTGAGCCAACTACTGGACACCCCAGGAGACAGGGTCAGGTAGGTGGTGCTGGTTGTTGCCCAAGTGCATATGAACACACTTCACGTTTAAAGGCAGAATAAATGCAGTGGCCACATTAGCAGACTGGGGTTTCCCATCCCATGCCTCTCCCTCCTGGGCTGAGAAACCACTCACTTCCTTCAGCTTCTCCTCTGTTGTGTCAAAATTGAGATTCTTAATAAACAGAGTACACCCTGGGAGGCTCTCCTCTTCTTCTTCCTCTTCCTCCTCTTCCTCTTCCATCTTTGCTGAAGAATTGTCTGCTTCTTCCTCTGTTGGATTCTTATCTTCTGGGGTTTCACCATTGGACACTAGAACCCCCAACAAAACAAAAACATCAAATCCATGAAATAATGTGTAGCCCACCACAGCCTCAGGGCCAAAGGCAAGGAGCCTACGAGGTAGAGGGGCTCTGCCTCTGTAGGCAGTGTCAGGAAGGGGCACTGTGATCCCCAACTTGTGCTGCGTTTCGGCAACTCCCGAGACAGAGACCAAGTCCTGCCCCCTGATTGTGTTGTAAAGAGAAATAGGGAACACAGCCCCTAAATGGGGCCTTAAACAGGACCAACTCGCACTCATTTAGACTTCAAAATAAATTACCATGTGAACTGTTTTGCTGAACCATGAGCCTAAGCAAAATGTTACGTTTCCTCAAAAAAAAAAAAAAAAAAAAAACCACAGTATTTAGTAAACATTCAAACTGAAATGCAACTTAAAACCGTTCAAAAATTACAGAATGGAGGCTAAACTTAGGAAGAGTCTAAATACCCCTTGAAACTAAAGAATGTTACATGCAATCGAAATCCCCTCATGTGTATTACTTCAGGATGCAGATACACTAAAGGTGTGGTTTTGTCTAAACATATTAAATGCAGAGTTATCCATCACAGGGAAAAACTGAAAATACTCTGTGTTCACAAACAAGGGACCAGGTAAGGTAGAGAACCACCAAAGGCTGGAATAATATGTAGTCATGAAAAATGATGTTTCTGAAGAACGTTGAATGACATACAACAAAGCTCATCATATAAAAATTAGAGAAAAATTAAGATATTAAAAATAAGCATATACTGTAATTTTAGAGAATGTTTAATGTAATTCAAATCACGATCTAAGCTAGGTGTGGTGGCTCACGCCTGTAATCCAGCACTTTGGGAGGCTGAGGTGGGTGGATTACTTGAGATCAGAAGTTCAAGGCTAGCCTGGCCAATATGGTGAAACCCTGTCACTACTAAAAATATAAAAATTAGCCAGGCATGGCGGTGGGCACCTATAATCCCAGTTACTTGGGAGGCTGAGGCACGAGGATTACTTGAACCTGGGAGGCAGAGGTTACAGTGAACTGAGATCATGCCACTGCACTCCAGCCTGGGTGACAGAGCAACACTCCATCTCAAATCAAACAACAACAACAAAAGACTTGTATAGTATTTGTGAGAAAACATACATGTATGGACACATACCCACCCACACACCCCCACACGAAGGAGATGCATAAAGTGCTCCTGGTTTATTTCTGGAGAATGGCATTAGGGATGGTTGTCATTTCAACCTGTCACTGCTAGCACTTGGTACTGCTCCTACTCTGAAGTAACAGCATTTTAGGGAGAGGGAAGAGCAAATGTGATGTGAAGTTGTGAGTTAGCAAGGGGTGTGTGTGTGTGTGTGTGTGTGTGTGTGCGTGTGCGTGCGTGCACGTGCGTGTGTGTGGCTGCAGCTCAGGGAGCTGGAAGCAGGGAGACTAGACCTGCTAGCCTGCAGTGGCACTAAGCATGTGGATTTCATTCTCAGCTGATGGAAGCCTCAGGAAGTCGGAATAGGGCAGTGTCATGATTTTTTGCGAAGTCCTAGGAAGAAATATGTTCCATTTGTTTCAAGCTCCCCAATTTCCCCAAGTTACATGATCAGGATCTGGAGACAAATTCCTCCTCCAAAGACAAAGCTTCTTCTGAAGCTATTCTCACATCCTCCAGGAAGTCAAACTGCCTTAGCAATTCTTCAAAGAAGTTCTCAGGCTGTGCCTTCACACCCCTCACCTTCAATGTTTCCAAGCAGATGACCAGTGACTTCCTTGGAGATTTAAACCCTGCACCCCAGCCTGGCTGAAGCACCTGGAGGTCCCATGGGCGGGCAGGCTGGAACTGATGGAGACAGCCCATTTCTACTCACACCTTCACTTGGATAGTTCAAACTTCTGCATGGTGTAAGGGGGCTTCTTGGGGTTCAGCTCCATCCCACATACTCTTACCACCAAGCACTAAAGATGCCTCTGTCTGTCCTGCCCTTCCTGAAGCTTTCAAGTCTTAATTAAGCTTCAACCACTCATAAAACAACTCTCTCAGGCCCTTACAGAAACAGCTACCATGATAATGCTGTCTCTTTAACATCAGTTGAACCTGCTGCCCTTGTCCCTAGAGTAAGCCCAGAACCAAGACTCAGGCCCCAGGACAAAAAGAAGTCTACACAAAGCCTCCTCCCCCAATCAAGAAACGAACACAGCCCAGCAAGAGAGACTCCATGGCGCGGCCCTTTGTACTCAAAACCCAACTTTCAAACAAAGCTGGAGGAAAAAGTATCACTAATGATGAGAACGAAAGCTATGCAAAGCAGCCAAGACTTCAGGTCTGGACCAGAACGTCCATGGAGATGCAAACCACAAGCATCAGCAGGGAGTAGTATCCCACCCTGCTGGCCCTCCCTGGCATTTGACATCTTGGAGAACAAAGGAGGAAGGAAAGAGCACCGATGAGATCCCCTACCAAACGACAGGCACGTGGCTGGATGCCCTAAGTCCAGTCTCACTCATGACCACGGCAGCCACATCACAGAAAACGGGGGGCCCAAGGAGAGTTCTGGGGCCTGCCACATCTGAACCTGAAATCTCAGGGACCTTCAGGTTGGTGAGACAGGTTCATGGAAGACTAGGAAAAAAAATTATAGAGAAAAGCGCAGTGGGGATGATGGTGACCATGAGGGCTCATGGCCACTTTAAAGGAGCAGCCCCTTCTTGCCATTGGCCAATTGACAGGTATGTCAACCTAGCAAGGCCAGAGTCCAGATCTATTGAGACAAGCAGGAAATCCAGCTTTACAGAGGAAATCCCATGGTTTTTAAATCTTGGCAACTTAATGGCAAGTGGCTTTTGAATAGGCAGTAGTCAGCAAGTACACGGGCCCATCGAAGCCTCGGTGCTCTGCTCCATGCATCCATTCTGCCCCAGACCGCCAGCAAAGATGCCCTTCCCTCTTTCTCCCCCAAGGCCCCAGAACCTAACCAGTGCCCAGCATGGTATTCCAGGAGTTCCAAGTCTCACAAGGGTAACAAGCCGGGGAGCCCAGTAGCCCTCAGCGTGGCTGGAGTTGACTCTACCCTGGTCCGTAAGCGGTGGCTGGTGTGCTGCAAAGGGCATCTTTAAATGCCCAGGCACCTGCCGAGGGAGGTGTGATGTTTGGGTTTAGTAACAGAGCTGAGAACAGGTCCCTTCCCTGGCAGGTCAGCTGCCCTTAGCCCCAGTCCAGGAAGAACAAGAGGGAACTCTGAGGATGGTGAAGACCTATTGTTTGGGTGTGCAATTGGCCTAGCAGGGGGCTCACCTGGCATCTCCAACCTCCCATAAGTCAGCCAGCACATCTTAACCCTCCACATTGGGAGGAGCATCCAGCTTGAAATGAAAGACGTGTTCAAAGGGGTCTGCCTTTCATCCAATAGCATAGGCTCTGGCTGACGCCAGAGATGTCCATTCTTTCCCCGAACCTTGCGTTCATAGCAAGAACCGCCCTCCACCTGAAACTTCACCCTGGATCCTAGAAGAACTAACAATTCAAGAGCATCACAGTCTTAGAAATCTGCTGGAAAAGGAAGCCTGGAAAAGACGAGGAAGGGAGGCCCAGTCCCAGCCCTGCTGTACCCTACCTGCGCGGCCATGGCGAGTGACCTTACCGCTGTCTTGGCACCCTTACCTATAAAACAAAGCTTACTAAAACCACCTCTCCCCAATACCAAAAATACACACCCACAAAAACCCCAGAGTCATACTCATTTGTAGGAAAATTGGTAAACAGAACAGTGACTAAACTCGACTACCTATTTTTAAAAATATGATAATGTAATACTTATGAACAAGAAAGAATGCAAAATCCACATTTAACGTTATTTAAATAAATGAATTTCAAATTAATGTGAGAATATTGTATAAGATGTATTGTATAGGTAGTTTCAAAACCCAGTGAAGCGCAGGTGTATACAGACTGCTGGCAAAGATAATGACCCTTCCTCCTCTCTCTTCGAAAGCCCTGGAGCCCAGCCAGTGCCCAGCGTGGCATTCCAGGAGTCCCAAGTCTTACAAGGGTAACAACCTGGAGCGCCCAGCAGCCCTCAGTATGGCCTCCCTGGGCCACGGGCGATGACTGGTGTGCTTTACTGGGGAAGAGCTGTTGCCTTTGCCAGCAGTCCGCATACAACACCCGTGTTTTGCTGGGCTGTTTGGAAACACAAGTGTCCACTACTTCCTCCATCTGCCAGGCCATGGCTCCATCACCTCTCACCTCACCTGGACAACTGAATAGCCTCCTTGCTGCTGTGCCCTTTGCCCCTGTCCCTGGCTCACCACCTTCCCTGACCTTATCCCTGGCCCTTTTCCCTTCTCTCTTGTCACCTCCATTCCAAACGCACTGGCCTCTTTTCTGGTGGCCGACCCTGCCAAGTCCCTCCCTACCACAGGGCCTTTGCACCTGCCGGCCTCTGCCCATCCTGCTGGTCTGTTGCTTTCCCAGGCCTGGCTTCCTCTCCCTGGCCTCCCCGCAGGGAGGTCGTCCTGTCCCCTCTAGTTCAAGCAGGCTCCAGCCGGGGCCCAGCCACTCGATGTTCCGTTCTCCTGCTTTCCTCTTTCCAGAGCCCTTTCCTGTTCTGGTATCACCATACTGAGCAGTTTGCCCCTCTATCTGTGTTCCCCAGCTCCACAGGGAGCTCGGGGACAGGGCTCAGACTGAAACACAGCGATCATGAGATAGGAGTGGTGGGGTCTTAGGTAAGAACACAGGCCTCGGAGTTGAAGGCTTCGGGTCATATTTCGGCTCTCTCCACACGTGTGACCTTGTGTAAGGCAAGCAAGCAAACTCTCTGTGCTTCCTTCTTTCCATCTAAAAAGGAGCTGGCTATCGTGCTGCCGACTTGCAGGCCGATGACAAGAAAGAATGCAGAGCAGCCTGTGAGACCTGAGCCTGGACTTGCAGTGAGCGCTGGGAAGTCAGTTTCCTTCTTCTTAACATCACCCCTGCGACCCACACTGCCCAGCAGGCCTTGATGAGAGAGAAATCCAGGGGACAATGGTGGAGAGATGAGACAGCCCAGCGCAGGGAGCCCCCAGCCCGACTTCCCCTTCTCCCTGCAGGGTGAGCTGCTGGCTGCAGGCTCCCAGGAAGGCCAGCCAGCGCCAGGCCTCCGAGTCCACAGCCTGGCGCCCCTGCCAGCCAGCTTCTGCTCCCCGAGTCATGAGGCCAGGCTGTGTCCAGAGAGGCGTGGAGACTCCAGGAGCCAAGACCATGAAGCCAAAGGTCATTTTCAAAAGCACTTCTGCTGCTGGCCCCAAGTGGGGAGACAAAAGAAAGACGGGAAAGAAAGAAATAAGGCGTGAAACTCCAACAGATGTCTGCCAACAAAATCACCAGGAACAGAAAAAGAGGGAAGAAGTGAGAAAGGAATCAGGGCTGGGCCCGGGGGTGGAGGAGTCAGGGGGAAGGATCTGAAAGCAAGGTGGGCTGGAGGGGGCTGGGAGAGGCAGGGGGAAATGTGCTTCCATCTGTAGTTAGCACAATCAAATCCAGTCACGCATCGCCACATGGGGCTTTATTATAATCAGGCCGCAGAATTTACTGCGGCCTCCTCCCCTTTCCCGGCTCTCGGCGCTGGAGCTGACAGCAAAGACTGTTATCAGTTGCAAGCAGCTTTTCAGGATCTCCCCCCACTCTGAACCCTTTATCTGGAGGTGAGGGTCTTGGTTGTGGGGAGATAAAACACGCTGTCCCCCTCCCTTGAGACTGGTACAGAGAACAGCAGTGCTTTACAGAAAGGAAAGGGGTAAAATTAAAAAAAGAAAAGCTACGTCCACTCCCCTCCTGCTCTTCTTCCTTGGGAGCCTGAGAAAATCCAGGGCTTCGCGGGCTGGTTGAGCCCCCCGCCAGCCCTCGCTGTCCTCATACAACAGGGGAGTCAGGGATCTGGTGAAGCTTCGGGAATAATGCAAAGAGGGCGGGGGTGGGGGAGGAGCAGGTGACAAGAACAGCACGGGCCAGGAGGGGCTGCGCAAGGGCTGCGTGTGGCGAGAGGGCAGAAGGCGGCCCTGGAGATCAGCTCTGTGGGAATTCACCGATGACACGGGACGCGGCAGGGCCGGGCGCGGTGGCTCAAGCCTGTAATCCCAGCACTTTGGGAGGCCGAGGCGGGTGGATCACGAGGTCAAGAGATCGAGACCATCCTGGTCAACATGGTGAAACCCCGTCTCTACTAAAAATACAAAAAAATTAGCTGGGTATGGTGGCGCATGCCTGTAATCCCAGCGACTCAGGAGGCTGGGGCAGGAGAATTGCCTGAACCCGGGAGGCGGAGGTTGCGGTGAGCCGAGATCGCGCCATTGCACTCCAGCCTGGGTAACAAGAGCGAAACTCCGTCTCAAAAAAAAAAAAAAAAAAAACAACAGAAAAAAACAAAAGAATTAGCACAGACACGCATAACCTCCTGGGCCAAGGGCGGCCAGGCTCTAAGGCCTCCTTGTGTGTCATGGTCAGGCCCTGGAAAGCAGCGCCTCTGGGAGGTAGGGGCTGTTGGGGACACAGTCAACCCTGCAGTATAGACCTAGGAAGTTGGGGGACCTGCGGGCAGGGGATGGGAAAACACTCTGACCAAAGACCACGGCATGCTACCTCCGTGACGTGCCCTGTGCTGTGCTGCAGACATTTCTGTGCCCAGGGCCCATTTCTATTACTACTTGTGACACCTCACCTGTCCCCAACGGCTCTACTGTCCTCCGCGCATCTGTGCGGTATCCATCTTCATCACCCAGCTCAGCTGCTGGCCAGAGCTGGTGCCCATGGTGAGTTAACGTGCCCGGGACATATTTTTCTAAATTGTAATTTATTTTTGAGACATGGCCTCCCTCTGTCACCCAAGCTGGAGTGTAGTGGCGCAATCTTGGCTCACTGCAGCCTCGATCTCCCAGGCTCAAGGGATCCTCCCACCTTAGCCTCCTGAGTAGCTATGACTACAAGGTGTGTAGCACTACGCTCAGCTAATTTTTGTACTTTTTGTAGAAATGGGGTTTTACCATGTTGTCCAGGCTAGTCTTGAACTTTTGGACTTAAGTGATCCTCCTGCCTTGGCCTCCCAAAGTGCGCTGTGACTTATATTGCTCAGTCACCAACCGCAGCAGCAGAACTGGTGCATGCGACATCCCACTACACCCTCAGGGGACCAGGTGGATATCACACCCATTTTACAGATATGGAAACTGAGCCTGGGAGAGGCAGGTGGCCTGCCCAGCCACAGAGGGAGGTGAGAACTAGAGTGGCTGCTTACTAGAAATCTCAGGGCCATTTCCCCAAGGGCTCTAGGCCTCACATGAGGAGGATGCCAAGGGCTTAGAACCATGCCTGGCATGGTGTAACTGCTGCTTTTGCCCTTGGGTTGGCTCACACACACTTCCTAATCACTACCAGTCGCTGGGGCACGTTCCTGGGTGCGGGCATACTGCCGTGAGTAAGGTGAGTGGGCTCTCGGGGTGTAGAGTGGTCATTCCAGGAGCAGCCAGAGAGCAACACCAGGGAAAGGAACTGATTCACGACACAATGCCAGGAAGCGATGAGCATTTGAAATAAAACAAAGGGCCATTTATGGGATGGGGACAAATGAGAGCCGCCACCATGATTCTGATTGATGGTACTACTGTCACCACTGCGTTCTGAGGCTGAGCTAACCACCAAAACCAAATGTTTAGCCCTAACTAAGCTTCTACTATGTGCCAGAGGCTCGGGACACAAAGACAAGTATGACCCGGCCCCATCTTTCCAAGGGACAAAGAGGCCGATTCTCGTGCGCTCCCTCACTCCCTTGAAGCCTGTGGACCGAGCTTCCCTATGCCTGGGCCTCCCGGGGTGCTAGGTACCTGGCTGTGAAGGAGACAGCCCCACTCCCTGCCTTCACAGCTCCAAGTCTGGCTGAGATAGACAGCGAACAAATACAAGTAACAAATAAACAGAATAAACAAATTGTGACGAGTGCTAACGAAAAAAGATAGCAGAGAGGGAGAATCCCCAGGACACAAGGAAATGAAGAGCCTGGTGGAAGCGGTCACCTTGGGAAACACCACGTGTCCCCAGCCTGCCTCCTGCTGCCACCCAAGGTGGCAGGAAGAGGCCTCCGCCGGGTTTGTTTTCAGAGCTGCTCAGTCCTGGCTGATCTCTAAGTTTCAAAGGAGGACGTGCTTTGGTCCAAAAAAACATTACTTAGGCTCAAAGGTAGTAACTGAACGAAAAACCAAGGCAGTTGTGATTGGGGGAGACAGTTAACCTTTCGGGAGGTTTACACCAATCATCATGTCATTAACCATGATAGGGGACGCTTCTGGGTCCTCAAATCACAAAGGGACTGAAGGATTTTGCTTCCTGACTGAAACAGGCCTCCAGACCGGCACTTCCTGAATGCCTGGTGCTGGCTGGGCCAGGCCTGAAGATCCACAATGAAACAAGGAAATGAGAAACTCGGACAAGGCAGGGGGGTTAGGTACAGCAAAGTCTACTTCATTAAAATCTCAGCCTGGGTGCAGTGGCTCACGCCTGTAATCCCAGCACTTTGGGAGGTTGAGATGGGCAGATCACTTGAGGCCAGGAATTCGAGACCAGCCTGGCCAATATGGTGAAACCCCGTCTCTACTGAAAATACAAAAAAAGTTAGCTAGGTGTGGTGGCAGGTGCCTATAATCCCAGCTATTCAGGAAGCTAAGGCAGGAGAGTCATTTGAACCCAGGGGGGCAGAGGTTACAGTGAGCCTAGATCATGCATTCTAGCCTGGGCAACAGAGGCTCTGTCTCAATGTTGCTCCCCAACTATTTTTTTTTTTTAACTGTAAACGTTCTTTAAAAATATATATTTATGAGAACAAAGGAGAGAGTAGCTGAGGACTTACTGTTTTTTTTTTTTTTTTTTTTTTAAACATTCTTATTTTAATAAACAGCTGGTTGCTGTGTTGTGGGTGTGTATGGGTTATAACTTACGAGGAAAATATTGACGTCTGATCAGAATGACTTCCATGATCCTGTTCAAAACGAGTCTAAAGATCTTGGCTTCTAAGATGTGGTCATGGTCCTCAGACTATGAGGTCATCGATGGGGGGGGTGGCTACACTGCCCACTGTGGCCATCTAGGAATGTGTGGGGTGTTCCAGGTTGTCATAAGGACTGGGGGCACCCATGACACTCAGAGGCACAGGTCAGGGATGTGAAATGCCTTGTGATTTGCAAAGCAGTCCTGACAAGACAGTACTGCCCAGTCCCAAAGGCCAATGATACCCATTTCCCCAGCTAGGAAGCATTAGCTAACGGGTGGGGGCTGCCTTCTCTGGCCCCCAGGGGCCACAGCTGTCCCTTCCTTTCCTGACTTTGCAGTCACAAACATCAGAGGGTACTGCCACTCCAAAGGCATGAGAATAGGTATCTCCCATACCAGCCACCCTCCCCCATGAGCCAATCTGGTCCACCTTTGAAACAGGAAGGTTGTTTACACTTGCTCTGCTTCGAATCCCTGTTAACAGATCATAATTTTTTTTTTCCCAGACAAGCTTTATTTGACAAACTAAAAGCATGTTGTATTCATAATTTTGACACTGTTTTTTCAAGGAGATGCTCATCAAATTTGAGTCTGAGCCCCACTGGTCTCCAGCATGAACAAAGACCTTTAAACCAGAGGCTCAATGAGAAACTTCCCGCGGCCCCTCACCCTCTCCTTGCCCTCGACTGTTATCCCAAGGCATCCTGGTCTCAGACTCAGCTCTTACCGGTTTCTGGCTCTGCTTGATCCTTTTCCGTGGGTTCCGGAGGTGCATCTTGGGGCTCTTTCTTCTGTGGGGCTGTGCTGGAGAAGACGCCGACCGGAGCCCATTCCAGATACAGAGGGACGTGGTGGAACTGCAGAGACAAGAGTGATGGCCCTGTGGGTCCTCATTACAACACACTGCTAGGGAGGGACTCAGTCCCATGCAGATCATAGCCCAAGGGTCACAGGGAATGGGGAACTCACCCAAGAATGGAGCCAGAAGGAGCCCAGCCCCAAGCCCCACTATTGTCTACTCCCCGAGGACAATACTTGGCCCCCGTAATGCATCTCAGGGTGCAGGAGAGAGGCTTGTCTCTGATGCCACCAGACATATAGCAGTTCCAAGGCCACTTTTGTGTTTTACCAATCAGAGTAGGAAACAGGGAGTGGGGTGAGACCATGTCATTGGTAAAGTGTAACTCTCCAGGAGGAGGTGTTAAATGCCCATTAAGAGGACATGCTTTCTATGTGCGTATATCTACGGGCAATGCACGTATACATGTGTGCGTGTGTGTGCGTGCATGCAGATGGTATTTTTTTAAAAGGCTAGCTGGGCATGGTGGTGACACACACCTGAAGCCCTGGCTACTTGGGAGCTGAGGTGGGAGGATCCCTTGAGCCCAGGAGTTTAAGGCTCCAGTGAGCTAGCAGTCTGCCACTGCACTCCAGGGAAACCCTTTTTTTTCATGTGTCCTCTTAAAGAAAAGTGGGGTGGGGGGGTGATTAACAAGACACTGACACCTGCCTCATTAGGCGGCCACTAGCGGGCTGCAGGACAGGGGTGAGAGTGACACTTGTCAATAAATGCCCTTTTTGAATCTTTTCAAATTTCATACTACATGAAAGCCTTGCAAATTAGTTACGTTTCAGAAAAAAAAAAATACATGCTTGAGAGGGAAACAGACTGGAGTGCCAACAGTGTGCTGCATTACTTAGCTGTGTGGCCTTGGGTCAGGGCGCCTCTCTGGGCATCAGTTTCCATATATGCAAAATGAAGGTGGCAGTCTTGTTGGTGAAATAGACACTGCCCCAAACAGGAGGCCTCACTGAGCCAGTGCTCTCGAACTGTGGCTCACACAGAGAGCCTTTGGTGATGGGCACATTCAAGGAAAAAAGGATGGTGTCACATTCCCAAGGCCACCCACAGCTCATTCATGGGGCCCCACCTAGATAACTTTTCTTATGGGTCAGGCACAGACTGACTTCCTGAGAGCTTCGTGGCCAGAGTCCCAAGCTAAGGACTACTAATGGGGTTGGAGTGGCAGAGAATAAGAAATCATTTCCTCACCAGCAAAGTGGGGACATGAATACCTATCTCTAAGAACTGCTGTGGGAGACCAAGGTCTGTAAAGTGCTAAAGTGCCTTATGAACAGAAATACTTACAGTGGCCCTGCAAAGGTATGTCTGTATCTTGAATCTCTAGAACCCTTGGTGAATGCGACCTTATTTGGAAAAAGGATCTTTGCAAATTTCATTAAGTGAAAGATTTTGAGATGAGATCATCTTGCATTATCCAGGCATGCCCTAAACCCAATGACAAGTGTCCTTAAAAGAGAAATACAAAGGAAAAGTGAGAGAAGAGGGAAAGCCACGTGAGGATGAAGGGAGACACTGGAGTGACACAGCCATGAGTCAAGGGATGCCTGGAGCCACCAGCAGCTGGAAGAGATACAGATCAGACTCCAGAGGAAGCACAGCCCCGGTGACACCTTGATTTCACACTGTGGCCTCCAGAACTGTGGGACGATACATTTCTGTTGTTTCAAGCCAACAAGCTTGTGAAAATTTGTTATGACAGCCACAACCAGCAAACTAATACACGACTGTTGGTTTTTTTCCAAAACCAAGAACCAGGAGACAGCCCCACCTACAGAATTGACTTTCATTCATCTCACTGTAGCTTTAAGATAGTTAAAGCATTCAAGAATGCTCATTCTCGGGCCACAAAGGGAGACCTCGGTCTCTACAAAAAACTAAAAAAATTAGCCTGGCGTGCTGGTGCACGCCTGTAGTCTCAGCCACACGGGAGGCTGAGGTGGAAGGACTGCTTGAGTCCCGGAGTTTAAGGCTGCTGTGAACCAAGATGGCGCCACTGCACTGTAGTCTGGGTGACAGACACAGACCCTGTCTTGTAAATAAAGCACATTTTAAAAAAAAGAATTGAAAAGAATTAGGATCTTAATCCAAATTAGCATGAGTAAAGAAAGCCAAACAAAAGCTAGAGTCAGGCAAGGAACCAAGGCATTCTTTCTAGAGGACGGCAGAACCTCCCTCTCCCATTCTGCCCATCCGGACAGGTTTTCAGGTGGTAGGGATGACATTCACCCGTGATAGAGATGGGTGGTTTAGGGTGAGCTCCCACGTGCTACATCTGTGAATCTGTAGCCCACTGCACCCTCTCCCTTGAAGCAGCCCTCTTTGGGCCTTCTCCAGATCAACTCCGGGTCTCCAGCAGCCCTACCTTGGAATAGGCCAGATGCCTGAAGGCCTTGCGGGCCTCCAGGGGCTCCAGGAACTCTACGATGGCGGTGATTCCACCCTCTGGCAGCAGCACGCGGCCCAGGCTGCCAAAACGGCCAAAGGTCTCCTGCAGCTCGGCTGCCAGGGTGCCTGCCGGGAGGTTCTTGACCAGAATCACCGTCTTGCTTCGCTCTGCTGCAGCCTGCAGAGAGGAAATGCACACACGTGGGACCACAGGATGGAGGGTCCTCAGCTGACACCAGCAGTGATCGTGGGGGGGTCCAGACGAGGTTCTCCATTTGGAACCTCAGCAACCGGGCACTTAGGAGGCGGACCCAGGAGGAACCACCCTCTCTGGCATGATGCTTGCTGCATGGCTGAGAGGCAGCTCTGCAGAGGGGGTGAGGCCTGGGGCTCTGAAACTGGATCTTCTGGGTCAAATCCCCGCCCCTCCACTTCTGAGCAGGGCCACACCTTCCAAGGCTTCCAATGGCTGAGGTCTGCATCTCAGTACCAAGGCTTCCCTCCCTGTAACTGCAGGCTGCCCACCTGCTACCACGTGCAGCCAGCAGGACGTGCCCGGAGTTAATGGCTCTGGGAGCAGCCCGTGGCTCTCGAGTTGCTGCACCCCTTGTCCTTGGGTGGGCTGAGACAGAGGTGTGCGCTCTGCAGGTTTCCCCCTAGGCAGAGCTCCAGGCACCCACAGGGCGCCCACTACAGCAGCACACACGCCCCAGTCTCCTTGCCTTCCCCGCATCCCATTCTCACCAGGGTTTTCTGCACTGCCCCCTAAAATTGTTTGCCCTTGAATCCTTGTCTCAGACTCTACACTTCTGGGAGAACCCAAACTAAGAAACTAGCTATTCAGCCTCGGGAAATGCACTTAACTGCGCCTCAGCTCCCACAGTGGCAGCAAGGACGTAGCATCTATTTCACAGGATAGCTCCAGGAAAAGGTTTCATTAAATGGGTTAGTAAAAGTACATGTAATATGAGCACTCTGAAAACGCTAGCAATAATTTTATTAAAAAATAATGTTGGAGGCGGATAAAAGAGCCAAGAAAATATAATGGAAAAGTCTACGCACATGGCCCATCTGGGAATAGGTCTTAGCTCAGCTGCTAATTTAACCTGAGGCCTTGGGTCAATTACTTTGTTTCTGTAGGCTTCAGTTTCCTCATCTGCAGAACGGGCTAACACTGACACCGTCTTACAGAGGCCACACAGGGTTGCTATGAGGACTGCCTGAGGTCAGGGGAGTGAAACTGTCTGCAGGTGGGAAAAAGCCGGCACCAGTGCTCAGACCGCAGTGCTCCAGACAGAGACAGGCTGGGGCAAGAAGGCCTGTGTCCAAATTCAGCTCCACCACGACGAGGTGTGAAGTGACTTCACCCCTCTGTGACTGTGGCTTCTTCTGCAGCGTGGAAGCACAGTAGAACTGCTTTCACAGGGTTGCCATGTGAATGAAGTGAGCTAATTAAACATGTCAACTTAGAAGAGTGCTTTGGTAAGTCTTAATAAATGTTAGCTATTAGTATATTTATTTCATCCATCCATCCATCCACCCACCCACCCATCCCCCACCCCCATACCATCAATATTCATCTACCATCTATCCATCCACCCATCCTCCTCATCCATCTTGAGGTAAAAACTTAAGTCCTGGGAAGGCTGTTGAAAGAGCTGTTTGGGGAGTAAAAGCCCCAGGTTTTGTGCGGGCTCCTCCCACATATAGGCTGTTTGACCTTGTAAGTTACCTCCCCGCTCTCTGAGCCTCGGTATCCCAGATTGTAAAATGAAGGAGCGGATGTCTTGTGGGCTCATGGTGTGAGAGGCCCTCTAACCTTCCGTCATCCATAAATCTAAGACCTGATACTTGGTGGAGAACAGGTACCCGGAGGTGCTGGACTCTTCTCTGCTAGGTTCAAGAAGGGTCAAAGTCCCCCAACAGACCACAGATGCTCTGGGAAGACACTGCGTATGGCAGTAAGATGGGGGTCCCGGCCTGTGTGGAGGAACTGTGGGGTTAGAGGCAGACCTCCTGTACATGGCTGTGGACAGACAGAATCAGGGTCAGACAGGCCACTTGTCTGAGCCCATGTAACATTTCTTTCAGAGACAATTTAGAAATTAGTAATAGTCCTTAGAAGGCCAGATCCTTGAATCCACCTGCGTCTCCCTGGAAAGGCCATTCCTGGCTCTCTAGTGGCTGCTGGCTGGCGCTGCCGAGAGCACCTACCTGGCTGAAGGAATCCAGGCTGACCCCGTTGTCTATGAGGAAGCGCCGCACTTCCTGGACAAGCTGAGTCTCCCCCAGAGCCACACGTACGGCCACGCTGCCCTTGGTCTCCTGTGGGAGAGGAAAGGAAGAGCCCCAGTTGGCTGTCCAGCAGGTGACATGTTGGCCCTCCCCTTTCCCAACAGCCTGAGGAGGCAGCAGGGTTAGAAACGGATCCAAGGATGCTGCTCACCTTCCAACATCGATCAGATGCCCCCAAAGGCTCTGTGCTTTTTCTTTTTTTTTTTTTTAAAGACAGAGTCTCACTCTGTTGCATATGTCCTCCAGGCTGGTGTGATCATGGATCACTGCAGCCTCAATCTCCCAGACTCGAGCAAACTTCACACTTCAGTCTCCTGAGTAGGTGGGACCACAGGCATGTGCCACCACACTCAGCTCATTTTTATATTTTTTGTAGAGATGGGGTTTCACCATATTACCCAGGCTGGTCTTGAACTTCTGGGCTTAAGCGATCCACCTGCCTCAGCTTCCCAAAGTGCCAAGATTACAAGTGTGAGCCACTGCGCCTAGCCGCCCAATGGCTCTGGCTTCCCAGATCTCTCAGAGCAGATCTGGGACCCCAGGGTTCCCTTTCCTGCACTCCCCTCCCCTCGTCATATGGGTCTTTGCTGACACTCCCATGCTGAGCTCGTCCCGCTCCGGGGCTCCGGCAGTTGCTGGCTTTGGCCTCCATGGTTCTTACCCCACACTCCCTTGCTCTATTCAGTTTCAGCTTAAGCGTCACTTGCTGACCAGCACATCCTCGCAGTGACAGCCTATCCCTCCCTTGGCTTTTCGGTTCTCTGCCATCGCCAGGCCTGCCGCACTGTACCTCTGCTAATGTGTCAGTGTCTGTTCCCTCACCAGAAGGCACCACAAGACCCTCGCCACTCCTGTTTGGGGGCCTGCTGTGTTCCCAGAGCTCAGAGCACTTGTGGGATCTGAAGCGGCTGCAGTCCCCCAGCTGGCCTGGGTCTAGAGCTGTGCTGTCCAACCCAGTGTCACAAGCCCCTCAGAGCCACTCAGTATTTGAAATGCAACGCGACACATCTAAAGCACTCTCGGTGTAAAACACACACGAAATTCTGTGAGAAAAAAAGACTAAAATAGCTTGTAACTTTTTTTAAACATTATATATATATATAGTGAAATAATATTTTAGATATACCAAGTTAAATGAAATATATTATTAATTTTGCCTGTTTCATTTAGCCTTTTAAACATGTGGCCACTAGACCATTTCCAGCTACACATGTGGCTCGCACTCCCTAATGGACAGCAGTGACCTTCAGTGCCTGGGGAGAAGGGGCGGGCAGCAGTGGGCAAGGAGCTTATGAGCCAAATCCACTGATGTCCTTTGTTAATTTGATGAAAACCACTCCCAGGTTTACCTGGGAAGAACTCAGCTGCCTCTGACTCCAGATGCATGTTTTGTTTTTTTTTTCTTTTTTGTGACAGAGTCTTGCTGGAGTGTGGTGGTGTGATCTAGGTTCATTGGAGCCTCCGCCTTCTGGGTTCAGGCAATTTTCCTGCCTCAGCCTCCTGAGTAGCTGGGATTACAGGCATGTGCTACCACACCAGGCTAATTTTTGTATTTTTAGTAGAGATGGGGTTTCTCCATGTTGGCCAAGGTGGTCTTGAACTCCTGACCTCAAGTGATCTGCCTGCCTCAGCCTTCCAAGTGCTGGGATTATAGGTATGAGCCACCACGCCTGGCCCAGATGCATCCATTTTAAAAGAGGGTATGAAGATACAAAATATACAAAGAACAGGGTATTTTCGGGCTTTATGCAAAGTACCTTAGACAAAGTATCCTTTGTACTTTATACATACAAAATATGTTTTATATGAATCCTGCCTGTAATCCCAACACTTTGGGAGGCCAAAGTGAGATGATCACTTGAACCTAGAAGTGAGACCCCCATCCCTGCAAAAATAAAAATAAATTAGGCATGACGGCATACATCTGTAGTCCTAGCCACTTAGGAGGGTGAGGTGGGAGGACTGCTTGAGCCAAGAATTTGGGAGGCTGTAGTAAGCTATCATTATGTCACTGTACTCTAGCGTGGGTGACAGAGCAACTCTGTCTCCAAAAACAACAATAACAACAAATATATGTGTATGTATATCTATAGACCTACTTGAATATACCTTTTAAAAAGTATCCTTTTGTAGAAGGCACAAAGCACATACAGGATACAGAGTAAATGATATACAGAAGAGCAGATACGTCAGCGGCATAAGTCTAGAGACCTAATAGCAGTGTACAACATTAGCACCAGAGGTAACACTGGAGATTTCTGCTTTTAGCAAAGTGGATTTTAGGTGTTTTTGCCACACACACAGAAAGGCAAGTGTCAGATGATGGAAATGGCGATTTTCTGGCCTCTGGTAAGCATATCACCATCACTATGTCTATCAAAACATCACGCTGATTTTTAAAGCTACGCGATGTGGAGGAGCTGGATGGCTGGAAGAGTCCGAAGGAATAAGCTAGACTTGGGAGAGGAGGAGGAACGGAATCCATGACCCTTGCCCTGGCTTCAGAGACCTGGGGGGTGGAAATCGTGAGACGCAGCTCAGAGCCAAGGCACTGGAGCTGGCCAGACCTGGTGTCCTACCACCTCCACCTCTTTACAAGTCTGTGACCTTGGATAAGTCACCGTGTCCTTGGCCTTGGTTTCTTCATCTGGACAATGGGGATATAAGAACAAGAACCCCTACTTCACAAGGCCACTGTGAGGAGCATCACGCACTAATGCTTGTGGCACAGCGGGGGGGCTCAGGAATGTCACTCATTGACATTACTGTCAATCACATTCTCTGGGGTGGCTCCATACAGCAGCATGAGAAGCCAGAGCAGGAGCCCGGCTGGGGGTGTTTCCAACGGCAGGGCTGGAGAGCACCTTCCACTCCAGAGGTCTCTGGGAAGGCCCAAGAGGAGAGCCCCAGGGACCCCAGCCTCACAGCCAACAGCAGCATAACATGCCTCCTGCTCTTTCTCCCCTTCAGTTTGGCCCGGATCCCAGAGAGGACTGGTCGGCCTTTACTCACGTGGTCAAAAACTTGACTCTTGGTGGCGCTGTACTTCTGTGCGATGGCATCGGCCACGGCATTCGGCCCCATGAATAACGTGTTCCAGTTGTGAGAGCTGAGAGGCAGAGGCAGAACAAGGAGATCAGACTAAATGAGGGGAACTCGCTCTCAAACACGAAACCTGTTAAGAAATGGGCTCCTAGGCCTGTCTACATTCCCCGATTTCCCTACCATGGGCTACGTATACAGGGCCTGAAGAAGAGAGGGATGACGGCAGGGACCACCCCTAACATTAGCCCAGCGCTTCATCTGTGTCAGGAACTAAGCACTTCACATACATTCACTCACTTAAGCCTTACAGCACCACAAAAGTAAGGCACTACTGTTAATCTCCCATTTTACAGATGAGAACACTGAAGACTGGTAAGGTATGAACCAAACCTATCAGGAGTCAGAAGACCCAGGAGGCTTAGAAATGGCAAGGTGAAGGTGGCAGAGGATTGGGTTGGGGCTCGGTGGCTTCAGGGGCACTGAGGACCTGGCGCTGTTGGCTTTGTCCTGGGCCTCCTTCTTCTTCTTGTAGGATGACGATCCCAGGGCACTGGCATCTTCGCTGGTTTCCTTCTTGATGGTAGACGGTAGCACATGGAGCATTCTGCCCTGGATGGGGATGACGGGAAGGGAGTAAACAGCAGTCCTGCCTGCCAGCCCTGCTTCCTGCCAGAGGATGTTGGCGTCTGCCACGAGCAAGCTGGTCAGTACTAAAACTGTGACCAGAGGGTGGGAGGTCAGGTAGAACGAGGCAACTCTCTTCCCACCCGACAGGTACCCCATGTTGTGAGGGGGCCATCTGACACAGCTACACACATGAATCTTTGATCAGTTTATAACCCGCACCTGCAGCCCTCTCCCTGCCCCGCCACCCTGCATCGCCCCGTTCCTGCACAGGTGAGTGAGAATGTGAGCTCGATGCTGGCACAGCCAGGTCTGGCCTGATGACCACAGGAAGGTCAAGAAATCATGAATGAATGAGAAAAGGAAAAGGGTGATGGTGAGGTAGCCTGAGGCTTAGGGATGGATGCTACGTATATTACTTGGTAAAACTGAGAAAAGTTTCTTATATTCCACTGTGGCCATTTTAATATGCCCCTATCAAAAAATTCCTTTCTTCTTACTCCTCTTCCAAGGTGGTATCTATAGAGATGAAGAGCAAATTCATCCGTTCAAGGAATATTTTTTCAGTGCCTGCTCTGTGCCAGACACAGGTGTAGGTGCCACAAATCAGTGACAAGAACAGATCAGACCCCACCCTCATGTGACTTCTGACCTTCTAGTGGCTTGTGTGAGGCAGTGACTTAGCATGCCACTGCACGTCTTCTTAGCCTCACAAAGGGGACGCCCGTGTCTACATACACAGACACACACACACAGCCTTTCCCTACCACGTGAGCCCTGCAGCCTCCTGGCCAGCCCAGGAGGGGCCTCACCTGGAATACCTGCCCGTCCACCTCCGAGTAGGCCTTCACGGCGTGCTCAGGGAACATGAAGGTGACGAATGCAAAACCCTTGGGTTTCTTGGTCAGGCTGTCGATGGGGTAGTGGAGCTCAGACAGGGGACCTGAGGACAGGAGAAGTGTTGGTCTCTGGTGGGCTGGGGGCACTTGGCCCCAGGGAAGAATGTGGTGAGCACCAGCTGTGCGCCAACCACACAGGTCACAGGTGTCATTTCCAGTCCCCTCCGTGTGTCTATCCTAAGAGCAACAATACCTGGGCTGGAGCTCAGCACCACCACCTACCACATGTGCAGCCTGCCTTGGGCAAATGGGCCTCCTCATGCCTCAGTCTTTTCATCTGTAAAACGGCACAACAGTACCTAGCGCACAGGCAGCTACACAGGTTAGATGCGTTAATGCAAGCATAGTGCACGAAATGGTGCCTGCTACAGTCAGTGCCAAAGAAGTGTCTTCCGTGATGACATTAGCATCATGCTCCGATTAAAGCACGCCCTTTCCACATGGGTTTCCACTCTGAACACCAGCGTCTGACCACGTCCCCTCTCTGGGTCTTTCCTTCCCAAATGGACATTTGCAGTGTACCGATGAATGCTTCTCCCACTCAGCCCAGCCACGCGGTGTAAGCCAGGACGCCAGCTGGTGTGGAGGGATTTGGTGAGCAGAATGGTGAATGGAGCAGACGGTTCCACTGGGGGCAGGCCCCAGGCTTGGAGGTCAGCCCTTTTGCTGATGGCAGGCCCCACTCAGGGCATCCTTGTCCTGACAACGGGACCCACATCAGGTGTCCAACCTACACCTCTGATCCCGCATCCTACAGCTGGCCTCTGCATAGACACAGGGAGACACTATGGGGATCTCAAAGGTGTCAAGGCCTCCCCTCACCCTGAACCCTCCCTTTCTGCCCTTCAACAATGCTAACTCTACAAACACACACAGCCTGTCGTGGCCAAGCTGGACTACGGGCCTTCAATCCCATGGCCTGACAAATAACAGCAACACCACCACTAATCTGGACATTATCAAATCTATCTGGTGCTCAGCTTGGATAAGAAGACTTTACAGAATTAGGGGTTGAGCTATGGAGGAATACCATATAGGTATATTCGTCAGGCACAACTTGTAGTTTCTCAATTCCAATACTGAGTGGCAAGAGTTTGGACAGCAAGGGACTACCTCAAAAAAGCCATCCAAATCGCTCCAATTCTGAATTTGGAGAAGTTACAGAGTTCAGACAGCAAAAGATGCCAGTGATGCTATTAATACCTTTTACTTCCTGCCCTGCAAATCCCTGCATTCATCATGTCATTGAACCCACACAGCAGCTCAGGGGTAGTTGGTCCCATTTTACAGATGAGAAAACTGAGGCAAGAGATGTGGTGTTGTGTGCACACTGAGACTCGAACCCAGGAGGTCAGAGTCTGAACCCGGCTCTCATAGCCACTGGGTACCCACAGCCCCAAGGCCACGCCCCTACCGTATTTGGAGAAGAGCTTCTCCAGGTCCTCCTCGGTGCTGGTGTAGGGCAGGTTCCGTACAAAGAGCCTTCCGGACTCAGCCAGGTCCTCCTCCTCTTCGTTCTCCCCGAGTATCCGGCCTTGCCAGGATTTGGCGCTATTCTTTGGTGAACCCTTGGTGGTGGGGACGTTCTTCTCCCTGAACACCTCAATGTAGCGCCCACCTGCAATGAGGAGGAGTCAGGGCTCCGGGTGAAGCCTGGAACTTGCCAGAGACTCCTTGCTGGTGACTCCAAACTCTTCACTGCTGCCTTCCAGACAACACGATCAAGGTGGCAGATGACAGCGCCCAACACCTGCCCTATCACCTGGGCATAGGCCAACACCAGGTCTGAACCCAAAATTCACTCACTCTGCCAGTTCCACTTCAGCCCTGCAGGGAGCCTGCCTGGGTTATCCCAAACCACAGTAATGCATTCTCTAAAGTCTGGAGTGTACTCTCTGGCACTGCTTGCTGTTCTGCCTTGGGAAAGGTCTTAGGTGACGGCCCAGCCCTGGGTACCTACCTGCTGATGATCTGTTGGCACGCACAGTCCCTGTGCCCGATTAGGGCACTATTGTCACTGTATCCTACACAGGCACTATTAGCTGCTCAATAAATACCCGCCTCTTGACTTGCTAACAAGATTCCCAAGGCTCCCCATCTTCTCTAACACAACTCATGCCTTCACTGGGAGGTGATACCTGGATTCAAATCACTTGTCTTGGCCAGAGATTGGTCAAAGATTGCACCCCTGGGTATTACTCAGAAGACCTCCCAATTCTAGGGAATTTGCGCATGCTGTTCCCTCTACTGAACGTCCTGCGCGTAAAACCAGAGCCTGCTTCCTCAACTGCAGACTTGTGTTCCAATGTCGCCCCTCAGTGAGGCCAAAGGAGACAGCCAAGCTTTCTCCAATCCCTGCCTTCCCCAGGACCCGTGCCTGCTCGGTGTTTTCCTGTAGCATAAATCACACATTTAATCACCTGTCTCTCCCTGCTAAGTCAGTTTACTCTGTCAGCTCCAGAGGGGCAGGGATCTAGGTATGTTTGCTCCCCGCCGTGTCCCCAGTGTCTAGAACAGTGCCTGCTGAGAGTCAGCACTCAAGGAGAACGTGGAAAGGAAAGGAAGGAATGAAGACGGGCCCCGCAGCACAGGGCTGGCTCGTGGCCAGGGCCTCCTTACCCATGTACTCCCGGTTGCATTTCAGCGCTTTCTTCACTTCCTCTTCGTTGCTGAAATCCACAAAGATGTACCCTGACAGAGGACAATGACAGAGCTAAAATCTGAAGGCCTCACAGACACTTACGGGGGTCCCCAGAGGAACACGATACTGTGCTAGGAGCAGAAAGTGAGGGAGAAACCTCTATCTTGGCCAAATCTCCAAAATACAAAGGATCTCCCTCTCTCTCCCACTCACAGCCACATTTCCCTTTGTAGGGAGCATCCAGACCCCAGCCCGGTGTTGTGGATGAGGATGCTGAACACTAGGAGTCGGAGAACAGGGGGCCTTTCTGTCTCCCTCCAAGCCTCACCCCACCCCTGACTGGCACCTGTTCCATGCCATTCTCTGGAGAAGGGCCCATGACTGCAGCATGAGGCCCCGTCTAGGCACTGGAAGCACCATCTCTACGCCCACTCTGCTCCTGGGTGCCTGAGGCCTTGACTTGCACAAAAATAAGCGAATGGGGAGTCTTTCCTATAGGACAAGAGGCTCCGCTTCCTCACCTCACTGGGCCTCAATGCTGTGAGGCAACAAGGTGAGGACCGTTCCTCTGTTTTTCTAGAGCAGTAAAGAAATACTCCCAGGGGCACACAGCTACTAGCTGGCAATGTCTAGTATTTGGTCCAAAGCCCTGGGATTTTCTGCCTTTCATCACAAGGCTGTTTAGACTCTTTCTGTGACTCCTCTGTGCCCTCCCTTCCTATATCCAGGCACCTCATCCATCCATAAACGTCTTGCATCCTCCTCTGTGCCCTCCTTTCCTATATCCAGGCACCTCATCCATCCATAAACATCTTGCATCCTTCCACCTCCTCCTCTCCATGGCCACACCCTGGGCCCGCTGACCACTGATCCTCCCTTAAAGGATGGCAAATGCCCAGCTTCAGGACCCGTTCTTCACCAGCCAGGGACCATCCTAAATCTGATCACTGCTCCCCGGCCCGTCCCGCTCTAAGCTCCTGGGGTCCCCTGCATCCAGACTGAAGCCCACAATCTTTTTTTTTTTTGAGATTGGGTCTTGCTATGTTGTCCAGGCTGGACTTGAACTCCTAGGCTCAAGTAATCCTCCCACTTCAGCCTTCTGAGTAGCTGGGACTCACACAATCTTCAATGAAGCTCCTAAGCTTAAGGGGCCTGGCCTGCCTCCTCCCCAGCTCTCCTGCAGGGGACATTCTGCTGCTTTTCAACATTTCATGCTTGGATGCCAGCTCTCCCCAACTCCGGGGCCTCCAATATGGTTTTCTCTCAGCCCTGACAACTCAGATATGCTTCTTGTTCCCTCTGGTCCCTGAAGTGTCATAAAAGCAAGGGTAATACCGCCGCCACCACCACCAGCATGAATATTAACAGCAGCTTTCACGAAGTGTGCAACAGGGGCTTAGCACTGCTCTAAATGCTGTACATGAGGCCATTCATGCAACTTGGCAAGACAGATTTACGTAACTGCAGCGAAAAAAAAAAACCGAGGCTAAGTCCCTTGTCCAAGGTCTTAGGGCTCCTACCTGAGATACCTGGACAGGGCCCTTTACCCTGACTTCACCCTGCCCCGTAATCAGTCTGCAAGGAGAGGGATGGTCGGCTGAATGGATCAGCCGGGTAAGTGGAGCTTTTGTGGTAAGAGAGAGTTGGAGAAGAAATGCAGAAACAGGACAGTGATGAGACCACTCCTCAAGCACACCTGCTTCCCCAGATCTCAGCCGAGGTAGCTCTCAACTGCTCTGCCCAGGCCAGTGTCTTCTTGCCAAAGACAGAGTACACAGCCAGCGGCTTCCAGCCTCCCCACGGCCAGGGGGCCTCAGTGTGCTTCTCTGAGAAGCAGCACATCTGCTGCTGCATCTCCCGTAGTCTCTGAGGCTGGCCAGCAAGGAGGAGTAAGCATGGGCAGGTGCCTACCTTCCTGAGCTCGTGCCCACCTTCCCGAGCTCTGACACTGCCTACCGGACACACTGCTCACTTCAGGGAAGCCAAAACCCAGGGCTCTGAAGCCAAGGGAGGTGGCTGGTTGCCCGGAGTGCAAACCTGCAAGGAGGGTGGCCCAGGGCACTACCACACATGCTCAGCAGATCAGAGCCCTGCCCACCAGCAGAGTTGCCTGTGGACTTTGCCCAGCAAACCCCAGGAACAGCTGGCATTTGTTTCAGTGCACTGGGTGAGCCCACCGGGATAGGTGAAGGCTAAGATGAGGAGGGGAAAGATGAGAAACCGGTGAAACCTCCGTCCCTGAACACCAGGCCACCAAAGGCTGCGGCAAGAGATGCAGCCTTGACCTGACCACATCCATAGAACTGAGGACCACAAACAGGAAGAAACACGGGTGCCCTTCAAACTTCTTCCTTATTGTACCCCAACCTTCCATCTTCACTGTCTGCCCCCTTTCCCGCCCAGAAACATCCCAGATCGTACCTGTTTTATTCCCATGAGCGTTTCTCACAATTCGAATGGCCACTGGTTTCAAGGGTGCCAGGAATTCCATAACATTCTTCTGTAACAAGAAGAAAAGGTTTTTTCTCTTTATCAACTAAATAATAAAAGTACAACCCAATGAAAAGACATGGGGCAAATTTCTGAATCAGAAAGGATTACAAAGTGTTTCATTCTTTAGTTTTTCTCTTTCCTTAGACATAACTCTCCTCCATCATTAAAACTACCTTGGAAAAAATTTTGAAAAAAAACTGAAGAAATGAGAATAATATAAATATAAAATAGCAATGTCTCTACCAGCAGTAAAAGAGCAATGTCACTATCAGCATTTTAAGACATGGTTTCCCCTCTAGATAATTTTATATACTTGGGATTAAATCTGGCCTTTTTCACTTCTCATGAAGCTTGGGTATTTGGTTTTTGTGTATTAGTTTTGCAAGTAGCCACCTAGTGGTTTTTGTCTTATTAATTAAAGCAAGTGATTTTCTGAATGGTTGGTACTGAAAAAATTCTGACAAAATTACAAGACAACTCAGGGAGTTTAATGAAACCTAAATGCTTGCTACTTTGAAGTTTGATAAGTTGCATTTCAGAAATTTATAAACATATAGAGTAACAGAACAGATAAAGACTTCAAGAGAAAAAAGAGCAAAAGAGACGATTGGGCACGTTTTTTTGGGAGGCGGCGGGGGAAGAAGTCTCGCTCTGTCGCCCAGGCTGGAGAGCAGTGGCACGATCTCAGCTCACTGCAACCTCCACCTCCCGGTTTCAAGCGATTCTCCTGCCTCAGCCTCCTGAGTAGCTGGGACTATAGGCGTGTGCCACCATGCCCAGCTATGTTTTCTGTATTTTTAGTAGAGATAGGGTTTCACCATGTTAGCCAGGATGGTCTCGATCTCCTGACCCTGTGATCTGCCTGCCTTGGCCTCCCAAACTGCTGAGATGACAGGCGCGAGCCACCTAAAAGAGATGACATGCTGGCCAGGCATGGTGGCTCATGCCTGCAATCCCAGCACTACGGGAAACCGAGGCAGGTGGATCACCTGAGGTCAGGAGTTCGAGAATAGCCTGGCCAACATAAGAGCGAAACTGTCTCAAAAGAAAAAAAAAGATATATGTGATCTACAAATGTGAGGATGATCCGTCTTACAAGTAATTTAAAATACAAACTAACATGAGATGCCAACTTGACCTATCACATTGATAAAACATTAATAAGACCCAGGGTTCTGGGAAATGGGCACTTGTAGACTCCGCTAGAGGGAGTATAAATTAGCAAGAGGACACTGATGTTCTGTGCCAATGCCTTAGAATTATACATGCACATGCCCACACAGATTATCTATCTGGAGCAAAGATCAGCAAACTATGGCCCACAGGTCAAATATCACCATGGTCTGCTTTTGTATGGCTTGCAAGCTAAAAATGGTTTTTACATTTTAAAAGGTTATTTATGAAAAAACAAAACAAAACAAAACAAAAAACCCAACGAATGTGTGACAGAGATTATATGGCTTATAAAGCCTAAAATGTTTACCATCTGGCCTTTACAGACGAAGTCTGCTCATCCCTAATTGCAAGGAACTGCATTATAAAAGCAAAAAAACTGGATGTAACTCCCATGTCCAAATTCAGGGGAGTGAGTAGGCCTAAGGAAGTTTACTCTGAGTGAGGAAGAGGATGAGGATAAAAAATGCTGCTGTAGCAGAGTATATTCAACATTCAAAGAGGTCCACGACATACCATGATGAGGGGGAGAAAGAGTTTCCAAAGAGTTACCAGTAAATTGCTTCTTAGACATACAAAGACAAAAACGTCTAAGACGACGCTGCAGTGAGCTATGAGGGCACTACTGTACTACAGCCTGGGCAACAGAGTGAGACCCCGTTTCACAAAAAAAACTGAGAACTAAAACCAAAGGAAAACAAAACAAAAACTGTCTAAGAAGATATACCTAAAATGTATCAGCGGATGTCGCTGGGTGGGACACAGGTGCAATGGCGAGGGCGGCCCCAGTTTGCCTGGGATGGGTGGTTACTGTATCTGCAGTCCTTAGACCTGCGGTAATTCCACCCACAGCCTGGCACCCCAGTGGGGTGGCACCCCTCTCTCAGTTTAGTGTAGATGATAATTTAGTAGTCATCCTACTTTTGGGCAGTTTTTTAAATATCCTTTTCATTCAGCTACATGGTTTTGAATCTTCTATAGAGAACTTCTATTACTTCCACGAGGAGTAAAAATTTAACCTGTGTTCACAGCTGTTATAGGCCCAGAGACAGCAAACTACACTCTGCAGGCCAAACCTGGCTCACTGCCTGTTTGCGTAAATAAAGTTCCATTCATTTGTGCCTACTTTCTGAGACTGCTTCCTTGCTATAAGAGCAGGGCGAGCAGTCACAAGAGAGACGGTGTTGACCACAAAGCCTTAAATATTTACCGGCTGACCCCCTACGCTTTTCGTTAACAGAGTGTGTGCCCACCCTAGCGTGGGTGAAACCAGAACTCTGTCTTGGTGTAGCCATTTCTGTTTCCTGACCCTGACAATGCTGGAGAGCTTACTTCTCAGCCGTGCTGGCCCCCAATTCCTCCTAGCTCATGTCCTCCACTGACTCTAACACCCCCACGCACCAAAGGCTCCTGGTCTCCCCACCCTCGTTCTCAGCACATACCTCTGTGACGTTGAACGGGGCTCCCCGCAGCTTCACGGTGTGGCAGGTGGTGGGTTCCTTCTGGTTTGCTGGTTTTTCTGCCTGCGTGATCAGAAAAACAAACAGAAGTGGCCACAGTGACCCTTCATACAGCTGCATATATTGGATATAACTCCCATGTCCAAAGTTAGGGGACTGAGTAGGCCTATGGAAGTTGATAATTTAGTAGTCATCCTACTTTTGGGCTGTTTTAAAATATTCTTTAATATTCACTGGGACATTTCCGTGCCAGAGAAGGTACCTGCTGCCAGGGGGAGCTGGGGACTGCTGGGAAGAATCAATGCCTACTGTGGATGGAGTCTGGCCAGAGGTGTGGCCTATGTGACTCCAAGTCTCTGCGTGCCCCTGAGATGAGCGCTGGAACCACAGCCTGGCAAGCTATGGGCACTCAGACAGGGGCTCTGGGGCCACAAGCGGGGTAGGAATGGGAAGGAGCCCTGAAGAACAGGGATGTCAGTGTCACTATTTAGGGCTATTAGTGCCAGATGCTGAGCTAAGCACTTTAGAGATGCCACTGACCTATTAAATCTTTACAACAATCCCATGGAGACTATGGGTTCAGGATCTTTTTTTCCCACAATTCCAGAATACCAAACAGCTCTGAAAAAACCTATGTTTCTGTTCACTTTCATGGCAACAAAACCTGCCCTGACTTGAATGCACTTCCTAGCAAAGCCTGCCCTGAGTGAATGTGAGCCCATTTATAGCTTATGTTGATCCACGCAGCGCAAGCGGTCATTTCTGGCTGTACTGCAGAAACGGGACTGCACTTGATGATGGGGTGCTACCTTTTATCCTCCGTATTTAGTAACAAGGTAGGCAGAGGGGAGTGAGCCTGCTTGGGGTATTGCATTCCAAAGGGTTTGCTTCCTGAAATCTGAAGATTCCAGAATTCCAGCATATACTTAGGCACAGGGTCAGAAACCAGAGGCAGGGAGCAGTGCCATCATAAGCGTCTTTTTATGGACGAAACTTAGAGGCTGAAGGAAGTAAAGTATCTCATCCAAGGTCCAACAGCTACTAAATTTTGGAACTAGGAATTGAGCTCATAATTCTGACTTCTCCACACTCTACCACCTCTCTGAAATATACATTTTTTGGGGTGGGGGGAAGAAAAAGGACAGGGTGCATAACTAGAAGAGACAGAAAATAAGAGGAGGGAGGAAGAAGAAAAGGAAAAGAGGAAAGAAAAGGGACAATAAAGCCTGCTTTCATCTCATTTGAAAATTCAGGGCTGGGGCCAGGTGCAGTAGCTTACACCTATAATTCCCACAATCTAGGAGGCTGAGGCAGGTGGATCACTTGAGGTTGGGAGCTCGAGATCAGCCTGGCCAACATGGTGAAACCCTATCTGTACTAAAAACACAAAAATTAGCCGGGCATGGTGATGCACGCCTGTTAATCCCAGCTACTTGGGAGGCTGAGGCACGAGACTCACTTGAACCCAGGAGGCAGAGGCTGCAGTGAGCTGAGATCACACCACTGCATTCCAGCCTGGGCGACAGAGCGAGACTGTCTCAAAAAAGAAAAAAAAAAAAAAAAAGAAAATACAGGCTGGGCAGGGAGAGAGGCCATACCATACTTCACAGAGAAAGGAGGGAACCTGGACAACATGTCAAACTGCCCCGTCTCTGATGCAGAGAGGACTCCCAGGTGGGAGATGAGTTGGCTGACCTCCAGGGAAGTGCCCACGTTTACTATCTTGACTTCAGACCCAGCAGACCTGGTACTAAATTCGGAACCCAACACTTCCCAGCTGTGACCTTGGGTGAGGCACTTTTCTTCTCCGGGCCTCAGTTTTCTCACCTGTAAAATGGAACAAAAGCAGCACCTGCCCTCAAGATGGTGATGAGGTGCAATGGCATGACAGGCATGGTGCCCAGTGTGTGGTGCGGGCTCAGCTGATCCTCCCGTTACTGCTGATGACTGGCCTGCGCCCCTCTGCCTGCTTTGTTACTTAATACAAAGGATAACGGCTCAGAGTCATCACTCAGCTCCTTCTGCCCCACAGGAGGGATACAGGTGTGCTGACCGGGGCTGCTCCAGTCTGTATCTGTAGTCATCAGACCTACAGTAACTACATCCGCAGCCTGGCACCGCAGTGGACTCGCATCCCACTTTCAACTTAGTGTGGATCATCATTTAGTTGCCACCCTACTTATAGGCAATTTCTGGAAGGCAGGTGACCTCTCCAGGTTAGCAACAGAAAATAAACGCAGAGGCTGGGTGCAGTGGCTCATGCCTGTAATCCCAAGACTTTGGGAGGCTGAGGTGAGCAGTTCACTTGAGGTCAGGAGTTCGAGACCAGCCTGGCTAACATGGCAAAATCCCATCTCTACTAAAAATACAGAAAAATTAGCTGGGCGTAGTGGCGCATGACCATAATCCCAGTTACTCAGGAGGCTGAGGCAGACAATCACTTGAACCTGGGAGGCAAAGGCTGCAGTGAGCTGAGATCGCACCAGGCACTCCAGCATGGAGCACGGGTGACAGAGCGAGACTCCATATCACAAACAAACAAAGAGAAAAGAAATGAAGAAAGGACACATGGGAAGCACGCAGCAGGGCCGAGATCAGAAGACACCTTCGGACAGCAGAGCTGCATCTTTCCTCCACATTCCACTCTCCTGACAGAGGAGCTGTGGGTACCATGGGCAAGCAGAGAGCAGAGACCTCCTCCCTGGGCACCCGCGGGATATACACGCACCTCGGCTCTGGCCTCCGGTGGCCTCTTTTTCCCAGCTGGCATTCCTTGCTCTTGGCCTACACCCTTGCCGTCTCTTTCCTGCAGGGCTGGGGTGGTGGAGGAACCCTCTTCCTCGGCCTCACTCCCTTCCTCACAGTGCACGGCTTCATCTTCACTTTCCTCCTCCTCTGAGGAAGAGGATGACCCGGACTTCACCATCTTGGACTTCAGGTAGTCCATGTCCGACAGCTCCTTCTGCACAGCTGCCTTCTGTTCGAGGTTTGCCTCTTCTGGAAAAACAGGGAGGCAAGGATCAGTGATAGCTATGAGTAAACCAGAGTTTGGAGGCAGCAAATGGCAGATGGTCCTCCTAGTGGGAGGCCTGAGGCACCACACCCACCCCATCCATGGCCCCTGTGGCCAGCATCCCGCATAAGTGCTCTGATTAGCAATGCCAAATGGGGTGAGGCTACCGCAGCTTTGATATTCTCTGTGTCACACATTGTGAAACCCAGGCTCCTCATCAGGGCTGGCTGTGCGGGCTTCTTCCACTGTCGCCTCCTCCTCCTGCCAACCCCACCCACCTCGCGTCCTTCAAGCCCACACACTTCCCTTTCCTCTGTCTTTGCGGTGCTGTTCCCTTGCCTGGAACCCCTTTTCTCTCCCCTCCCCTCCTGTGGCCCACTAAGTCTCCTGGGTTCCTCAGATGGGAACTTAGCGCAGCAGAAATGTTCCCAGGCGTAATTGCACTAAATGCACATCCTCTCACCTTTACACCCAAATCAACTCCCAACTCTCCAGCTGTATCGTCCTGGGTTGCAATTGCTCCCTTGCCCACCACAAACCCCTTCGGAGGATAAAGGCTCAGTCCCTCACCGTCCCTGCTAACTCTCCTGTCCCCTTCCCCGCGTTCTCTCTGTAGCACGCATCATCCTATCATACGCCCAACAGTGGACTTATATTTTATTGTTTCTCTCCCCAGCCATAATCGCAGCTCCACGGGGCAGAGACTCTTCCGTCTTTTGCTTATCAACATAAGCCCAATGCCTGAAGCATGGCTGGCAGATAGTAGGTGCTCAAGAAGTATTTGTTGAGTGACTGACTGACGGCATAGCTAGGATCAGTGAAGGCAGATGCACCTGCCGAGGGATCATCACCCCACTGGAGAGCTTGAGGGTTCACCTGACTCCTAGCATCTGGCACAGAGGGGCCCCTAGTGCCCGCTAGCCCAGTGGCAAGCACAGGCCCGTGCACATGGAGCACACCATCCACAGGCCCTCACCTTCCAGGTCCTCCCCAGCTCCCTCCTCCTCAGTCTCCTGCCCGGAATCGGAGTCGAAGTTCAGGTAGTCGCTGGCCGGCTTGCTCTTCTCTCTCGATGACTCAGCATCCAGGCCATCGTTCGCCCAAGTGGCTGCCTGCGCCCGCCTCTGATGAACCGACAGAAACTCCTGGAATTCTGTATCCTCCTTCAGCTGGTGGCACCGGAACCCGGGCAGCAGTGACACAGGAAAAAGGGAGAAGAGGCAGAGAAGGCTCAGGTGGGGCTTGACGTTTCTGACTCTTAAGAGGGTGAGAAGATTCCGCAAGCTCACTTCCCCCATTCTCTAGAGGACCCTGAGGTTCAGCACAGTCAGTTCTGAGGAAGGCAGAGCTGACTCCTCACCAGACAAAACTAAGAGGCCATGGAGACAAGGCCAGGGGAGACCAGAGGCACAGCTCTTTGCTCGCCAGGGCTGGCCTCCACCCTCTCCAGCCTCTACTCCCTCCAACCTCCTCCCTCTCCTGCCTCTTCCCTCTCCCAGCCTCCACCTCCTCTAGCCTCTTCCCTCTC
>NW_022436942.1:72065532-72113714 GCF_009761245.1 Sapajus apella
TCCCAGCCTCCTCCCTCTCCAGCCTCTTCCCTCTCCCAGCCTCCACCCCCCAGCCTCTTTCCTCTCCAGCCTCTACCCTTTCCCAGTCTCTACCCTCTCCAGCCTCCTCCCTCTCCCAGACTCCATCCTCTCCAGCCTCCACCCTCTCCTTAGCCCCTACCCTCTCCATCCTCCACCCTCTCCCAGCCTCTACCCTCTCCAGCCTCCACCCTCTCCAGCCTCTTCCCTTTCCCAGCCCCACCCTCTTTCACCTGCTGCCCTCCCTCCTTCCTGGGCAAGAGGACAGACTCTCACCTTCTCCAATTGACCTGCCACCTTTTTCTTTTTCTCGTCCTGAAAACAGAAGGCATAAAGGGTGAGGGTCACACAGATGAAGGGAGCTAGGAAACAGAAATGCATTGCTCGGGGAAGGCCCATCTTTGGGAACCAAAGGGAGTGGCTACTCTGATGGAACTGGGGACAGAGGCTAGAGTGATCCTTTACATACTTTCTTAATTTCTGGAGTAGCAGAGTCTTTTGGAGGCTGCGTGGGCTGGCTTGGTTTCTGGGCATGTTTGCTCCAGGCTCTGGGTTTTGTCGGGTCCCCGAACGACTTGCAGAACTCCACCTGTGTGGGAAAGAGTGATTTTAGCACCTGCCACGGCACCCAGGTTGGGTGCTGTCCTTCAGCACCTGGGAGCTTGGGCATTTGAGACAACTGGCACTTCCTAGCTGAGTTTGCTGAAGTAGATTACACCTCACCCCTTAGCCTGGGCTTTCTTCTCCTTCAAGTCTAGAATGTAACACTTTAACGGTCTATCACTATGAGTAATACCATAAAGATAATAACTGCCACTTACTGAGGAATTCCACATGCCAGGTGCTGTCTAAAGTGCTGTGCAAGTACTGACACACTGAGGCCTCTCACATCAGTGACAGCCAGGACTTTCTACAATTCAGACCAAGAATTTGAAGCACCAGGAAGTCAATTGCCCTGGGTTACCCAGGTAGTAAGTGACAGAGTGAAGACTGGAACTCGGAGAGTCTCTGGGCTCTGCAAGCTGAGTTCCTAACCATCCACTCTACAGGGCGGCATGAGGATGGCATGAGATGACTTCGGCCAAGCACTCAACCAGGGTCTGGGCAGGGCAACGTGCGGCAGCAGCTACCAGGGTTACCCCACACTGCCCTGGGGTAATTATCATAAGGTGAGCTCCTCAGGCTCCAGAGAACAATTCGAGAGTGATAGGGACAATGGGGTGACCAGTGGAGGCACGGAAGAGGAATGGAGACCCGGCCTGAGCCGATGATGCCCTGTTCCAGCCCCAAAACCTCCAATACGCTCCTCTGAAAAGGCTTTGAGAGCGCTGGTTATTGGGGCATCCGTCACCGCAAGCCACTCCCAGCCACAGTTAACCACTGCCCCCAGGGGAAGGAGCTGCTAGCTGGTTGCAACCTATTTTGTTTTTAAGACAGAGGATCTCATTGCATTATGCAGGCTGTACTGCAGCGGCATGATCACGGCTGACTGCAGCCTCAAACTCCTGGGCTCAAGTGATCCTCTTGTCTCAGCCTTCTGAAGAGCTAGGATTCCAGGCACAAGTCACCATGACTGGCTAATTTTTTTATTTTTGTAAAGACATGGTCTTGCTCTGTTGCACAGGCTGGTCTCGAATTTCTGGCCTCAAGTGATCCTCCCATCTCAGCCTCCCAAAGTGCTGGTGTCACAGGCACAAACCAGCACACCTGGCCGGTTACAATCTCTTGTGCACACTTTCAAAATAGGCTTGTTATTTCTATAAGAATGACATGTGCTCGTGGTACAAAATTCAAATACTATACAAAAGTACAAAGTTAAAAAAACTGTACTCCAATGCCTATTAGTTATAGAAAGGAATGATTAGTATTTTGGTACAAATCCTATCTTATGGCCTTTTATGCATTTATCATACATGTATGGATGGAGAAATATGATTGCGTCTACATGGGATCACACCAGACATACATGGATTTGTCCATCATGTTTTTTCCTTCTCAAGAAAGCATTAGAGATGTTTTTACAAAGTCACTAAATACACACGAGTGGCCTGAGTGGAGCCCCCTCCTCCAGGAAGCTTTCCTGACTCCTCCCTGGCCAGGCTAGAGAGCTTTGTTCTCCCACGGTCCCTGGGGCTCACCCTATCACAGCATGGATGACACTCAGCCAAAGCGGCATGCTGACCTGTCAGCCCCCCTGCCTGCCCAGAGGTAGCTGGCTCCAGGAGGACAGGGGCTGAGGCATCACCTTTTTCTCTAAATTCCCTGCAGCATTAAGTGCTTGCTAAAGGCAGGAGTGAATGAATGAGGTACAGCTGTGGCTCTCAAGGTGTGGGCCTCAGACCAGCAGCATGGGCATCATCTGAGAGCTTGCTGGATGTGTGGATTCCTGGGTTCTGCCTCCATGCACTGAATCAGATTCTCTGGGGACGGCCCCAGGAAACTGTTATAACAAGCTCTCCGGTGGTTCTCATGCACATGAAAGTAGGTGAATCAGTGAGAAAGAAGACCAAAGACATCACAAAGTGAAGGGGACAGTCTTTGAACTCAAGGGTTGAGTGAAAGATCAAACAACGTCCCATTCCACAGGCAGGTAAGGGTGAGACTCCCGCCCACTCACTGTGATCCGGGATGTGTCAATAAAGCTCTTGTTAAAGTGCTTCAGTGCCTTTTGGGCCTCTTCCTCCGTCTTGAAGCCGATAAAGCCAAACTTGCGGAACTTGCCATCTTTGGTGAACTTTAGGCTGCAGTCCGTCAGCGTGCCAAAGGCGGCAAACAGCTGCCTGAAACGCTCCTCCTTCATCTAGGACAGAGAGGAATGAGAGATGAACTGGAAAGTCCCCAGAGCACGGGGACAAAATGGGCTGGAAACCTGAGGCCACGAGATTCTCTAAGGGAGGCCTTAGATGAAGAGGGGCAGAGTGTGCTTTTCTAGTTAGAAACAGGTTCCAGCTCTGACTCTAGCGGGCTGTGTGGCCTTGAAAAAGTCCCTTAAACACTCACTGATGTGGAAATCAAAACTCATATGGCTGCAAATGACATCTTCCTACTCTATGAGGCTCCCATAAGACCAATTATAGAAGCAGTATTATGTCTTCTACATAGTAGATACCTAATAGATACCTGTCGGAATAGGCGAACGAATGAACAGACATGGTAAGCTATATAAACCTTTGCTAATGAAGCCCCCCAGAAGATGCCCACATCCGGATCCCTGGAACCTGTGGACCTGTTACCTTACATGGCAAAAGAGACTTGGCGGGTGCGACCGATGTGGAGACAGAGAGATGAACTGGGTTATGCAGCCAGGTCTAAAGTTACCTCAAGGGTCCTTATGAGAGGGAGGCAGGAAGGTCAGAGAAGATGGAAACACAGAGAGACTAGAAGATGCTGTGCTATTGGCTCCAAAGATGTAGTACACAGCTATCAGCCAAGGGAAGGCAGGTGTCTCTAGAAGGTGAAAAAAGGCAAAGGGACAGATACTCCCACAGAGCCTCCAGGAGGACTGCAGACCTCCCAAAGGCTTGATTTTAGGATTTCTGACCTGCAAAACTGTCAGGTAATACATTTGGATTGTTTAAGCCACTAAGTTTGTGCTAATTTGCTATAGCTGCACTAAAAAACTAACATGCTAATATTATTATAATTAGGTCAAGAAGCCCCGTACTGTGAAAACAGGCTCCTGGCTTCTTGCCGTCTTCACTGCAGCCAGGCTACCCTCACACCTCAGTTTTCTAAGCAGATACTGGGTGATTTGTGTGTGGTCATGGAGTTGCCCCACAAACAGCCAAAACAAATTTAAAAATGCAAGAAGCTAGAGGCCTTAGCAGTCCAGCCAGAAGACATTTTCTGAGGTAGCTTCTTACTAACTGATCTCATCAAAACTGTGAGTTAGGAATTTTTATCCACATTTTATAGAGGAGAAAATGAAACTCACAAGGGATGAATGATCTGCCCAGGGCCTACAGAAACCAGGTTTGTGACTCAATTTAGAAATATAAAAGGCAGTGAATTCAAGTCCTCAGTGCCTGGGAGAGACCTGATTCAAGTCTGAATCCATCATTCCTTTGCCAAAAACCTTTTGGTGACTTTCTCGTACCCGAGTCTCAAGGACAAGCACCTAAAGGAAAACACGTGACTCTTCAAGATCTGCCGCTCACCAACCCCTTCAGCACCACATCTTGCCAAAGTCCTCACAGCCTTCTTACCTCTGAGGTTTTGGTTGTCCCCTGTGGCTGACGTTTCCCAAGATAGGCCCTGGCTAACTCCTCATTCTCAGTTCAACCATCTCCTACTCCAAGAGGCCTTTCCTAGATGCCTTAGATGAGCAAGGTAAGCAACCTCGCTGTGCTCCCACAGCACCCAGTTCATACGTCAAACCCTGCACCACGCGCCATAATGATCTGGCGCCTGTCTTTTCCACTAGCCTTCAAGTCCCATCAAAAATAAGGACCAAGATTTATCCACCACTATCTACAGTGCTGGCAATATGACAAGTACTCACTACTAAATATTTGTTGAAAAAATAATTAAGGCCAGTGCAGGCAATCACGCTAAGAGATAGTCAGGTGTAGCAGTGAGGAATGCAAATTCTAGAAAAAGACTGCTCAATTCAATAACTGCTCTATAAATTACACCAGTGTGACCTCAGGCAAATCCCTATACCTCGCTGTACCTTGGTTTCTTTACCTTTAAAATGGGTGTAAAAATAAAACTTTCCTCACGGGGATATGGTGAAGATTGAATGAGTTGCTTTACCTAAAGCACCTGGCACACAGTAAACTCTCAAAGTATCAGCTGCAATTGCCCTTGTTTTGTAATTCTTTCATTCATGAGATAAGACAAACAGTGACAAGAGAGTCAACTATACCATGAAGCACAACAAAGCCGAATTTGGGAGGGAAAGGAAGTGCAGCCAGGCTAAAAATCCTCATCCCAGAAATCAAGGCATCAAGACACACTGCCTAACCTGATGGACGGAGCAGTAATAGGTATTTTTAAGTATACTACTCGGAGATGATGACAGGATAATTAAAAACAAGAACATTACAGACGCTGGAGGGAGGAACAGATGATCTAAATTCCTCATTTTTCACAGTCAAGGTCTAGCAAATAGTCACTGGGGCAGGCAGGTGAAAAGGAGGAGAGCACACTCCTTGAATACACAGAGATACATGTGGGGGAGTCCTAAACACAAATCAATGAAGACGGTTTCTCCTGGACAGAGAGGAAAGGTAGGACGGAGCAGACTTTGCTACTCATGTTACACACTACTATAGTGTTTGAATTTTGAAAACTATGTGTCACAAGTCTTTCCCACCTGACAAAGAAGAAAAGAAAAAAAAGGAAAGGAAAAAACCCCACAACATTAAAACTGAAATAAGGGCCAGGGGCGGTGGCTCACACCTGTAATCCCAACACTTTGGGAAGCCAAGGCAGGCTGATCACCTGAGGTCAGGAGTTTCAAACCAGCCTGGCCAACATGTGAAACCGCATGCCTCTAATAAAATACAAAAATTAGTCGTGCGTGGTGGTGCGTGCCTGTAGTCCCAGCTACTCGGGAGGTTGAGGCAGGAGAATTGCTTGAACCTGGGAGGCGGAGGTTGCAATGAGCCGGGATTGCCGAGACCGCTACTGCACTCCAGCCTGGGCGACAGAGTAAGACTATGTCTTAAAGAAAAAACAACAACAGCAACAAAAAACAAACAAACAAAAAACCCGAGCAAAAAAGAAAAACCATTCGAGTCCACTGAATCTAATCATCTATTATCACGTGCATTCACCTATTTTGCCTACCATGCGCCCGCTTCTGTGCTTGGCTCTAGGGAAACAAAAAAGCACAGCTGGGTCACCACTCCCCACTTACTGGATAAATGCTGTAAAGCCCCTTTACCCATTCAGTATTCCCACCTGCCCTAAGGATGGAAGTGGGAATTGGAAAGAAGGTACGCAGATTAATACTCCTCATGTCTTACCCAACAGTCTCCTGACTGGAAGAGGAATATAAATACAATGTCGGACCATGTCCCAGGTCAACAACTAAAAAACAGTGATCGAATGAAGGGGGTTGTGGGAGCAGGGCATTCGCCACAAGGTGGGAGTTGTCACCTCCCTAGGAAGAGTTGGGTTAGGAGTCAGGTACCAAACAACCGGCTGTGGAATCGTAAGCAATCACTATTCCTCTTTCTCAGGTATCAAATGCGGATAATCCCGCCCCCTTTGAGTTCAGAACTCGCCCGGAGTCCTGCCCCAAAATTCTTCGATTCTCTCCAGGCATCTCTTTCCTCCCACACAGTTCCCGGATGGTCTCATTTCAGATTCCCAAGTCCTGCCTCTGCACTCACCCCATTTGGGAGGTTCTTCACAATCAGTCGCGACATGGCGCAGGGTCCCCACTGTTTTGATTCCAACACGACTGGACGGTGCTTCCACCAACAACTTTCACGCTACCGCTCTGGGCGCCGCCATCATTGCCCAGCCGGAACACAGTCATGTGGCTGAGACCTCGGCCAGCCCCGTCCGGAAGTAGGCGTGGTTAAGCCCCAGCTACTAAGGGAAGTCACACTCCACAAGGGGCGGGCCTGGCGCTTGCATTCTGCGCAGTCGCAGGGTCTCGGAGGGATCCTGGAGACGCCAGTGCAGCGGCGAAGGCGGCCGGGGGCGTGGGTTCCCAATCTCCGCGTGGGATGGCGCCGAGTCCGCTTGGTGTTAGGGTTCTCGCCTTTTTTCTTTTATTTTCATTATGTAGCCCTAGGACTGGCTTGAGAAAGCGGGCAAGGTTAGGGACCTTTGCCTCCCTCGTGGAAATGGGGAAAGTGGGCCGGGCGCGGTGGCTCACACCCGCATTCTCAGCACTTCGGGAGGCCGAGGCGGGCGGATCACAAGGTCAAGAGATTGAGACCATCCTGACCGACATGGTGGACCCCCCCCCCGCCCCCCACCCCGTCTCTACTAAAAAATACAAAAATTAGCTGGGTGTGGTGGCACGTGCCCGTAGTCCCAGCTATTCGGGAGGCTGAGGCAGGAGAATTGCGTGAACCTGGGAGGCAGACGTTACGGTGAGCCGAGATCGCGCCAGTGCACTCCAGTCTGGCACCTGGTGACAGAGCATGACTCTGTCTCAAAAAAAAAAAAAAAAAAAAATGCCAATTGTAAATTAAGATCTGTCCATTCAAGAGAATTCTATGCAGTTGTTAAAAAGAGGTAGGTATGTAGCTGTAAACGTTTCTGAAGGAAATGCATCAGTCAGCAGGACACAGATGTATATTCAAAAGGATTTAACTAAAGACTATCTGGACAAGAAACTATTTACAGAAGTGTGGGCCGTGTAGTGGGGTGAACGATTCCCCTCCCCCAACACACACTGGGGGCATCCTGACCTCTGGAAGCTGTGAATGTGACTTTATTTGCAAAAAGGGTTGTATTAGTTTGTTCTCATGCTAAATAAAGACATACCCAAGACTGGGTAACTTATAAAGGAAAGAGATTTAATGCACTCAGTTTCACATGGCTCGGGAGGCCTCACAATCATGGCGGAAGAGCAAGGGATGTCTCACGTGGCAGCAGGCAAAGACAGAATGAGAACCAAGTGAAAGGAGTTTCCTCTTAGAAAACCATCACATCTCATGAGACTTATTCACAACCACCAAAACAGTATGGGGGGAACCACCCCCATGATTCAATTATCTCCCACTGGGTCCCTCCCACAACACGTGGGGATTATGGGAGCTACAATTCAAGATGAGATTTGGGTGGGGAGTCAGCCAAACCATATCAAGGGTCTTTGCAAATATGCTTAAAGATCTCAAAATGAGATCATCCTGAATTATCCTGGTAGACCCTAAATCCAATGACAAATGTCCTTTGAAAGGTTACAGAGAACACCATCTGTAGGCAGAGGTAGAACCTGGAGTGATGCAGTCCTAAGTCAAGGAAGACCTGGAATCACCAGAAGCTGGAAGAAGTAAGGAAGGCTTCTCCCCTAGAAGTTTCAGAGGAAGCAAGGCCCTGCTGGTAGTTTGGGGCTTCTGACCTTCAGAACTGTGAGAATAACTTTGCATTGTGATGCCATCTAATTTGTGGTCATCTGAGACAGCAGCTGTAGAAAATGTATACAGGAAGGGTTAAGGAACCAACAAAGGATGGCCAAACCCCAGGGCCCAGCAACAGTGGGGGGCTATCACCACCCCTAGGGCTGAAGGGCAGAGCTGGGCATGTCATCCCTGGATCGCAGAGGCCAGGAGCCGTGGAAGAGGGACGTACTTTAAGGACTAGAGCTATAGAGAGTTAGAGTGTGAAACCACAAGTGTGTGTGTGTGTTGGGGATAAATACCCTGTCCCCTCTTTCTCTTTCCAACTGCCGTTTCCTGCTGGAGCCTCCCCTTGGCCGAACCAACGGGAAGGTGGGGGCGTGATCGCAGGTGTTGCAGTGCACACAGTTTGCATCTAGGGCACAGAGCAGCATGGAGGAGCAGGCTCAGGGAATGGGAGACGGACGACTGGAGAAGAACTAGCACATGGGACAATCTCCAAGACATAGTTAAGTGAAAACCAGCGATACACTAAGTAATGTATTACCTATGCTGTCACTTAGGTTAAAAAAAAAAAAGGGAGGGGGTGGGTGAGGATATGTAGATGCTTGTCATATTTGTTGGCCAGAGTACCTGTAAATTTCAAAATGAATTGCCTTGCAGCTCTGGAGGCTAACACTTTGAGACGAAGGTGTTGGCAGCGCCGGTTCCTTCTGAGAGCCATGAGGGTGAGTCTGTGTCTCCCTCTCTGACTTCTCGTGGTGTGCTGGCTGTCTCTGACACACCTTGGCCTGTAGACACGTCGCCCCATCTCAGCTTTCATCTCCACGTGACAGTCTGTGTGCGTGAGTTTGTGTCCAAACTTTCCCATTTTATAAAGACACTGGTCGCATTGGATTAGAGCTCATCCTAATGACCTCATCTTAACATAGTTACCTCCATAAAGACTCTATTTGCAAATAATGTCACTTTGTGAGGTATGACAGGTTAAGACTCCAACACGGGAATTTGAAGGGGACACTATATGTGTGAGTTACGTAAGCAAAAGTGATTTTGAAAGATACATGAGGAAGTGGTAACAGCAGTTGCTTGGGGAAGGGACCCGGGAAGTGGGTATTCAGGTGGATGGACATGTCCTTTACCTTAAGGAACCTTTTGAAATTTTGATATTTCATTATGAAAAAATTACCTATTATTTTTAATACATTCAAATATTAATCATGTATCAGCTACATCTGCATATATTTATACTTAACCGAAGGGTAAAGTCAACAAGCATGTATATTAACTGTGGCCATTTCTGAAGGATTACTTTGGAGGGGTGAAGTGGGAGACTAATAAATCTTTATATATTTGTTTTGGAATTTTTGTTTTGTTTTGAGATGGTAACTGGGATTACAGCCATGTACAACCAGGCCTGGCTAATTTTTTGTATTTTTAGTAGAGACGGAGTTTCTCCATGTTGGCCAGACTGGTTTCAAACTCCAGACCTCAAATGATCCACCTGCCTCGGCCTCCCAAAGTGCTGGGATTACAGACATGAGAGACTGTGCTCTGCCTGCTTTGTTTGTTTGGAGACAAGGTCATGCTCTGTGCCCAGGCTGGAGTGCAGTGGTGTGATCATGGCTTACTGCTGCCTCAGCCTCCTGGGCACAAGTGATCCTCCTTCCTCAGCCTTCCAAGTAGCTGGGACTACACACATCTGTCACCACACCTAGCTAATTTTTAATTTTTTTTATAGAGACAGAGTCTGGCTTTGTTGCCCAGACTGGTCTCAAGTTTCTGGGCTCAAGTGATCCTCTTGCCTTGGCCTCCCAAAGTGCTGGGATTACAGGTGCACGCCACCATGCCTAGCCTGTATATGTTTTAAATCAGAGATTGGCAAACTTTTTCTCAAAAAGCCAGAGAGCAAATATTTCAGGCTTTGTGGGCTATGTGGTTTCTAATGCAACTGTTCCACCCTGCTGCCGTATTTTGAACACATCCAGAGCTAACATGTGTGGCCGTGTTCCAATAAAACTTTATTTACAAAACCAGGAAGCCAACCCATGAGCTGTAGTTTTAAGTTACAGGATTACGGGGTATATTGGCTTTCTAGGGCTTCTGTATCAAATTACCGGAAACTGGATGGCTTCAGACAACAGAAATGTATTCTCTTGCAGTTCTGGAAGCCAGGAATTTAAAATCAAGCTGTCAGCAGGACCATGGCCTCTCCAAAGGCCCGAGGGAGGAGGATCCTTTTTTGTCTCCTCCAGCTTCTGGTGGCAGTAGGGACGCTTTGGCTTGTGACTGCATAGCTCCCATCTCTGCCTCTGTTTTCACATGACCTTCTTCACTATTGGTGTCTGAGTCAAAAGCACTTCCCTAGGCTTCTTCTTAGTAGGACACCTGCCATTGGGCTTAGGACCCACTCTAAATCCAGGTCAGTCCCATCTCAGGATCTTTAGCTAATGATATAGACCGCTTTTCCATAAAGAGTCACATTCACAGGTTTTGGGGATTAGGATGTAGGCATATCTTTTGAGGGGCTGCTATTTGGCCCATGAGATCTGCTTGCTTGGTAGTAGTTTACTCTGAAGATCAGATTTCACCCTCTCTCTGTCTTGTGTAGACTATCCATTCAATTAAAACACACACGCATGTAAAAATGTACCCTCAAGCCTGGAGTCCATGACTTATGGGTCACTGTGTTTCAAAGTCAACAGATATTTATTGTTATGTCTTTAATTAAATAACTGGAGGGTTGTTTCCTGCACAGTGTGATATTTAACAGATATTTATTGATATGTGATATGAATTAAATGACAACTGGGGGGTTGTTTGCTGCACACGGTGACCCTGGTTAGGGTGGGCTGAGGCAGGCTTTATGAGGCAGCTCTGAGATATTAGCCTTTTACAAGAAGGCCAGTGTTGCCCAGCCAGTCCTAGTTTCATGTACTTTTACTATTTTCATGAACTGCCTTTATTAAAATGTACAACTCAATGTAGCCTGCCCTAAAAAAATTCACAAATCAGAAGGTCTTTCAAAGGTATTAAAAGAAAATGGAATGCCCGTTACAAATCCCCACATCCCAATTCTGGGTCCAGAAAATATGGTCGCCACATGTGGGGAAGAGGGACCATTCTCGGCCATATATTCCCCTGCATTTAATAAGCAGCCACGTTCTAACATTATTACTAGTCTTGCTGAACTCCAGCCTTCCTGTTTTGTCTCCTGCCTCCTTTTTTCTCCCAGCAGAACTAATTCAGGGGCACCAAGATGCCACCAGGCCAGGCTCTGCAATTATACCTAGAGGTTTAAAAACCTTAGTGTCGTCTAAGCCAGCTCCACCCCTGGGCTTCATCAGTGTACTTCTTTGGGAGGCCAAGGTAGGAGGATCCCTTGAGCCCAGGAATTCAAGACTAGCCCTGGCAATAGCAAGATCTCGTCTCTTCAAAAAAGTATGAAGATTAGTGAGGTGTGATGGTACACGCCTGTAGATCCAGCTGCTTGGGAGGCTGAGGTGGGAGGATCACCTGAGCCCAGAAAGTCAAGGCTGCAGTGACCTATAATTGTGCTACCACACTCCAGCCTGGGCAGCAGAAGGGGAGACCCTATCTCAAAAACAAAACAAAACAAAACCCCCCAAAACAAAAAGCATAATTATATGTACTTGAGGGTGTGAGAGAGGTAGTGTCTGGTCCCTGAAGGAATTAACTTCCCAGCTGGAGAAAGGCCAGTAATTGGGAGGGATTCTAGAAGGTTCTAGAAGACAATGGAGAGAGGAGAGGAAAGCAAACTTGATTTCCTTCCTATGTCAGTTGGTCCCAATGAGCGGGACCAATAGGCACCCAGGTGCTCTGGCTAGACACCTAGGGGTTGTCCTGAGCCCACCCCTCACCCTTCAGCCTGTGTCTAACCCATCAGCAAGTTCTACCAACTCCATTTCCCAAAAGATTTGCTGAACACATCATCTTTTCCCTGTCTCCCCTGCTATCAAGCTAGTCCAAGCTCTTATTGTATTCATTCCCTGTGGCTGCTGGAACAAATGGCTCCAAACTTAGTGGCTTAAAACCACGCGCATTGACGATCTGCAGTCTGGACGGTAGAAACACCAAAGCCGAGGTGGGGGCGGAGCTGCTTCCCACGGAGGCTCCAGAGGAGAATCTGTTTCCCGTAGCTCCCAGCTCCTCCCTCCATCCTCAGAGTTCTCTCTTTGACCCTCTCATCTGTGGTCACATCTCTTCGCTCCGCCCCTCCTGCTGCACCTCTGTCACACACTGAGCTCACCTGGATAATCCAAGGTCATCTCCTCATCTCAAGATCCTGAATATATCACTTGAAAAAGTCCCTTTGCTGTAGAAGCCCATGTACTTATAGGTTCCAGGGATGAGGACATGGACACCATTGGAGGACGTTATTCAGCCCGCCAAAGCCATCCTCCCGTCCATGTTATTCCAGCAGCACCCTCATTGGTCCCCTTGTTCTGTCCTTTCCTTCTACAGTCTAGTTAAAACAAAAGCTAACCAGTGCCTCCTCTGCCTAAGCCTTCCAGTGCCCCCAGGGGCTGACCAAAAGAAGAAGGTCTCACCTCAGTCTCTGACTTTGCTTCATCCCTTCCAGCCTCCCTACAGGTCCCCCTCCCCTTCCTGCAGGCTTCTGCCCCAAGACCTTTGCAATCTGCCATGTCCTCTGCCTGGACCACCTTTCCCCCTCCATGGCTCCACTCCCTCACTTCCCTCAGATCTCCCATCAAAGTTCATCTTCCCAGAAAAGCCTTCCCTGGCCACGCTCTCTTAAAGGGCACCACCGACTCCATCCTACCCCATCCCTCTCATCCCCCTGTAGTCCATTTTTTCATAGTCTTGTTATGACCTGGCATTTCCTATTTTTTCTGTGCCTGATGTTGGTTTCCCGCAGTAGCAGCATTCTCCATGAAAGCAGAGATTGCATCTGATTTATGGGCCGTCCCTGGCACCCAACCCTGTGCCCAGCCAGACCCTCTGAGGCAAGACTTTTGGTTTGAATTGTTTTCTGGCCCTGCGTAGTACCCCTCAAAACTGTGAATGCCTTCGAAAACGAGAGAAGTCTCAGAAACTGCCACAGCCAAAAGGAGCCTAAAGAATAACCAAATATGGGATGTTGGAACAGAAAAAGGACATTAGATACAAACAAAAAAAAAATATCTGACTACAGCATGGACTTGAGGGATGCATCAGGCATCAGTATTGATTCATTAATCGGGACAGGCGTTCCAGAGTGATGCTGACAATAAGGAAACCTGGGTGCAGGGAATTCGGGAACTCTGGAAGGTTTTCACAACTCTTCTGTAAATCTAAAACTATTCAGAAATTATATCTATCTATCTATATTTTTGTCGCCCAGGCTGGAGTGCAGTGGTGTGATCTTGGCTCACTGCAGCCTCCGCCTCCCGGGTTCAAGTGATTCTACTGCCTCAGCTGGGATTACAGGCACACGCCACCACGAGCAGCTAATTTTTGTATTTTTAGTAGAGGTGGCGGTTCATCATGTTGGCCAGGTTGGCCTTGAATGCCTGACCTCAAGTGATTCACCCACCTTGGTCTCCCAAATGCTGGGATTACAAGTGTGAGCCCCTGCACCTGGTCTATTAAATATCTCTTATATTTTTAAAATGAAAAAGGAAGGGTACAGTAATTCTGTATTTATAGACGTATACTAATAGCCAAGGTATATTCCAAGTCACCAAGATAGCACACATCTGGACCTTGCTTTTTGTTTAAGTGGTTTATTATTTACTATACTTTTAAGTTCCAGACTACATGTGCAGATCATGCAGGTTTGTTACATAGGTATACATGTGCCATGGTGGTGGTTTGCTACATCCATCGCCCTGTCATCTACATTAGTTATTTCGCCTAATGCTATCTCCCCCCAATCCCCCCACCCTCCAGTCCCCAGTGTGTGATGTTCCCCTCCCTGTATCCATGTGTTCTCATGGTTCAACACCCACTTATGAGAACATGCGGTGTTTGGTTTTCCGTTCTTGTGTCAGTTTGCTGAGAATGATGGTTTCCAGTTTCATCCATGTCCCTGAAGAGGACGTGAACTCATTCTTTTTTATGGTTCATAATATTCCATGGTGTGTATGTGCCATGTCTTCTTTATCCAGTCTATCATTGATGGGCATTTGGGTTGGTTCCAAGTCTTTGCTATTGTGGACAATGCCTCAATAAACATACATGTACATGTGTCTTTATAGCAGAATGATTTATAATCCTTTGGGCGTATGCCCAGTAATGAGATTGTTGGGTCAAATTGTATTTCTATTTCTAGATCCTTGAGGAATTGCCACACAGTCTTCCACAATGGTTGAACTAGTTTATACTCCCACCAACAGTGTAAAAGCATTCCTATTTCTCCACATCCTCTCCAGCATCTGTTGTCTCCAGATTTTAATGATCACCATTCTAACTGGTGTGAGGTGATATCTCAGTGTGCTTTTGATTTGCATTTCTCTAATGACCAGTGATGATGAGCTCTTTTACATGTTTGTTGGCTGCATAAATGTCTTCTTTTGAAAACTGTCTGTTCATATCCTTTGCCCACTTTTTAATGTTTTTTTTTTCTTCTTCTTGTAAATTTGTTTAAGTTCTCTGTAGATTCTGAATAGTAGCCCTTTGTCAGATGGCTAGATTACAAAAATTTTTTCCCATTTCATTGGTTGCCAGTTCAGTCTATTGACAAGAGCTTCTGTACAGCAAAAGAAACTAAGTTTAATTAGATCCTATTTGTCTATTTTGACTTTTGTTGCCATTGCTTTTGGAGTTTTAGTCATGAAGTCCTTGTCCATGCCTATGTCCTGAATGGTATTACCTAGGTTTTCTTCTAGAGTTTTTATGGTGTTAGACCTCATGTTTAAATCTTCAATCCATCTAGAGTTAATTTTTGTATAAGGTGTAAGAAGGGATCCAGTTTCAGCTTTCTGCATACGGCTAGCCAGTTTTCCTAACATCATTTATTAAATAGGTAATCCTTTCCCCATTGCTTGTTTTTGTCAGGTTTGTCAAAGATCAGATGGTTGTAGTCGCATGGCATTCTTTCTGAGGTCTCTGTTCTGTTCCATTGGTCTATATCTCTGTTTTGGTACCAGTACCATCCTGTTTTGATTACTGTAGCCTTGTAATATAGTTTGAAGTCAGGTAGCATGATGCCTCCAGCTTTTTTTTTTTGCTTAGGATTATCTTGGCTATGTGGGCTCTTTTTTGGTTACATATGAAGTTGAAGGTGTTTTTTTTTTTTTCCAATTATGTGAAGAAAGTCATTGGTAGCTTGATGGGGATAGCATTGAATGTATAGATCTTGCTTTTTTGGCAACAATTCTGCAGGCTCACATGGCACCATATTCTTCACAGTGCACCAGATCGGGAGGCACGTGACATCAATTTGCCTCAAAACTGTTGATGGTAACTTTGATCGCTTAGCTAAAAGGGGATGCCTGCCAGGTTCCTCTTTCATAAAATTTTTTTGTTTGTCATTAACAGGTAATCTACAGGTTTTTGGAAATGTTAATATGTAGAAAGGCTCAAAGATAGTTCATTTCAGTTATTTTAATTATTTTTTTAGGTGTACATAGGTCCTGGGACAACCTTCTTCTCATCTGCTGACATACAGGGAAACTGAGGCCTGGAAAGGAGGAAACACTTGCCCAAGATCACGTTGTAGAGCCCAAGGCCAGATTCGAGTTTGGCTCCCTTTGCTCCTCTCTACCTGTGGCCACTCCTAGGGGTCAGGAAGTGGAGGCCGTGGAGGGGGGTGCTGGAGATGGTTGCCTGGAGGGTCACCATCTGCTATGTTGAGTGTCACCAACATAACCCAGCATTTCACTGCCACCCCAAAAGTCCCTCTGAAGGGCAGCCCCCTATTCCCAGGCAACTGCAGAGGAGCCTCAAGGGAAAATCCAAGTGGCCAGGATTTGACTTGAGACAAAAGACCAGGTATGTGCTAGCTTCAGCCACACCTGCATGGAGACCAGGGCAGTTGACCTGTGGCAGGTGGCAGCTGAGCCTTGGCCAGTGGGCCCTGCCGGGGGCCCCTCCGGCTTTTGGCAGTGAGTCATAAATATTCACCCGGCGGGAGCAGAAATCACACATCATTTATCAAACAGACTATGGATGGGAAAAGCTAAAGTCACTCTGAGAAGACGAGCCAACAAGCCTCTTATCCCAGGCTCTGGAGGCTGCAAATTCCAGCGCTGCTTTAATTGGGGCTGGGTGTAATGCTCAGTGGGACTCAGGCAGGGTGATCCAGGATGGGTTGAAATTAAAACCAGAATCATTGTCTTTCCTTTTTAAATTTTCCAGTGGTGCTGTGGGCTGATACCACCTTCACACATGCAGAGAACCATCAAGGTCTGGTTTAAAAGAGAGTTACATGTTGGAGGAATGATTTGCCGGAAGATAATAGTTTTTTTTTTTTTTTTTTTTTTTTTTGAGGCAGTGTCTGTGTTGCCAAGGCTGGAGTGCAGTGGCACAATCAAAACTCACCGCAGCGTCGGCCACTTCCTGGGCTCAGGTGGTTCTCCAACCTCAGCTTCCCAAGTAGCAGGAACCACAGGTTCACTCCACCACACTCAGCTAATTTTTTAAAAAATTTTTGTAGAATTGGTGTTTCTACATGTTTCCCTGATTGGTCTCAGACTCCAGGGCTCAGGTATTCACTGAACTCAGCCTCCCATAGTTCTGGGATTACAGATGTTCAGCCATGACACCCAGCCCCATCACTAAATGTGACTGTGGTTCAACTAGACAGGGAGCTCTGCTGCAGGGAAGCATACATGATCCTTCATTCGCTCATTTGCTATTTAGGTAGTTAATCAGCACCTGCTCTGTGCCAGACCCTGTTCCGGGAACTGAGAATATAGCAGTGGTCAGAACAGACATGTTCCTTGTCCTTAGGATACTTATAGTCTAGTGAGAAAGACTGACATTAAAAGGCATACTCTGGCTGGGCATAGTGACTCATGCCTGTAATCCCAGCACTTTGAGAGGCCAAGGCAGGCAGATCATCTGAGGCCAAGAGTTCGAGACCAGCCTGGTCAACATGGCAAAACCCCGTTTCTACTAACAATACAAAAATTAGCCAGATGTGTTGGCACATGCCTGTAGATACTTGGGAGGCTGAAGCATGAGAATGGCTTGAACCCAGGAGGCGGAGGTTGAAGTGAGCCTAAATCACATCACTACACTCCAGCCTGCGTGATAGAGTAAGACTTTAGGTTTTTTTTTTTTTTTTTTTGAAAAAGGGCATACTGCTATAATTCTTCATTGTAGCCATCAAAATGAATGATATATTTAGGGGACAAGTTCTTTACCCTCATAGGCACCGTCTTGGAGGGGAAGTGGCTATGCTTCTCCAAGGTTATGTCTAGTCTAGTTTCTGCTTTGAAACTAGTGGAAAGTCCTCCTGTTCAACCATGGGCTGCGCCTGCCTATCCGTCCTGGCTTTTCGTCTAAAGTAGGTGGTGCCATCATCTCTCCAGTTGTCCTCCTCCATTCCACTGCTGAGGGAAGCCTGGAAAGTCACAGCCATGAAGTAGCTCATCCTTGATGACATGGAACCCTGGAGAGAGCAGAAACATAGGAGGTAGACAGACCCCGGTCCAAATCCCATCTCTGACACTTCATGCTGTGTGACCTTGGGTAAGCCAGTCACCCTCTCTGAACCTCATGCCTCATTTGCAAAGCAGGACCAGTAACGCCCACTTCCAGGGTCATGGCGAGGATTAGAGGGAATGTATTCACACTGCCTAGCACAATGTCAACAGCAGTAATAACAAAATCATATTTTGATGTGCCAGGTACTGGCTAAGACAGACTAGCTCATTTAAACCTCACAGTAATTCAGCGATGTAGGTAGAAGTGTTACAGATGAAGAAATTCAAGCACAGAGAGGTAAAGTGACTTAGGTGGGCTCACTCAGCCAGGGAGCAGTAAACAGAGGTTCAGAATCTACACTGTATCCACTATGCCATGTGTTGAATAGCCGGGGTCGATGCCTCCTAGCATTCTTGCTAACTGCCAGTCCACACTTCTCATCTCCTCTTATTATGCAAAGGACATCTGGACTCAGCTGATGTTTGTGAAGGTGTTAGAAAAACTGCCTACAATTCTAAATAGGTACCAGCAGGGGGCACCAGAGGATCGTGGATAAACCCGTGCAGCCCCTTAGAAGCCGGGCAGAAAAATCCTTAGGAGGCTGAATTAGGAGAGCTGGGAGTTTCACAACAGCGAGAGACATGGGTCCAAGCTGGCCTGGTGCACAATGGATGGCGCTTATTCCTAATTTTGCCCCTGTGGGGGGACAGAATCCTGCCATCTCACTGGAAGGATCCTGCTCCACAGAGTGCCCAGCAGTAGTTGGTCAATACATATTTCTGCATAAATAAATGTATAGATTTGAACCGGGAGGGAGTTCAGGGAGGCTGAGAGGGCTTCAGTGCAGACAGCAAGAGGGAGCTATCTGGCTGGGCAGGGAAACCGAACTCATCAGGGTCCCACGCAAGGAAGAGGCCACTGAGGTGTTGCAGCTACGTCTATGAAGATGGGGCCAGGATACGAAATGCCAAGAGGTCCTAGGGCACCAGGGACCTGCAAGAGTGGGAGTCATGGTAGGCTGAGAAATGGCCCCTTGCAAAATATGCACTCCTTCAAAAAAAGCAGGGAGAACTTTGCAGATGTGACGAAGGCAAGGCTCTTGGGTTGGGAGATGGTCCCTAAATGCCATTGCATGTACCCTTACAGGGGGAGGCAGAGGGAGATTTGACAAACGGCGGAGATGGAGCCAGATGTGGTGGCTCATGCCTGTAATCCCAGCACTTTGGGAGGCCCAGGCGGGTGGATCGCTTGAGGTCAGTAGTTCGAGACTAGCCTGGCCAACAGGGTAAAACTCCATCTCTACAAAAAACACAAAAATTAGCCAGGTGTGGTGATACATACCTGTTGTCCCAGCTACTTGGGAGGCTGAGGTGGGAGAATTAATAGAACCTGGGAGGTGGAGGTTGCAGTGAGCTGAGACTGTACCACTGCACTCCATCCAACCTGGGTGACAAAGTGAGACCCTGTCTCAAAAAAAAAAAAAAAAAAAAAGGCACTGTGGAGATGGAACCAAGAGAAACTTAAATGTGTCAGCCTTGAAGACTGACATTATGCAGCCACAAGCCAAGGAAAGTTGGCATCTCCCTGAAATTGGAGGGGAGAATGGGGTGGGTTGTCCCTGGAGCCTTCAGAGTGGCCCTGCTGATGACTTCAGTTTTAATTCAGCCATTCTGATTTCAGGCTTCTGGCCTCCAGGGCTGTGAGAAAATAAATTTGCGTTGTTTTCAATGTGTGTCGTCGTTTGTTACAGCAGCCACAGGAAGGGAACCCAGACCCAGGGAGGGGGAGTGACGTTACTGGGCTACTTAGAGAGGACCTGCAGACAGAGACACAGCCGTCGGCAGAGCCCTGGCTGGGCCTGGGGGGATGCTAGCTTCCTTCTCTTCCCCCTCCTGCTGCAGTCGTCTGTCGGTGTCTCCCATGGGCTGACCTCAGCCAGAAGGTGACAGGCAGGCAAAGGAGCCATGGGTGATGCAGTCCATCGGGCCAGACATGTTTGCTGTCTGCCCGTCTCCATGTCCACCTTCCCCATGATGCTCAGTGCAGTGGGAGATGGCCTGGAATGCATCATGCAGGTGCCACGGTGCCCTCTGGCTTCCAGTTTGGTTTGGCCAAAGGGGATCCCCAACAAGAGATTGCAGGGAGGAAAGCATGTTGGGCTGGGACATTTATTCTACCAGCTCCTCCCTGCAGGAGGAGACTCCTTGGCAGAGAATGCCAAGACTTGTCAACAACAGCAGACGCTAAGGAGAAGACATGGGCTCCCCCTGGAGCCTTCGGAGGGAGCAGAGCCCTCCCGACACCTTGACTCTGAACTTCTGGCCTCCAGAACTGTGATGAATGAATTCTGTTGTTTTAAGGCAAGCAGATTGTGATAGTTTGTTCCTCCAGCTCTAGAAAGCGGACACTCTTTTTCTAGGCACTAAGGTTGCATGACAAATTATCCCAAACCTGATGGTGTAGCCTATCCATTCATTATGCTCATGGATTCACATAGGTTAGAATTAGAAACAGGTGGGCTGGCTTGTCTGGGGCTTCAGAGGCCTCTTCATGTAAGTTCTTAAGCTTCCTCACAGCATGGCGGCTCATCTCCAAGGTGGCTTTCCCTGGGAGCAAGGGAGACAAGCAGAAACTGTATGTATATTTTAAACCTATCCTCGAGAGTCATGGAGCATCACTTCTGCAATACCCTGTTGGACTGAGCAGTCATGGCCCCAAATGCATTTAAATGTGGGGACACAGACCTGGCCTCTCGGTGGGGTGGGATTCAGGGAGTGTCAGCCACATTGTAAGTAAAGGTACATGGGATAGGAGCTGCACATGGGATCCTGCATCCCAGGGGTGGGTGTGAGAATTAGACAAGCTCCTGTTCAGCAAAGCAGTTTTGATGCTGAGAAACTCTAGGCTGCCCTGCTTGTCAATCAAAGTTGTGTTTATCTAGTAGTTACAGTGGAGATGAGGTGAATTCTAGGTGAGGGGTGGATAGTCATCTCAAAGATGAGGCACAGCTCAGTGAGATTTTCCTGTGGGCTTGATAATTTTAAAAAGTGCCACTTTTCTTTGGGGGAAAGGTGCATATTCATGACCATTTTCCCCACTTGGTTAGACTGAAGGGTTTATTTTGTGCTTCTATGAACTTGAAGGCAAAATCAGTTCAACCCAAATGGGAAGGGGTCCAGGCCTGATGGCTCATGCCTGTAATCCCAGCACTTTGCGAGGCTGAGGTGGGAGGATCACTTGAGTCCAGAAGTTCAAACCAGCCTGAACAACATAGCAAGACTCCCTTTCTACAAAAAACACAAAAAATTAGCCGGGCATGGTTGTGCATGCCTGTAGTCCCAGCTACTCAGGAGGCTGAGGTAGGCGTTTGAAACTGCAGTAAGCTGTGATGGCATCACTGCACTCTTGGGTAACAGAGTGGGAACTTATCCCACAAAACAAAACAAAACAAAACAAATGGAAGGGGAACTCCAACACTCCCCAAAAAGGGAACCATGGGCTTGTATGGACCGAACTGTTCCTCCTACCCCAATTCATACATTGAAATCCTAACCTCCTATGCAACTGTATTTGAGACAGGGCCTTTAAGGAGGTAATTAAGGTTCAATGAGGTCATAAGGTGACAAAATAAGACCTTGAGGCAACCCCCAAAGGGGATTTTGAAGGATGTCTTGGGATCAGAGGGCAGGGCTGGGCCAAGGTGCTGAGGTTAAAGTAAGGATGGGGTGAGGCCTGGGTGGGAGCTCGGTGGGAGCTTGGAGACCTGTCTTCCTCAAAGGGGATGTGGCCACCTCTTTGGTAGTTACGGCCTAAAACTCTCTTCACCAATACCCCACCCTCCAGTTCGGGGCACATGCCTCCTAAACTAAGAACTGCATTTCCTGGGTTCCCTTTCTGCTCCATGTGGCCACATGACTCACAATGATGAAGAAAGTAACACTGAGTTTGGACAAAGTGCTGGCTGCCGCTGTAAGCACTTAAAAGTAACTGCCTTAATTTTCATACTAACCTCCCCATTAGGGAGATACTATTATGATTTCCATTTTATCAATGAGACCAAGGCTCAGAAAGGGGAAGTAACTTACCCAAGGTCATACAGTCAGGCAGCAGGGTATAATCTGTCACACTTCCAGTGTTACATTGTATTTGTACCAGTCACATTGTAACACTATGATTACCTTGTTACACTGCCTTTCTCACAAGCAGAGCCAGAGGATCTGTTCATTCAAATGTTTAAGTTTCTACCTTATCCCAAGGCATTTTATTAATACATGCATGATTCCATCTACTCCTATGCAAACTACTGGCTTCAAGAACGACCATTATTGTTGTTTGAGACAGGGGCATACTCTGTTGCCCAGACTGGCATGATCTCAACTCACTGTAGCCTCGACCTCCCAGGCTTAGGTGATCCTCCCACCTCAGCCTCCTGAGGAGCCAGGACTACAGGCACATACCACCATGCCTGGCTAATATTTGTGTGTGTGTAGGTGTGCACGTGTGCACACACACACACGGTCTCACTATGTTGCCCAGGCTGGTCTTCAACTCCTGGACTCAAGGGATCCTCCTGCCTCAGTCCCCCAAAGTGCTGGGATTACAGGCGTGAGCCTCCACACCTGGCCAAGAACTATTATGATGCCTGTTTTATAGATGAAGAACGTGATGCCACGGAGATTGAGTGACTTGCCCAAGGTCACACAGCTGGAAAGTGGCAGAGCCAGGATTTGAATCCAGGACTCTCTGACTTGGCTTTTCTCTCCATTCTGCCATCAAGTGCAGCCTCCTGGGGAGGGAGCTGGGGAATGAAGTGCCAAGCCCAGGGGGCATGAGAGCCACAAGACCAGCCCGCCTCCTTTCCAGGCTCTCTCTGCCCCTGGGACTCTGCCTCACTCACACATACACAGCTGCCAGGGATCAAAGTCCTCTCCAAGATGTATTTGCTGTGAGCTCTAAACAAATGAGTGTTACCATGTAGCTAAAAGAAACACTGGGAGGACAGTGTATGAAAGCCGACTGGCCTTTAAAGTCCTGTTGATTGATCAGCCTCCTCTTTGGTCTCATGCTCTTAGGGGGCCAGGGTGGAAGGGTGGGGAGACTCCAGCTCTGGGAGCATTAAGGCAGAGCTGTTCAGTAGCTAGGTGGCACCTCCAAACTGCCTAATTCATCTCTGCTTCCCTCCTGGAGAAAACTCCCTTTTCAGTCTATAAATCCATAAAACTAACACACACAAAATAATAATAAACAACTACCATCTATTGAATGAGCATGTTAATTACACTAAGCACTTTGGATACATTATCCTTTTTCAGGCAAACTGCAAGCTAGGTGTCTTTATTGGCCCATTTTACAGGCAAGACTAAGAGCACAGAGCTAGTAAGCAGTGAGACTGGATTCCAGTTGGCACTGAGAAAGTATTGATTGATCTGGCCAGGCAAGGTGGCTCACACCTGTAATCCCAGCACTTTGGGAGGCTGAGGTGGGCAGATCACTGGAGGTCAGGAGTTTAAGACCAGCGTTGCCAACATGGCGAAACCCCATCTCTACTAAAGATATAAAAATTAGCCAGGCATGGCAGCAGACACCTGTAATCCCAGCTTCTTGGGAGGCTGAGGCAGAAGAATCGCTTGAACCCAGGAGGCACAGTTTGCAGTGAGCTGAGATCGTACCACTGCACTCCAGCCTGGGCAACACAGCAAGACTTTCCCAAAGAAAAAAAAAGAAAGGAAATATTGATTGATCAAGAGAGAACAGGACACAGATCCTGTTCTTCAGTTGTTCACATTCTTCAGAGGGAGACAGGTAGGGAAATAGACTTTTGTGGTTCAGTGTGATGAGGGCTAAGGCTAAATGGGGCTGATATTCAGCTGCTGCACAGCAAGGTGGATTAGACCAGTTTTTTTTTTTTTTCTCCTGCAAGTGTTCCTTCTGATTGGGTTAGAGTTGATGGTGATGGGTTATTACTCCAGCTTACCAGGTGTTAGATATTTTGATTGCCACCTTTGGCAGTTTGTATGAGAGCCTGAAGGTCACGGAGGAGGCCCTCACCTGCCCACGTTGGTCGGCGAAGATAAACCAAGAGAAAGTGGGAGGAGGAGGATCCGACTTGAGTCTGGAAGGAGAATGAGACGGGCAATAAAGGAAGAGAAAAAGTTCCAGGGAGGAAGAAGGACCCGTGAGCACAGGGCAGGGATGAGGGAGGACTTGGCATTGGAGAGCCAGGAATGTCTGCATGGGGGGGTCATGCAGGGCAAGGGAGGAACCATGAGAAACCAGACTGGAGACATTCACGTGACCCTAACCCTCTCAGATCTTGGCCTTGCCAAGGAGTTTGGACATTCACCGAAGAGCTTTGGGTTGGCACACCAAGATTTTGGGCAGGGGAATGAAATGGTAGATCTAACTTCAACCCCATTGACTGTACACAGTTCCCAGGATTGCGAGATGCCCCTGCTCATACCAGAGTGCGGCGTTTGAGTCCCAAGCTCTGCACCAGCGACTTTTTCAGTGCTGCTCTTCTGTCTTGGGAAACAGAATACCTGGGGACTGAAGACAGATGCTACATCTAGAGAGAGAAGAACAATGAGGGCATCTATTTGTTCTGGGCTTTCTGAGTCTCAGTTTGTGCACCTGTTAAAACCAAGATGTCATACCACTTGATAATGTCACGGTGGTCGTGCAGGTCTGAAATAATGTATCCCAAGTGCCTGCACAGATCACTTTCTCAAAAAAGGCAGCTAGCGTCATCTCAGGCTAGCTTAGAGTTGTGGCTTTGGAGTTTCTGAGGGTGGGAATTCAAGCCTGTCAAGCACATCAGAAATTTTTATTTTGCCTACGGGAAATGGAAATGGGGGCAAGAGAGGGTAGATGGGGTTTGCTACCTGCCAATCAGGTCGCAGGTGATGGGGGCTCCTTGTATATTCCTTGTATATACCTACCATCTCTGTATGTATCTATAAATCAATCTATCAATCATCTATGTATGTATCTATCATCTATCAGTCTATCTCATCATGCCTTTCAAAAAATTGTTATTGAAGCATATACACCATTTCATATTTTGCTTAAATTTTATAATTCTTTTTTACAAAAATAACATGCAAAATAGAGATGAGTCTATTTCTGGAATCCAGTAAACAGTTAACACATATTAGGTGTTATTATTTGTGACCATGCTCATAAATTTTGTCGAATTGATGAATGAAGAAAAAAAAAAAAGCAAAGGGAAATGCTTTCTCCCTACCCAGACATGGCTGGCCACTGAATATTCTGGTGTATGCACTTCCAGTTTGTTTTTTTTTCCCTCGGTTCTTATAACTGTATTTTAAAAAGTAAAAGGTCACAAGGCTATCTCCTACATGCTATTTCATGTTTTAAAAACTTTAATTGTAAACAGAAAATTCGGCTTTTGAGAAGTGTGGGAGAAAAGACGGCTGGAGCCAATGCTTTGAGTCAGGTAACTGATGGGTGTCACTGTCATGGGTAGAGTTCTTGGCAATCTTTTCCTTCATCTCTGAGATTTTGTTTCTTGTTTTGAGGCTAGGGCCTTGAATCTAGCTCCAGTATTTTCAAAGTTAAATATCAGCTCTGGGCTGCGTTGTGGACCCTGGTCCTTCTGAGACCTTGCAGTGATAGGAGCAGGAACCCAAGCCCGTCTGGCTCCCCCTTGACCCTCCATTGTCACGTAGCTGTTCCTCCACTCTCCCGCCCTCCCACCCACCTCTCTCCTACGCGCATCCATAATCATATGCTTTGGGGAGGGACTGGGTAACAGCTGCCTTTGATCAGCCCAACATCTGGGCTGATGGGTGATCAAAGATGGGAACACTGTGACAGCTGAGACTTGGCTGGGACCGAGCCTGGCTAAGTACATGGGTGGGGGAAGGGAAGGGATGGAAAAGCTTGGGGGATGGGAGTACGGATGGGGGTGGGGAGGTGCAGAAGCAACTCACCAAATCCCAGGGACCTGGTGGAAGGGCAGTGGGTAGAAGCATGAGCTTTGCCTCTGTGACCTTGACTCCCTGAGCCTCAGTTTTCTTTCCTGTAAAATGGGACAATAATGTGAGGACAAAATGAAGTAAGGAGGAGAACAGTGCCTGGTTCCAGGAGTGAGCTCGTATACGCCACTGTTGCTGCTGTGCTGGGATTATTGCTGTTCTTATTCCTGGGACCAGTCATGAGGGGAATGAGAGAGTCTGGTCTCTCCAACAGCTTTAGTGCATGCGAGTTTGTAATGAACCATTTTGAGCCTCATTTTCCCCATATGTAAAATGGAGAGACATGACAAGACTCTGGAATTAGGGACAATTTCTATCCGTTTTACCTATGGAGAAACTGAGGTCTTAAGGTGAGAGGCCATGCCATGAGGAACCAGCCCAGTATATTCCCACCTGGTAGTTGCCCCAGATTGGCTGGTTGGGCTTCTGCTCAGGAGTGCTGCCAATAAAAAGGAGCCCAAGGCAATGCCACTGGGCATTTTATGTAAGCCAAAAATACATCCACTTTCTCCTACAGCTTGAAGTTTAATACCACCACCACCACTGCCAGCAGCAGGTTGTTTTTTCCTTTAGACTTCTTGTTAAAATGTATGATACATACTGAAGAGCATACGTATTCACACATATTTATCAATAACTGTAGCCCCACACCCCCCCCACTGGAACCAGCCACCAGGTAGAGAAGCAGAGCATTCCCAGCCCCACTGGAAACCCCTCTTGGACAGCCTTCTAGTCACTGTCCCCTCCACTAAGAACCAGATGAGACAGGCACTGACCTTCATAAACTTTGCCACCACACTGTGAAGCTAGTGCTATTACGATGCCCATTTTACAAGCGGGAAAATGGAGGCACAAAGAGTCTAAGTAACTTGTCCAAGGTCACACATGGGTGGGAAGGACTTCAAAGTTCCAAGTCCTGGCTGTAGGGCTGTAAGCACTTGCTGCTTTCGGGATACTGCTCTTCTGGGGATGGTCGCTTGCAGGGATGATACACTTCCAGGGATGGCACTCTTGAGAGTGGATCAGCAGAGAGGGTATATTAGGAAAGCAAGCTTACAAATAATAGCTGTGTAATGCCTTGGGGCTTCTTTCCGTATATGCAAAGCAAAATTCAATTTGTTGGTATAGGGGATTTAATTAGCAGAAATTACAGGCAGAAGCATGGTCTTGGGTGTTGACAAGATGTGGTCTTAGATCTCTGCACTGTTACTCCCTAGACCCAGGGCTTACCTACCACAGGGAAAGGTGTACGTGCTCCAGCAAGACAACTAAAGGCCACACTCCAGAACAGGCAAGAATGCTGTGTGTGTCACGCCTGCCATTCATGTGATAACATCAACGTTGACTAGCACCCAACCCAGACTCACTTCTGTGGCAGCACAAGTGGCCAGCAGCTTACTCTTGGGAAAGGGGAAGATGCAGCCTCCCCTGCCCCTGCGCCTGTCTGTCTCTGTCTCCTCTCACCTCCTCAATTCTCTTCTCCACAAGCTTTGTCCATATGGTGGATGCACTGCTGGCACCAGAGAGAAGCCTACTTCTTCCTCTGTGGCCTGGCATGCAGGATGTCTCAGCCGGGGCCTGAATGCAGAGCTTGAGGCAAAGGTTCATGTGCAGGCAGTTTTCTTGGGAAGTGATCTATGGTTTGGCTGTGTCCCCACCCACATCTCACCTTGAGTTGTAATAATCCCCACATGTCAAGGGCAGGGCCACATGGAGATAACTGAATCATGGGGATTTTCCCCCCTATACTGTTCTCATGGTAATGAATAAGTCCCACGAGATCTGATCGTTTTGTAAAGGGGAGTTCCCCTGCACACAGTCCCTTGCCTGTCACCATGTATGATGTGACTTTGCTCCTTCTTCATTTCCCATCATGATTGTGAGGCCTCCCCAGCCATGTGGAACTGTGAGTCTATTAAACCTCTTTCCTTTATAAATTACCCAGTCTCAGGTGTGTCTTTATTTTTGAGTCAGAGTCTCACTCTGTCACCCAGGCTGGAGTGCAGTGGTTCAATCTCAGCTCACGGCAACCTCTGCTTCCTGGATTCAAGCAATTCTCATGCCTCAGCCCCCCAAGTAGTGGATGCCAGCAGTGCATCCACCATATGGACAAAGCTTTTGGAGAAGAGAATTGAGGAGGTGAGAGGAGACAGAGACAGACAGGGGCAGGGGCAGGGGAGGCTGCATCTTCCCCTTTCCCAAGAGTAAGCTGCTGGCCACTTGTGCTGCCACAGAAGTGAGTCTGGGTTGGGTGCTAGTCAACGTTGATGTTATCACATGAATGGCAGGCGTGACACACACAGCATTCTTGCCTGTTCTGGAGTGTGGCCTTTAGTTGTCTTGCTGGAGCACGTACACCTTTCCCTGTGGTAGGTAAGCCCTGGGTCTAGGGAGTAACAGTGCAGAGATCTAAGACCACAGGCATGCACCACCATGCCCAGCTAATTTTTGTGTTTTTCCTAGTAGAGCGGGGTTTTCACCATGTTGGCCAGGCTAGCCTGGAACTCCTGACCTCAAATGATCCACCCACCTCAGCTTCCCAAAGCGCTGGAACTACAGGTGTGAGCCACCCCACCCAGCATCTAGTATGTCTTTATTAGCAGCATTAGACTGGACTAATACATGATCCCAGGGACAAGGAAAAAGGGACAGCATAGGAAAGAGCGGACTTGGCCACCTCTACAGGCATCTGATGTGTATTTTGCAGGATCTATGAAGCCTTGCGAGAGGCATCTCATCTCAGAAGCGTCTTCCCAGGGCAGGAGGGAGGGAAGCAGTCATCCGTGGTCTCCCTTCTCCCGTTGGTCAAGGCAGTCCTATGGCTTTTAACTCACCCAGCTGTTAGGTTGTGCGATGGTGCGAGCCTTGCTTTACTGAGGGTATCCACAAGCCGCTGCACTAAGCTGGTGGCAGCTGACCTGCAGCTGTTTGCCCTATCAGTGGTAGGGGTAAGGGATGGGCCTGAGTAAATAGGAAGGGGTGGACGAAAGGAGCTGGAGACACTGGATGCCACGAGGGATGCTTCTCAGAGTCCGTGGGCTGAGGCTGGCTCGTTTTCCCCATAGTCAACCAGTCCCCTCCACTCTTCCTCCCTCCCACCCTCTACCTGGGTGAACACTCTTCTTCCATTCTTTGCCCCAGCACCATCCCTGACAACTCAGGATATCAGCTTATCCCACTTTAAGATGCTCTGTTATGGGCTGAATCGTGTTTCCCAAATATTCACACGTTGATGTCCTGACCCCCAGTATCTCAGAATGCTACCTGATTTAGAAATAGGTGGGTTGAGTGCAGTGGCTCATGCCTGTAATCCCAGCCCTTTGGGAGGCTGAGATGGATCATTTGAGGAGTTCGAGACCAGCCTGGGCAACATAGAGACCTCCCTATCTCTACAGAAAAAAAAAAAGTTACCCAGGCATGGTGGCATGGTGGCACACGCCTATGGTCCCAGCTACTCAGGAGCCTGGTGTAGGAGGCTCCAGTGAGTCCAGGAGGTTGATCCTACAGTGAGCTGTGATCATACCATTGCATTCCAGCCTGGGTAGCAGGAAAAAAAAAACAAAAAACAAAAAAACACTGTCTCAAAAACAAATTTTTTTAAAGGTAGTCACAGAGCTGTAATTTGTTGAGATGAGGTCATACTGGATAGGGTGGCCCTAAATCTTACAGAATTTATGTCTTTATAAAGAGGGGAACTATGGAGACAGACACAGACACACACGGAGAACACAATGTCAAGATGAAGGCAGAGATCCACGTGAAACATCTACAAGCTAAGGAATGGCAAAGATGCCAGCAATTATCAGAAGCCAGAGAGAGGCACAGGCCAGGTTCACCCACAGAGCCCTCAGAAGGGACTGATCATGCCAACCTGGGTCTTGGACTTCTGTTCTTCCTGAACTGTGAAACAGTAAATTTATTGTTTATCTGGTATAAGCCACCCAATCTGTGGTTTTGTGTGTTTGTTCATTTTGTTTGAGATAGGTTCTCACTTTTTCACTCGGGCTGGAGTGCAGTGGCATGATCATTGCTCACTGGAGCTTCAAACTCCTGGGCTTGAGTGATCCTTCCACCTCTGCCTTCCAAGTAGGTGGGCTTGCCTGGCTAATTATTAAGATTTTGTTTGTTTTGGTAGAGATGGGGTGTTATTATGCTGCTCAGGCTGGTCTTGAGCTCCTGAGCTCAACTGATCCTCCCACCTTTGCCTCCCAAAGTGCTGGGATTACAGGCTTGAACCACCATACTTAGAAAGAAACACATATTGAAGAGCTTTTTTTTTTTTTTTTTTTTTTTTTTTTTTTAAAGACAGAGTCTCATTCTGTCCCCAAGGCTGGAGTGCAGTGGCACAATCTTGGCTCACTGCAACCTCCACCTCCCAGGTTCCAGTGATTCTCATGCCTCAGCCTCGTAAGTAGGTGAGATTACTGGTGCCCGCTACCATGCCTGACTAATTTTTATATTTTTAGTAGAGATGGGGTTTTGTCATGTTGGTCAAGCTGGTCTCAAACTCCTACGCTCAAGTGATGTACCCACCTTGGCCTCCCAAAGTGCTGGAATTATAGGTATGAGCCACCATGCCCAGCCTATAGTATTTTGTGTAAACAGCCCTAGGAACTAATAAACATCGTAGTATAGAAAATTAAATTCTACCAAAGAGAGAAACTTTTATCTTGGATTTATTTTGGGTCATGAGCCACCTGGATAATCAAATGAAACAATGGATCCTCTCTACAAAAAACCCATACCCACATAGAATTTTGTAGACAACTTTCAGAAGCTCTGCAATACCTTCAAGCCCATTGCTGGCTTTCTGGGGGAGTGAAGAAACATCTCTGGGCTGACCAAGTCAAGTAGGCTTGATATACAGATGCTTGTTTGTTATGAACAACCTTTGTAGAAGCATAACATGAGCAGGGAGAGAAGTCTGTCACTTTTACAATAAGAGGAGCAGGGTGGCAGAAACGGTTGGCAGGTATTTGGTATAAATGCCCAGTGAGGTCATATCACAGATGACGACTCACAATAGGGAGGGCTCCTGGGAAGGAGGGACATACCCAGGAACAGGAGCCACTACTTTGCACACCAGCAGAAGTCCCACAAGGTTAATTCATTTTAATTCAATCGCCCAGGTGTCTAGCAGATTTGCACTGTTGATGTCCCACCCAGATTTTCTTTCTTTGACTGCTTCTGTGCAAATATTCTGTGGCTTCTAGGAGCTCTGGCTTCTTGTGGCCACATCTGTGGCTCTCTCTGGAGGCCTGGTTTTAGGCTACCGGCTGCTTTGCCTGCAAGCCCAGGGAGCTGATGGCAATGGGAGAGGGTGTGGCTCTGGGGTGAGCCCTAGCTGAAGACTGATGGGTGCAGGAGCATGAAGGCCCAGTTCTCTGCATTGAGTGAGTGAGTGGGGACACGTTCTGAGCCTTAATGTATGCTGAGAGCTCCCCAGCAGGCCCAGCTAGTGCTGAGGCTTTGCTGAAATCTCACCCTGGCTTGGCTTCTTCCCTTCCCCGCTGTTCCTCCCCCTATCACCTACTGGTTTCTCCTGGAGCGCTTCCTTAATAAATCACTTGTGCAAGACTCCTTGGGTCAGTTCCTGCCTCTGCAAACCTGACATAAGGCAGGGAGGTTTAGACCCTTCTAAGCCCCTCACCTCCCAAATATCTTCTCAAATATGTTGTGCTGTCTCCTGTGGCCCAGGTCTAAATTGTGCATAAGTGGTGCAAGGAGAGACTTGAGTACCATGAGAGAGAACAACAAGGGAATGAGGTGATCAGGGAAGGGGATCTCATATTAAATCATGGTTTTTCCGTCTTGCTGCTACTGACGTTTTGAGCTGGATAATTCTTTGTTGGGAAAGGCTGTCCTGGTCATATCAGATGCCGACTCACAATAGGGAGCTTTCTGTGGGCTCCTGGGAAGGAGGGACATACCCAAGAACAGGAGCTCCTACTTTTAGGATATTGAGCAGAATCTCTGGCCTCTATGTATGAGAGGCTAGGATTCCTCCAGCTGTGAAGATCAAAAATGTCTCCAAGCCAGGTGTGGTGGCTCATGCCTGTAATCTCAGCACTTTGGGAGATTGACGAGGAAGGATTGCTTGAGTCCAGGAGTTCCAGACCAGCCTGGGCAACATAGCAAGACCCCATCTTGGAAAAAAAACAAAACAAAAACAAAAACAAAAAAACAACTGTTAAAACAACGTGGCTGTGGCGTCATGTGCCTGTGTTCTCAGCTACTCAGGAGGCTGAGGCAGGAGGATTGATTGAGCCCGAAAAGTCAAAGCTTCAGTGAGCTATGATCATAACATTGCACTCCAGCCTGGGTGACAGAGCGAGACCCCGTCTCTTTTTTTTTTTTTTTTTTTTTAAGTCTCCAGACATTTCCAAATGTCCCCTGGTTGAGAACTACTACAGTAAACCAAGGCCTGGGAGAGAAGTAAGGCTTAGTCAAGAGAAGTCAGCATTCCAGGTAACAGGAACAGCATGTGCAAAAGCCCAGCGGTAGGAAGAACTTAGATCACTGGGGGACGACAAAGGAGGACAGTGCAGCTGAGTTCACAGAGAAAGGGGAGAAGTGGTGGGAGATGAAACTGGAAGGGTGGGCCGAGGCCAGATCGTAGAGGAACATGCAGGCCACTGCAAGGACCTTAGATCTTAAGGGAAATGGAAAGCCACAGATGGGATTTTCCCCATTCAATTTATTTATCAAACGTCTGCTCTGTTCCAGATAGTGTGTGAATGAGGGGAGAGAAGGGGTTTCAGAGGAAGGATCGTAATGAGTGATAAGGTCCCTTCTGAGAATATAGTCACAGTTACAAGGGCCAATTTTGTGCATTTCCTCTCAGTTCCACATTCAGTGACACCCTATCAGTAGCTTGACCTCGCATGCAGTGGGCGTATTTACACTTCTGAAGTCGGCAAGTGCTACAAATCAGGAAGGACCTCACCCTCCACATGCCTCACAAGATCACAGTATCCACAGATTTTTTGCTCCATCCTTCCTTTCTAATCAGATTGCTTTTTCTATTTCTTGCCTAATTCTCTGGCTCAACTCTTCAGCAAAATGGTGACTAGAAGTGACAAGAATGGCCATCCTTATTGTGTTCCTGATCTGAGGGGAAAAGCTTTCGGCCTTTTATCATTAAGTATGATATTTGCTTAATGTTTGATGTTTGAAGTATGGTGGCATAATCACAGATCACTGCAGCCTCCACCTCTTGGGCTTAAGCAACCCTCCTGCCTCTGCCTTCCGAGTAGCTGGGACTACAGGCATGCACCATCATGCCTGGCTAATTTTTGTATTTTTTTGTAGAGGTGGAGTCTCACCATGCTGCCCATGCTGGTCTTGAACTCCTGGACTCAAGTGATCTGCCCACCTTGGCCTCCCTGAGTGCTGGGATTATAGCTGTGAGCCGCCATGGCTGGCCCTGGTTTCTTATAGATGCCCTTTATCAAGCTGAGGAAGTTCTCTTTGATTCCTAAGTTGTTGAGTATTTTTATTTCTTCATAAAAAAGCGTTAGATTTGCAGAAGGATTTGCAGAGGAGTATGCTGTGGTCTGAATGTTCGTGTCCTGTGAAATCCTAACCCCTAAGGTGCTGATCTTAGCAGGTGGGGCCTTTGGGAGGGGATTAAGTCATGGGGACAGAGCCATCAGGAAAGGGATTAGTGCCTTATAAAAGAGGACAAGAGAGCTTGCTAGTCCCTTTCACCATGTGAAGATGTGGCAAGAAGGCACCGTCTCTAAGCCAGAAGATGGACTCTCACCTGACAAGGTCTCTTGATCTTGACCTTCCCAGCCTCTGGAACAGTGAGAAGTCTGTTGTTTCTAAGATACCTAGCATATGATATTTTGTTATAGCAGCCTGAATGGACAAAGATAATTGTCTTGAGCCGAGTTTTACTTTTAAAATACCCCTCTGGTTATTTTGAAGAAAATGGGGAGTACTGAAGGGAGGAGTGGAGGCAGGGAGACAGGGTGGAGGCTGTGTGGTCACCCATGAGAGATGATGGTGGCTACAACTCTGGTAGTGGCAATACAAAGAAGGGCTATTGCCTCAGGAGGTACCATGGAGGGGAAGACAACAGCACGTATTACCCTAGGTTGGGATTTGTAGAAGCAGAGTCCAGAAGTTGGGGAGGAGTGGAGCCAGAATGTGGTCTCAGGTGCAGTCTGGCCTTGGCCTGACCCTCAGGGGTTTACTAGACATAAATTGCATTAGAGAATCATCCCTATAGTAGCCAATGATTGGCTTCCCCCAGTGAGGAGTGGTATGGCCTCCAGGGGTCTGCATCTCTGGGTGAAGTGGCTTGACTCAGCCAAGGTTAATTCTCCATGCAAGGTCGTCAGTGGTTGTAAGCTACCTGTAGCACTTGCAGCCTTTAAAGAATGGGTACATTAGGGTCAAAGTGGATGAGGGGAGTGAGGGGGATGTCAGCCACATCTACAGCATTTATGGACCACTTACATGGGATTCCGCATTGTGCCTGGAGGGTCAAGAGGAGTGTGGGACCAATGTTTGCACTTGAATCAGCAATATCCCTGAAAAGTTCAGGATTGGTTAGAGGTGTGTGTGTGTGTGTGTGTGTGTATAGTTAGTGAGACTAATGAACCACATGGCTTTTCCCAGGACAGAGGGCTTTCCCAGGATGCAAGACATAGGATTCTCCTATATCATGTTTACCTGCAGACCAAAGGTGACATACCTCTACTAAGTCTATTGCTAATAGCATGTCACAATAACCTGATAAGCTAAAGCATCTTCCAGACATTCCCTTATTTTCCTCCTAGTGGTAGCCAAAGATGGTAGTTTGGTGGCTGTTCACTTGAGCCCTAGTTTTGAAGATGGGGAGATTTTGACTCAAGATTAGTTCTTCTGTGCTGATGGGTCATGTGGCTGAGTCAGAGGATCCACCCTGCTGTTTCTGCTTCCCAACTGCTACCAGAGTAGGACTCTCATTTCTGGCCTTCCCACATTTGCATCTTTCTATTCTAGAATCTCTCTCTCTAAAAAAGAGAAAGTGACTGACTTAGATCACTGCATTAGTCTGATTTCATGCTGCTGATAAAGATATACCGAGCGACTGGGCAATTTACAAAAGAAAGAGGTTTAATTGGACTCAGTTCCCCATGGCTGGGGAGGCCTCATAATCATGGCAGAAGGCATGGAGGAGCAAGTCACGTCTTACGTGGATGGCAGCAGGCAAAGAGAGAGCTTGTGTAGGGCAATGCCCGTTTTTAAAACCATCCGATCTCATGAGACCCACTCACTATCATCAGAACACCACAGGAAAACCCACCCCCATCATTCAATCATCTCCCACAAGGTGGCTCTGACACCGCATGGGAGTTATATCATGAAGGCTTCTTTGTATTTCCAGCCCACCAAAGGCTCCAGCTGCCTCAGAGCCCACTCTGGCTTTCTCCTCCACAAGGGTGGGAGATGCAAATACCCTTCTTATAAAATGACTATCTCCTGGACCCTCCTCCCAGGCTCTGCCAAGATATACACAGTCTCTGCCTTTCCTCCTGAGCCCCATGCCCAGCTGTCTTGGAGAGAATGAGCCACTTGTGAGCCCTGCAGGGCTGCCATGTCCAGGGTGGTCCACTGGCATACCTTTGAGCCTGACCTCCTCTGCCCTGGGCTCAGCTGGCCCTGTCTAGGGAACTGGCTCGACTCCCCAGGGCTCCTGGGCAGCTCATGACCAGAGAAGAGAAAACCACCTCCTATGCTGGTCATAATTTTGAGTTTTCTTGGAAGTGTTTGATGATTTTTCAAAACCTTGTTCTATTTCTTTTCCAAAAGCAACTTGTAAAACATCTTGCAGCCAAAGGAAACGCATCCTGTTTGGGCACGGGCAAGCTGATGAAGACAGATTTCTTTTTACTCCTTTCTGCCTAGGGCTTTAAGAATGTGATAACTTGGTCTTATGTTCTTAACATTTAGGGTAGGTTGCGTGTGTGTTTCAAGTGTGTCACTTCATGATTCCAGGTTTCTGGATTCTGAGAATATCCTAGTTTAGCCATTCTGCCTCCTGCCCCCATAAGACTTTCTACAGGATAGTAGTCACCCCCTTTTGAATGGAATTTGAAAAGGAATCTGTTGCAGAAATTGTAGCATGTTGAGGATGGAGAGATGAGGGGGTATTCAGGTTGACAGTCTGCATGGAGCTCTGACCTGGACCCCCATGATATCTAGAACTGCAGGGTCTTTGCCTATTTGAGGTGGGACAGGAGGAAGAGAGGCTGCCGCGTGCTCCAGAGGAAGGTTGCAATGCTGGGCAGCTCAGGAAGCACCCTGGGAAGCCCTCTTCTCCTAATATTAGCTGCCTTGGTGGATTCAAGTCCAGCCAAGCATATCAGACACATGAAAACAACCTCAGCCTGCATCAGCAGAGGGGTCAAAGACTGAAACCTTTAGTTTGGGAGGTATCTTAGGTTGGACTCCCCTTGAAGCCAACCCAGAGACAATGAACCCAGTGAAAATAGTTTGTTTGGGAGAGGAGCCCAGGAAGCACTTGGAAAGGGGCAGGGAAGTGAGACAGGGAAGAGGCTGAACCAAGCCCATGGCTCCGGAACTCTTATTCTCCAATCATAACAGAAAAATCTTTGACTTGGTGGCTGGTAGTCCTGTGCTAAAAACAACTAAGTTGTCTAAAATGCAGCACTTTAAAAACCTGTGTATAGTATTGTATGAGTCTGCGCCAGCTTCTATAACAAAGTGCTACAGACCGGTAGCTTACGTAGAAATGTCTTCTCTCACCATTCTGGGGGCTAGAAGTCCAAGATCGAGGTGTGGACAGGGTTGGTTGCTTCCGGGGCCTCTCTCTTAGCTTGTTGATGGCCTCCTCCCTGTGTCTTCACATAGTCATCCCTCTGTGTGTGTGTCTGTGTCGTAATCTCTTTAGGACACCAAACATATTGAATTAGGTCCCACCCTAACAACCTCCTTTAGCTGAATTACCTCTTTAAAGACCCTATCTCTGGCCAGTCATGGTGGTTTATGCCTGTGATCCCAGCACTTTGGGAGGCCGAGGCAGGCGGATCACTTGAGGTCAGGAGTTCAAGACCAGCTTGGCCAACATGGTGAAAGTCTCTCTCTACTAAAAATACAAAAATTAGCTGGGCATGGTGGTGGGTACCTATAATCCCAGCTACTTGGGAGGCTGAGGCAGAAGAATCTCTTGAACCTGACTAAGTTGAGTGACTGACTTGGATCACTACACAGATCACAGGAGGTTGAGGTTGCAGTGAGCCGAGACTGTGCCATTGCACTCCACCCTGGGTGACAAGAGCAAAACTCTGTCTAAAAAACAAATAAAACCTGTCTCCAAATACAATTCCATTCTGAGGTACTGGGGTTAGGAATTTAATTAATCAATTTTGAGAGACGGGGTGTCATTGTGTTGCCAAGGCTGGAGCGCTGTGGTGCAGCCATAGCTCGCTCAGCCTCAAGCCCCCAGGCTCAACAGTTCTCCCACCCCAGCTTCCCTGGTTGCTGGGACTGCAGGCATGCACCACCACGTTCTGCTTAGGAATTTAACATATGAATTTTGCAAGGTACAATTTAGCCAATAACAGATAGTGACCCTGGAAGTTGTATTGGAAGCCACAGGAACATTTTTGCCTACGATTTGGGTGGTTGAGTTTTTAGTTTGTCCTGGAGGTATCTTTATTCTCTACAATGCAGTTCCTTAGTATATTCCATTAAGTGATTGTCTTTAAGAGGCTTCTTGACTGTGACATCCAGCACACACTATGGTGAACTCACCCCACTACGAATAATTTCTAACGCCTTGTCTGAATTAGGGATTTAGGCTAACAAGGAGTTACAAGAGATGTGTAATATGAAAACTTCGTAGAAATTCAAAGATAATGCACATTCTTCTTAAGGATTGTATATTATATATATCATATATGTATTATAGCATATAATTACAACGTATGTTTATATATATGTTTTTATATATGTATGTTTATATATACATGCATATTTCTTTTTTTCAAGAAAATCTCACTCTGTCACCCAGCTTGGAGTCCAATGGCATGACCTTGGCTCACTGCAACCTCTGCCTCCTGTGTTCAAGCAATTGTTTTGCCTTAGGCTCTGGTGTAGCTGGGATTACAGGTGGCTTCCATGAGCATTGCACACTCACAGCGATTGAGATTGTTCTGGGTGGGCATTCTCAGGCTTGACTTCATCAGAGAGTGCTGAAAACTCCCTATGCCAGGCCCTGCTCAGATCAATTACAGTCAGGTTTCCTGGGGGTGGGGCCTGGCATCAGGGCTTTTAAAACATCCCCGGTGACTCCACTGTGCAGCCAGAGTGTAGAAAACACCTTTTTAGGTTAATGTATCTTCCCAAGTAATACTTTGTTGTTCAAAGTAAAATAATGGAGAAGGCTCATGTAATATGAAAACTTTGTAAGAATTCAAAGATAATGCAAATTCTTCTCTAAGGAGTGTATATTATAATATATGTTTTATATTATAGTATATAATTACAATGTATGGTTGATTTATATATATGGTGTGTGTGTGTGGTTTTTTTTTTTCTTCAAGAAAGTCTCACTCTGTCACCCAGGCTGGAGTCCAGTGGCATGATCTTGGCTGACTGCAACCTCTGCCTCCTGGGTTCAAGCAATTGTTTTGCCTTAGGCTCCTAAGTAGCTGGGATTACAGGCATGTGCCACCACGCACAGCTAATTTTTTTGTATTTTTGGTAGAGGCGGGGTTTCACCATGTTGGCCAGGCTGGTCTCAAACTCCTGACCTCAGGTGATCCACCCACCTTGGCCTCTGAAAGTGCTAGAATAACAGGCATGAGCCACCACGCCCAGCTGATATGTTATATATTAATATATATTATAGAATATATGTTTTGGAGGAGGAGGGATTCTGTCTTCTGTTCAGGCATGGGAAGTAATTTGGTTTCTGTCTGCTTCTGTATAGGATCTTTTATAGGATCTCTTCTATTTCCCCTCCCCTCCCCCATTCTCTACCCCTAGATCTTCTCTCCACCCTGTTCTGTGTCCTGCTGACCTGTGTGCACCGTCCATGTGCCCTCCTATCCTTGACTTCTGGTTGGTCCGGCCAACCTGCAGCAGGAGCCTAGATGAAGGAGAGCTAGGTCAGGTTGTTCGTTTGTGTGGCTCCCTCCCTAGGAGATGGCCTTGGGCTCACCACGAAGATCCCTGCTTCTCTCAACTTGTCCTGCTCTGCACATCTCCCTTTGCTTACAGGTTCTGGTAGCTCCTCCCCCGGCCCCTTCTGGCCTAAGAGTGGCAACAATTTTACTTCTGCTACCCAGGATCCTGTGTCCTCCCTCCTGGTCCCCTTCCACCCTGCCATGCTCCTGCCGTGAGTGCTTTTGTAGATCATCCTAACTGCATCATGTCATCCTGTTGGAACCCTGACTAGTAGGTGGTAAATGGAGAATCAGCACGATTTGCTGTAACTTGCAGGGAACCATCATCATCAATGTAATAAAAATGATATTTATTTTTGACCAGATCCTCTCCTACTAAAGTCTTTAGAGTTGTCTATTTACCCGGATGTGTTAAAATCACAACAGCACCAAGCTGAGACTTTCTTCTCCAGGTAACCTGAAGGGTTGAATAGGAATAAACAATGAATGAGTTAACAAGTGTGGAATTGGCTTTCTCAAGGTCATTAAATGCTATGTGTACACATTCTATCCCGTTCTGAACCACCAATGCAACATGGTTCACCCTAGTGGTCTAAAATGCATCCAGGATTTAATCATGGATGGTAAAATACACAGACATGGAAATCACTGCTATGAAGAAAGAAGGTTCCTCACATGTCCCTAGAAACAGGAGACATATCACCTACGGAGGGCCACACAGGGCAGCACCAGAGTTGGCCAGGAGGTCGTGAGGAAGGGAGGCAAAACGTAGGCAGGAACCTTTACTGTGGCTTTTGCAGGAAGACAGGACAAGGAAGGGTACGTAAGCTTAGGATTGGCACATTGGCATAATTCCAGCAGATTCTGGAACGTGGGCGCATAAGGGCTGTCCCTACTTGTCTGCTCCCCAGCCCTGGGATGACTAAGGCAGGGGAACAGTGGCATGAGTGTGAGCACCCAGGAGAAAAGGTTGCTGGGGTGTGGGCTTCAGATTGCTTGGTTTATGCATGACAGGTACATTTGCAAGTGAATTCCTTACTGTCTCTAGAAATTAGCTAGCCCTGGGAAGAACATTCTCTCCAGGATAGTGAAGCCCCAGGTGTCAACACATCAGAAAATACAGAAAGTAAGAAGACACCATTCATGCACCTACCTTGCAGCAACAAAAGAGGAAGGCGAAGGAGAAGGGAGGATGACCTTCCCTAGGCCACACGAGAGGTCTGTTAAATTTCACTCATCATAAAAGCAGTGATGAGTTTGCTAATGTCCCTGCTGGTCCCCTGGTGACACTTGTTACCCAGAGTTCAGAACCAGCCAAGGGGTGGGGAAAAGGTAAGAAAGGAAATCGAGAGGGAGGAGATACAGAGCTGGCTGCAGGGCAGAGGTGGGCAGACCCTTGGCAGAAAGCACTGAAGAGCACTGTGCCCAATGGGACAGGGAGGCGGTCAGGTCTAGGTAGCCAGGTGACAATCACTGGACAAGCAAACTCTGCCAGGATGTGGTAGCCCTGAGGCTCCCAATGCATAGGATCACCTAGGATCACATGAGCATGCAGGGAAGGAGAGGAGGACAGGGGTCAAGAAAGAGAATGCTGGGCTGTTCTGCAGTCTGCAATCTGTCTGCTCAGCTGGGAACACAAGAACCCAGCGAGGAGTGGGGAATCATCCAAGGTCTCACAACGAGGGTGGGGCAGAGTAGGGTCTGGAATTCAGGTCTTTTTTTTTTTTTTTTTTTTTGAGACAGGGCCTCACTGTCATCCAGGCTGGAGTACAATGGTGTGGTCTCGGCTCTCTGCAACCTCTGCCTCCCAGGTTCAAGCAATTCTTCCACCCCAGCCTCCTGAGTAGCTGGGACTACAGGCATGTGCCACCACACCTGGATAATATTTGTAGTTTTAGCAGAAACAGAGTTTGACTATGTTGGCCAGTTTGGTCTCGAACTCCTGACCTTGTGATCCATCTGCCTCAGCCTTCTAAAGTGCTAGGATACAAGCGTGAACCACCGCACCTGGCTTTTTTGTTGTTGTTGTTAAGATGGAGTCTCATTCCGTCGCCCAGGCTGGAGTGTAGTGGCACGATCTCAGCTCACTGCAACATCTGCTTCCCAGGTTCAAGCAATTCTTCTGCCTCAGCCTCCCAAGTACCTGCGATTATGGGCGTGCACCACCACACCCAACTAACTTTTTCTATTTTTAGTAGGGACAGGGTTTCATCATGTTGGCCAGGCTGGTCTCAAACTCCTGACCTCAGGTGATTCACCTGCCTGGGCCTCCCAAAGTGCTGGGATTATAGGCATCAGCCACTGCACCTGGCCCTTGGAATTCAGGTCTTCTAATGACAGAGGCACCACAATGGGTCCCCCACATCTCTTTTGACACAGCTGGACCCCTATGGTAGGTCCCTCTTGGGTTTCTAGCTTCCCCTAGAGATGTGAGATGGGACAACACTCTGGGCTCCATGCTGGCTTCCCTGGGACACATCTCCATCACCTCAGAGTCCAGCATGGAACCTTTTCTGACCCCAGCTCATTCTGAGCTGACACACAGAACTCAGGCCCAGTGTGTTTACTCTCTGAAGCTGCTTCCTAATGCAACTAACACAAAGGGTGAGTTATAGCAGTGCCAAGCCTGGGCACCTCTATGCTAGATGCCCTTTGAGCACTTAAGTGCTTTGTCTCACTTATTCCTCACTCTAACCCCTCAGGCAGGTTTTATCATTTTTCCATCTTACAGATAAGGTCACTGAGGTCCATTTTCCAGCATTTCTAAAAGGGAGAGCAAGTAGGGTAGGGGCCCTTCCCCAGGCAGTGGGGCCTGATAGTCATATTTGCACCGTTCCCATTTTATGAACTTCCTTGAATGAAACACTCACTGCTAAGCCCTTTTTAATTTTTCAGTGAGCTCTCTTGCCCAGGCTGGGGCAGTGGTCTGATCATAGCTCATTGTAGCCCTGAATACCTGGCCTCTAACATTCTTCCTGTCTCAGCCTCCTGAGTGGCTGGGACTATGGGTGCTTGCCACCGTGTCTGGCTACATGTTTGTGTTTGTTTTGGAGATACAGGGTCATGCTCTGTTGCTCAGGCTGGTCTCAAACTCCTGGGTGCAAGCAGTCCCTCACACCTCGGCTTCTCAAAGTATGAGATACAAGGGATGAGCCACCGTGCCCAGCCTGCTAAGCACTTTATATATGTGATTTAATCTCTTCCTTGCAACCACCTTATGAAATTGGTGCCATCAATATCCCCATTGATGAGAAGGTTGATGCAGAAAGAGGCGATATGACTTCAGGCGACACGACTAGCCAATGGTGAAGCTGGGATTGGAATGGAGGCATCGCACAGAGTAGGTTAATCACTAACTCTCCATGCCTCTGTCCCTTGTCTTGGGTGGAAATATTTGGGGCAGGTGCTATGTGATTTCCCCCAGGGTGCCCAGGTGGAACCCAGCTGAATAATGCACCTGAGAGTCGGCTTTCTCTCCTTATCTCACCACACCCCAGCTCCCTGCTCCCACTCCCGGGGACCGCTTCCCCAAATAACCCTTGTGTTGGGCTCTGATTTGGGGAAAACCCAAGGTTAGGTAGTTAGTGTTAATACTATGTCTCTGTTCAAGACAACTTTTCTCAGCGTCTAATAGTTAAGCGTCTCTGTTTCCCAGGAACTGAGGGCCATTTCCATACATTTCCTCCTCCGATATTCTCTGCAACCCTAGAAGTACAGAGTTTTTATTTTCCTCCTGGTACAGATGGGGAAATGGAGTCTCAAACTAAGTCATTCCGTACCATTCGGTCATTTGATATAATTCACTTCACCTCCAGACTCCTTGCAATTCCTTTAAATTTTTTTTTTTTTTTTTTGAGACAAGGTTTCACTCTGTAGTTCAGGCTGGAGTGCAGTGGTGTGATCTTGGCTCACTGTAGCCTCAACCTCCTAGACTTCACTGGCCCTCCCCAGCCTCCCAAGTAGCTGGGACTATGGCTGCATGATACCCTGCCTGGGTTTTTTGTTTTTTGATAGAGATGCGGGTTTCACTGTGTTGCTCAGGCTGGTCTTGAATGCTGATCTCAAGTGATTCTCCTGCCTCAGCCTCCCAAAATGCTAGGATTGTAGATGTGAGCCACCCAGCCCAGCCATAATTCTTATTAGTTCACTAGAAAGCACAATGATTGGAAGCAAGGCCTTACAATGCTTAGAAATTGTTTAAGTCAGTGGTTCTCCAGTAAGGTGAATTTTGCCCTCTTCCCAGGGTACATTTGACAATGTCTGGAAATATATCTGGTCATGACTTGGGATGGGAGTGCACATGCTGCTGATATGGTTAGCAAGATAAGGCCCCTTAAGGATGCCCATGTCCTAATCCCTGGAAACCCATGCATGCATTATGTAATAAGGTAAAGGGAATTGAATCTGCACATGGATTAAGGCTGCCACTTGTTTTACCTTAAAATGGATAGATTATCTGGATTATATGTGTGGGCAAATGTAATCACAAGGGCCCTTAATTGGGGATGAGAGAGGCGGAGGACAGGGTGCTGGAAGCTTCTAATGGAACAATCCCAGTGACTCCTCTCAGCACCAGCTCCCTATGTGACAGGATTCCAGCAGCCAGGGCAAGCAGACCCCATACGTGCGCCAATCAATTAAGAAACAAAAAGCCAACCTTTTCCTCTAAAACTCTCTAGTGGGTCGCACATCAGGGAGTGTTTGTTCAATGAACAAGAGCAACAAGGACTCCATCTTTTATGTAGGTAGAGTTTAGCTGAATGAATTAGTGTCCAAAGAATAGATTCTGAATTAGACATACTTCCTGGCATGAAGGAACACACTGCCTGGATCCGGGTACTGAGTGTCACATTGGATGTGTGACATCACAGTGTATGACCAGGAGCTGCATGTGAAAGGAAATTGATGTAATATGGAGGCTGGGATTCCCAGATGTTTGGCAGGGGGAACTGGGAAGGCTTCATGGAGGTGGTGACGTTGAAGATGAATCGTGGAGGACAAATTCAAAATACTCATGGAACAAAAAGAAACAATGTAGGGAAAGGGAATGGCACATGCAGAATCATGATTTTTTTTTTTTCTTTTTCCAAGACAGTCTCTGTCACCCAGGCTGGAGTGCAGTGGTGCTATCTCGACTCACCGCAACTTCCGCCTCCCAGGTTCAAGTGATTTTTCTGCTTCAGCCTCCCACGTAGCTGGGACTACAGGCACACCCCACCATGCCTGGGCTAATTTTTGTATTTTTAGTAGAGACAATGTTTCACCATATTGGCCAGGCTGGTCTTGAACTCCTGACCTCGTGATCCACCCACCTCAGCCTCCCAAAGTGCTGGGATGACAGGTGTGAGCCACCGTGCCCTGCCAGAATCATGATTTTCAAATCCCCCAGATAGCAGGATGGAAAGGTTGAGAGTCTGAAAAATGGGCACAATGATATTACTTCCCTCATAGATTTATCAATGAGAAGTAGAAGGGAACCCAAGCAAAGAGTCTAGCATGCACAAAGGGGTCAGAAAACCTTACTGCAGTAGAATAGTATTAGATTTACCTCTCTAATAGATTTTGCAGTATGGCATGCCTAAGTTTTACAGTTGCATGTCTGTGTTGGCAGGGAGTACTCCAAGCAAAGAAGTGAATTTGGAAAACGTCTTAGTCTATGAGACTATAGACTAGACTAGTCTATATAAACAAAATAGCATGAACTAGATAGCTTATAAACGGAAATGTATGCCTTACAGTCCTGGAGGCTGGCAAGTTCAAGTTCAAGGTGCCAACAGATTCAAGCATCTGAGGAGGGCCTGTTCCCTGGTTCACAGATGGCACCTTTTGACTCTGTCCTCACATGGTGGAAGGGACAAGAGATTTCTCTGGGGTCTCTTTTATAAGGCCGCTGATACCATTCATGAGGCCTCCACCTCCATGAACTATTCACCGTCCAAAAGGCTCCACCTCCTAATGCTATCACCTTTGAGTTTAGTATTTCAACACAAGAATTTTGCAGGGACATAAACATTCAGACCATGGCAGGGGTCTTTCTTTACAAACTTTTGGTAAGCTTTCAGCTCTTGGCTCTTACCAGTACATCTATGCTGCCCTGAACCTGATCCCACTAAAGAAACACAGCCAATACTTTCATAGTAAAGTGTTAGTGACTGAAATGGGGTCCCCCCTCCAAATCTCATCTTGTGTTTCTCATAATCCCCATGTGTTGTGGGAGGGACCTGGCGGGAGGTAATTGAATCACGGGGGTGGGTTTTTCCTGTGCTGTTCTTGTGATAGTCTCATGAGGTCTAGTGGTTTTATAAAGGGCAGTTCCCCTGCACATGCTCTCTTGCCTGCCGCCATGTAAGACATGATTTTGCTCTTCCTTTGCCTTCTGCCATGATGTTGAGGCCTCTCCAGCCATGTGGAACTGGTTCCATTAAACCTTCTTTATAAATTACCCAGTCTTATTTCTTCCTAGCAATATGAAAATGGACCAATACAGGTAAATCGTGATGGTTGATACTGTCAACTTGAAGGATGAAAGTATTATTCCTGGGTGTGTCTATGAGAATGTTGCCAAAGGAAATTAACATTTGAGTCAGTGGACTGGGAGAGGCAGACCTACCCTTGATCTGGGTGGGCACCATCTAATCAGCTGCTAGTGTAGCTAGGGTAAAAGCAGGCAGAGGAACGTGGAAAGACTAGACTGGCGGAGTCTTCTGGCCTCCACCTTTCTCCCCTGACGGATTCTTCCTGCCCTCAAACATCGGACTCTAAGTTCTTCAGCTCTTAGACTCTTGGACATACACCAGTGGTTTGTCAGGGGCTCTAGGGCCTTTGGCCGCAGACTGAAGGCTGCACTGTCAGCTTCCCTACTTTAGAGGTTTTGGGACTCATGCTGGCTTCCTACCTCCTCAGCTTGCAGACAGTCTATTGTGGGACTTCACCTTGTGACCATGTGAGTCAGTGCTCCTTAATAAACTCCCCTTCATGTATACCATGTATCCTATTCGTCTTGTCCCTCTAGGGGACTCCAATACAATTGATGTAATATTAAGGATCTTCCTCCTATTTTCACATGAAATTTTTTTCTTTGTATTAAGGGGTTGTCCACTCTCTTTGGTGCTAGAAATTCCCCATGAATTGCAGAGGGCCAACAGGTGTTTCTTAGAATCCCCGAAGCCACTTTGGGCTCATGGCTTGGGAGTTAGGAAGCTCTGGCTCTCATTCCAACTCTACCAATCAACATGGCCTGTGACCGCGACATGCCACTGCCTCTCTTGGGCATCTACCTTAATAAAAAACTCATTTAGTAGATGAAAACATCTAGTTTTTATCAAAGTGTGGTATACTTAGCATTGGCGGTACCATGAAGCATTAAAAAAAAGGAAAAGGGCTTTATTAAAAGGTTATCTTTTGTTTGTGTCTAATATTGGTTTTCATTTTCACGGTGTGTTAGTTTGCTAGGGCTCCTGTCACAAAGTCTTGCAGGTAGGGTGGCTTAAATAACGTTAATTTTCTCATGATTCTGGAGGCTAGAAGTCTGAGATCAAGGTGTTGGCAAGGGTGATTCTTTGAGATCCCTTCTCCTTGACTTGGAGATGGCCATCTTCAAGTTCATATGACATTCTCTCTTTATGAATGTCTGTGTCCTAATCTCCTCTTATAAGGAAACCAGTCCTATTGGATTAAGAACCATCTTAATAATCCCATTTAACTTAATCACCTCTTTAAACAAATAGTCATATTCTGAAATACTGAGGGCTAGAACTTCAAAATATGAATTTTGAGGGGTCTCAACTTAGCTCATAAGACATGGTATTTATATATAAAAATTTAAAAATATGGTAAAGTCAATTTAAAGAAACTCAAATACATTCATATAGCAAAATTATGAAAGTGGTAAAAAATGGCAATTTGTCTTATCTATTGATGGGTAACAAGTGGTCTCAACATTTGGTGGCTTAAGACAGCCACTTTATTTTGTTCATGGTTTTGTGGGACAAGAATTCAGGAAGGGCTCAGTGAGTAATTTATCTTTGATTTGCTTGGGGTCCACTGGGGCAGCAGGATCTACTTCCAAGATGGCGTCTTCACTTACGTAGCTGGAGTTTTGGTGCTCCTTGTCCTTCACTCTCTCTTGGTGCCTTATTTTCCAGGCCCCCTCTCTCAGGTAGCCTGGGCTTTCTCACAGCATGGTAGCATCAAGGTTGTAGGATTTCTTACAAGGCACCGCCTTATACAAAGTTTTCAGGAGCTCTGGATGAGGAGATTCAAGGGCTTTTATGACCAACCATTGACTGTCCCAGTAAGTCACTTCTGCCACGTTCTAACAGTCAGAGTAGTCACTAAGGCCAATTCAGGTTAGGTGGAGGAAAAGTAGATCCCAGGTCTCCATCGGAGGATGAGCCATGCTAAACCACTGCACCGGTTTAGAGCTCTCTGAAGTCCCTCTTTAAATTCAGCCTTACGCATTGATACCTTTGATGTCATCCCAATATTTAGGTAGCAAACTCATGGTAGGTAGAGATTCAGGCCTAAGCTTCCAGCCTGGCTCTGAGGAGAACTATCTGGAGCTCCCTAGCCTCTCCTCCATGGACAGGAATCGTTCAGCCTTGGGCAAACACAGCGAGGAGCTGGCACGGTCTCCTACTAGACGCCTCCTCCTTTTCCTCTTGCCCTTACCATGACTCTTGAGTTATTCTCAGAAGTAAAAGCTTTCCATGCCTGCTCTTCTCTCCTGCAGCCAGGAGTGCGAATATAGATATTGGAGCCACTCAGGCAGAAAAATGGCCTTGGAATCAGGAAATCAGGGAAGCAGAAAGCTGCAGCTGCCACAAAAGGACCACGGAGATGAGGAACGGGGTGAGGGGAACTGCGGTCACCTCCTCGAGGGGGCTTCAGAGACCCCTGGGAAGCCCTTTCCGCTCCCTTCCCAGGTCCCACACACTCGCAGCCCACCCCTGTGCCTGTCTTCCATTGGGAGCACTGTCAAAGAAAAGATAGAATTCAGTGGGAAGAGTGGAGGACTTGGGGGTTAAAAGACCTGGGGGGTTCGTGCCCTGGCCCTGGCCTAACCCACCAGCATTATTATTGGAGGCACGTTAGGTAGATGCTTGTCAGAGTCCTGCATTCTAGGTGCTTTACGGGTGTCCACCTATTTAATCTTCATAACACCTATGAGGCAGGGAGTGTCATCTCCATTTCACAGCTGAAGAAGCTGAAACTAAGTGTCATATTTGTGTGTGGAGTGAGAGGGAGGCCAAGAGAGGTAGAGTGACAGAGACAGAGAGAGACAGAGACAGAGACAGAGAGGGGGTGGGGCAGTGGAAAGGGAGATGAAGGAGGGAGAGGGAGGAGAGAGAAGGAAAAAGGAAAAGAGGGGAGAAGGGGGA
>NW_022436942.1:72113814-72295718 GCF_009761245.1 Sapajus apella
GGGGGAGGGGAGAAGGGGGAGGGGAGAAGGGGGAGGGGAGAAGGGGGAGGGGAGAAGGGGGAGGGGAGAAGGGGGAGGGGAGAAGGGGGAGGGGAGAAGGGGGAGGGGAGAAGGGGGAGGGGAGAAGGGGGAGGGGAGAAGGGGGAGGGGAGAAGGGGGAGGGGAGAAGGGGGAGGGGAGAAGGGGGAGGGGAGAAGGGGGAGGGGTCAAACTTGAATGGTGCACCTAGTGATGGAACACAATTGAATCATTCAGGTGGCAAAACTGAGACCCCCAGCTGGTGGCTTTCTTCCACGATATTTTGATATTTTAAAATATTTTCTAGAACAAAGGTTTTCTCTGGAGGAAAAAATGCATTTAGGTTTGTAAATTTGGACAGTACAGATAAGAACAAAGGTGGTCAAAAAATTGCCTTTATTGATCTCGCCATTCGAGTACAACCATAGGACATTACTTCAATGTATGACAAGGAGGACGTAAAATGCAGATTTTTTTTTTTTTTTTTTTTGAGATGGAGTCTTGCTCTGTCGCCTAGGAGTGCAGTGGTGTGATCCTGGCTCACTGCAACTTCCACCTCCCGTGTTCAAGCGATTCTTCTGCCTCAGCCTCCTGAGTAGCTGGGGACTACAGGTGTGTGCCACCATGCCTGTGTAATTTTTGTATTTTAGTAGAGATGGGGCTTCACCATGTTGGCCAGGCTGGTCTTGATCACCTTAAGTGATCCACCTACCTCGGCCTCCCAAAGTGCTGGGATCACAGGCATGAGTCATCATGCCCAGCCAAATGCAGATGTTTTAAATAAAAAGATGGACCATGTCTTACATGATTGTTTCCCTGTCCGCCTTTTAATAAACCTTTGAACATTTCCTTTCCAAATCAACGTTCTGTGACATTGGTTTAAATGGTGTCTTATATATATGTAATATATATATTCATTATGTAAATGAATCAATTTAATCAATCTTTTGTTGGACATTTGTGTTTTAAATTTATCTTACTGATGTTGAGGTAAGTTGGTCGCTTCCTTCCAATCTTCCCTCCCCTGCCCCACGGGGATCCAGTCTGCTTTTGGTATTGAATTGTTTTCAGGTGAGACGTTTTGCCACAAGGGGTCCTCCACACTCTAAGCTGAAGCAACTGTGTGCCGGAGTAGAAAGGGATTTGGAGAAAGAGAAACTCTGGTTTGCATCCCAGCGCCTGCACTTGCTTTCCCGGAGACCTCAGACGAGCGATTGGGCCTCTCTGCACCTCAGCTTTCCCTGGGGAGAGCCATCATTTACTCACCTTATCTCATTTTCACAAGAATCTTGCAAGAAAAGTGTACAGCACAGTGCCTGGTGGGTGCTCCGTAAGTAATGGTTCTTCATCTTATCAGTTCTGCTCCAGCCCTCTTCTTGAAAAATGAGGTTTGCAATAGCTCATGGGGTGGCGGGAGGATTAAATGAGATCGCACGCGTAACATACCTAGCCAGTAGTTTGTTGATTGGACTTGAGACGTGGTCTCTGTTGCCCAGGCTGGAGTGCAGTGGCGTGATCAGTCCGCTGCAGCCTCTACCCTCTCGAGCTTAAGCGGTTCTCTCTCCTCAGCCTCTCCGGCAGCTCACCTGTAGTCCCACTACGCTCCACTAATTTTTTTTTTCCTCAGTAAAGATGGGTTTTCTCCATGTTACCCAGGCTGGGCCTTTTAACTTTAAAAATGACGTATTTGTTTTTATTCTTACAAAATGATCTGATTTATCTACCAAGAGGTAAATTAGGCTAAAGCTTTGACAGGAGGTCAGAAGGAACGGTGACTTCTCTTTGGGTCTAGAAGTTGATCTTTCCATTCCCACCCCAACCTCAGCACACTTCCCAATGTCATCAGCAGAGAAAGTCCTGAATTGGGGCTGCCAGAGACGCCCAACTCCAAGAGCAGCTATTCACAGACCCCTAAGAAGGCAATAGAAATGGCACCCCTCAGCAGACATGCGGCAAAAAATGACCCGGCTCCTCATCCATCCTCTGCCCCTGCAGCACAGAAACCTCCTTCCACAGTTCCAGCCCATGCAGCCTTGTCTTAGGGAAGTTCATCCAAGTGGCCCCAAATTCTGCACACACTTCCCGTCTGACACCAACTCTGCAAGGGGTAGGAACAGAATGACACTTTTCCAGCCTGTCAACCATGGTAGCTGCCTTGGGAGACTTAGTTATCTGGAGGAAGGATTTAAAACCAGGTCCAGTCTGGGTTCAGCACCAGAGCCCTTGTCTACTATTCAAAAGACACATTACTGATTGGAGTACATGCTTAATATTGGCCCAGTTCATATGTATGAGAATATATACAGAAAATAGTACATATAAATAACATAGGTAATATGTTTCCTTATTTTTCCTTCCTGTGTAATATGAGTATATACACTTATTTGTGCTTTTATTTTCAATTGATGTAATTGTACATATTTATAGGGTACAGTGATATTGCAATATAGTTATATGATATGTAATGATCAAATCGGGGTAACTGACATACTTGATTAGCATTGATCATTTGTATTGGGAACATTCAAAATCTGCCCTTCTGGTTATTTGAAAATATACAAATTGCTGTTAATTACAGCCACTTATAAAACACTAGAGCGTCTTCCTCCTAGCTGGCTGTAACTTCGTATCCATTAACCAACCTTGGGCTATCTCCACCTGCACCCCCAACCCTTCCCAGCCACTAGTAACCGCTATTCTACTCTCTACTTCCATGAGATCGACTTTTAGTTCCCACATATGACAACATACAACATGAAACGTCTTTTTATGCTTGACCTTTTAGTTATACTCAGAGGTAGTTATGCCAATTTCACAGAAGAGCAAAGTAAGGCCTGGAGATGACAGGTGACTCATTTCAGAGTCCATGGTCTTAGCTGTAAGCTCTGCTGTGTAAGTGCTCAGCACACAGTGGCTGTTATCACGGAGGCTCTGAAGGAACTCGAAATAGGTAGCCATGGGGGTCCTCCACTTGGATGCCTTTTAACTGATCTTCTGCAGGGTGGAGGCAGAGCTGGGTTATCTCACCATGGCCTTTCAACCTCTCGGAGAGCCGGGGTCAGGGCTGGGGCAGCAGGCCTGCTGAGAGCTGGTGGGCTGAGCAGCGTGGGCTGTGTCAGTGTGAGATGTCCCAGGAGGACCAGGGGTGGGGGTGATGCCCGGTAATCCACATGCCTGCCGGGGAGAACGAGAGGGAAGAGGGAAGCTGGGGGCGAGGGCTGAGGCTGCCTCCACTTTCCCACATCAACCAGCAGCTCCCCAACATTTCAAAGTTTACCTTTACAACTTTATCAGAATTACAAAGCTGTATCTTTAAGGAAAAACAACACAGAGGGCTATACCATCCCATCGCCCAGGGCTAACCCGTCACCTTTTGATGTATTACTCCCCCACTCTTCTCCATACTTACATAAACATGCACACATATAGGATTTCCCCCTTTTGGCAAAAATGAGATTGCTGGCCAGGCATGGTGGCTCACATCTATAATCTCCACAATTTGGGATGCCGAGGTGGGAGTATTTCTTGAGCTCGGGACTTGAGGCTGCAGTGAGCTATGATGGCACCGCTGCACTATAGCTTGGGTGACAGAGACCCTGTCTCAAAAAAAGATTTGCACTGCATTGTTATTCTGCAATTTGTTTTTTGATAATACACCCTGGACGCGTTTTCGACGTAAAATTTATGGGTCTCTTTTTAACCGTTGTGTAATATTCCACACCAGGGGTGTCCAATCTTTTGGCTTCCCTGGGCCACATTGGAAGAATGGTCTTGGGCCACACATAAAACACACTAACCATAGCGGACGAGCTTAAAAAAAAAATCGCAAAAGTCTACAAATTTGTGTTGGGCCACATTCAAAGCTATCCTGGGGTGGTTGCAGGCCACAGGTTGGGATAAGCTTGTTCCACCTATTGGGATAAGCAGATGAGCATGCAGGTCATGCCCAGTTTTTTGGATAAGATGTGCTACATGTAATGCACATATGGAGTACTTACTATTAAGTACTCACTGTGCATGTTGAGTACTTACTAATGCTAGGCTAGAGTTCTGCAAGTGGGTCAAAGGCCATGCAATTTTGGAATTTTTGAGTTCACTAGATTGCTTTCCAAAAGGTCTAGCAACTCACACTTCCTGTTAGCTCATTGAGAAACTCATTCTACATAGCCTGAGTGTTGTGTGAGGGGGAAAGAGGGAGGATCGATGAATGGACTAGACAGAAACCTTAGAAGTATAGTCAGCAGTTTTTATGTAACATGTCAGAAGAAAGTCCTTCTGATTGGAATATTTCATTCTCCCTTTAAAACATTGCAAACTACCACTTCATTTCACAAAAGAGACAGGATTTGTAAGGGCACCTCCACCTGGTCCTGGGACTAGGGTAGTAATGACCAGAGGGGGGACAGCTGTCTGGGGGGCTACAGCACATGTTGTAATGGGTCTATGGTCACAAGGGACTGATGAAAGCAGTGAAACTTTCCAAAGGGTACTGGGGTTGCTTTGGCCTCACCTGCAGAGACAGAAGTGACTGGGGCTGTATGTCCTCGGGCAGCCCCCCAGGCAGTGACTGACCGGTGGGGACTATAGAAGCCCAGGTCCCTTGTTGGGAGTCCAGACATATTGAGAGGCTACACTGTGCCCCCACAGCACCCTGCAGGATCAGGGTCAGGCTAGGATTTGCCTGAAATCACACCCTTGCTGGAATTTTTCCCCTTTCCTATCCTGCTTCCCCTTCTCCCCAGTTCCTCCTGGGGACAACCCGTTGATAATTTTCTTGTGCACAACTCCTTGTCTCAAGGTCTGCTTCTGGGAGAATTGGAGGGATAACAGTACCAGGAATGCTCTCGTGGGGGAGATATCTTCATTCAGCAATTATTCAACAGAAGAGTCAAGGGAACCTCAAACTCTCACCTACAGCTGCAGGGGAATCAGCTTCCCAAAGGGTTTTCCACTGGAGAACAGGAACCTTAGATGTAAGGGGATGAGAACGCGGAGTATACAGGTTCTAGGAATCAGCCTGAAGAGATAGTTACCACCCACTTACCCTTTACTAGCTGAATAACCATGCAAAGCCTTATTTTCTACAACCTGCAATTTCCTGACTGATAGAATAAGCAGCACCTGTCATGAAGTATTAAGAATGTGCTTGTCTCTATGGTGTGTGCTTTGGCAGAAGATGTGGGATCAGATCATTGCATCATTCACTGCCCACGTGACCTTCAACTCTGCAAGCCAGGACAACTTCACCCCCTCAGGACTGTCATGAGGATTACGCAGAGAATCAGGCTCTCAGCCTTGCAGAGAGTAGGTACCCATGTGCATGTGTAGCAGCATTTCTGTGTGATGCACCTGTCAACTTCTCAAAGAGACCGCTGGAGAAAACCCCTGATTAAAGTTCAGACTCACTGCAGTCAAGGACAATCCCAGATAGTTTGAGGTGTCTCAAAATGGGGAACAGGGTAGGGTATTTGTGAGGTTTGAAGCTTGGACTAATTTTTAGGGTGGGTCTTGATTAGGACTGGGCAAGCCTTCTGACATGGCTCTGGCCCAGTAAGGAGGGGGATTCAGGGGAATCTTGATGAACAAGTTGTTAGTCTTGATAAGGCATCTAAGCTTCATCTTCTAGGGGCAGATAAATACTGAAGTCAAGCAAAAACTATTGAGCTGCTTGTTTCCAGACATAACAGGGACAGACAGTGATGTTCATTTCAATTGCCAAAGCCTAAAAGTTGAGTTTTCAAAGTTATGACTTTAGAATTGCCAGAATATAGCAATAAAAAGCAGATCAACATTTAATTCATTTTTATTAAGATTCTTCACAGAAAGTACATTCTCATCGACCGTACATGGGGCAGGCAAGTCCACTGCATCTTCCCATCAGATGCCATGGATTAGCACAGAATTATTTTGGAGAAGTGTTGTCAGGAAACAGTAAAATATAAAACAATGTCAGTGAGACAATAATTATTTCCTGTCATTTTAGTCTCATAAGGTCCCCCTTGGTACAGTAAGGCTTCCCAGTGTTATACTAGTTAATCAAAGGCTAATTATTCAAAGTTTTAGAAAATTTTAGATTTATATAAGCATCCCAAAGAGTTTCCATATACCTCACATTTTAAATCGAACATCTTTCCAAATACCACAGGACATCCATCAAAACTAGGAAACCAACCCTAGTACCTTACTGTGAATCCTCAACCTTACTCAGATTTCACAACTTTATAGCAGTGTTTTTCTGTTACAAGATCTTCTCTGGGATTCGACACTGTTATTTTCTTCCAGTCTTCTCAGGTCGAAGCTTCCTTCCATCTCTCCCTGTGTTATGACCTTAACTTCTGAGGAGTACCGGTCAGGTTTTCTGCAGGATGTCCACCTGTTGTCAGTCTGATGATTTTCACATGAGGATCCTGAGGTGAAGCATCTTATCGCTCCAGACTCCTGCCTCCCAGATGCTGTTGACCTTGATCACCTGGCTAAGATGGCAGCTGCCAGGTCTGTCCATCATAGAGCCACTATTCTCCTCCTCCTCTTACATAGGGAGGAGAGAAAAGAGATGTTAAGCTCCACCTCCTGGACGGGGTTGTATTGACTTACGTTATTTGGATTTATCTGTAAGAAGGATTTATTTCATTCCTCCCTTAATTCCTTTTGTAAAAAGATTTTCTCAACATCTACTCAATAGCTTTATCCAGGATGGATGAAGACATGCTCCATGAGTTGGCACTTGCCTCGAACTCTCATTTTGTTCAAGTTAAACTGAAATCACCTCAGATTCAAGCAAGATCCCAATATTGGCCAAGTTCCTTCTCCCCCCACCAGGGTCAGGCAGAGGGGGAACTGGGTCAAGTCTCAGGTGTCTCTTTTCAAGATGTGTCCAGATTGACAGCATCAGCATCACCTGGGAGGTTAGAAATGCAGCAACTCAGGCCCCATGCGGACCTCTCTGCAGTTTAACAAGACCCCCCACTCCCTGCCCTGTGACTTGTGTACATGTCTATAGTTTGACAAGTGCTGTCTTAGAACCCTAGAGCTCCTGGGAACAGAGACAAGAAAGTGATCTGCTCCAAGAAAGGTGATCTCTTTGTTGCCAGGGGACCTGCCTTCATTCTCCCCTCCTGCATTTGTCCAGGTGGAAGATGATTAGGAAAGGCAGAGGAGAGGCAGGAGCAGCAGATGGCTCTGAGATGAACCTGGGGCTGGAGGGTTGAGGCGGGTTTTGAAGGAGAAAGTGCTGGCATAGCTGATAGAGGAGTGTGGTGCTTGGGATGGTCCTAGGGAGTTGGATGAGAGCAGGACCAGAGTGATTGATGGGCCAGGGTGGAGAGGCTGCTGGACAGCTGCAAGGAGCAAAGGGCTCTGGGTTCAGGAGTCTATGGGTGGCAGCAAAGCCCAAGAGCCACGAGAGAGAAAGTCCTCTTTTTGTGGCAGTGCTCACAAAGCAGAATTTTGCTCTCTTGCCCAGGTTGGAGTGCAGTGGCACAGATCTCAGCTCACTGAAACCTCCACCTCCTGCGTTCAAGCGATACTCCTGCCCCAGGCTCCCTAGTAGCTGGGATCACAGGCACCTGCCACCACACCCAGCTAATTTTTGTATTTTTAGCAGAGATGGGGTTTCACCATGTTGGCCAGGCTGGTCTCAAACTCTTGACCTCAAACAATCAAGTCTCAGTTTCAAGTCTCAAATGATACCAGTCTCAGTCTCCGAAAGTGCTGGGATTACAGGTAAGAGCCACAGTGACCCGACTCCATTCTCTTTTGAAGGTATTCTTTTAAGTGTACAGTTTAATAGCCTCAAGTACATTCACATGCTCATACAACCATCACCATCCAACTCCAGAACCATTTTCATCTTGCAAAACTGAAATTCCATACCCATTAAACACTAACTCCCCATTCTCCCTCCCCCTTCATCCCTGGAGACCACCATTATTTCTCTCAATTTGGCTTCTCCGGGTACCTCATGAGTGGAATCATACAGTCTCCAGCCTTTCATGAACGTTTCAGCTTCATAACTGCCTTCCTGAAATAGGTGAAGCAGGAAATTTTACTCCCTTAGGGAGATGAGAGGGAAGATTACGGGGGTAGTGACTTGTGCTGGGTCTCAAACTGAGTATACAGCATTCCCCATAGATTCAGAAAGCCCAGAGACCTTCCTGGGTCTGCTGTTGTATTGGGTCATTCTTGCATTGCTATACGAAAATCTGAGACTGGGCAATCCACAAGAAAATAGATTTAGTTGGCTCAGTTCTGTAGGCTGTACAGGAAGAGCAGCTTCTGCTTCTGTAGAGGCCTCAGGAAGCTTCCAATCATGGCAGAAGGCAATGGGGTGGCAGGCATCTTTCATGGCAGAAGCAGGAGCAAGGAAGGGTGCTACATACTTCTAAGCAACCAGATCTTAAGAACTCACTACAGAAGAACAGCACAGCAAGGGGAAATCCACCCCCATAATTTAGCCACTTCACATCAGGCCCCACCTCCAACATGGGATTACAACTGAACATGAGATTTGGGAGGGTCACAGACACAAACCATATCAGCTGTGGAACGTTCTTGCCCCTCCTACCCTCAACCCTCTTTTCCTCAGTGTCGTGTTGAAAAGAGGGCTTGGGCTGGAAAAGAAAGGAATAGGATTGAAGGCCACACATAGGCAGAGGGGACCGTCTCTGAGATTAAGATCCAGATAGGGGAATGAATGATTAAAACTTTGAAATATCCCTAGCACCTGCATTGATACCTATAAAAAGACACTTGGTCATTTGAGTGAATAAACTGGACTATTTTCTCCCCAATTTCAACTATCGAGAAGCATGAGTTTGCTAAGGCAAGAAGGGGAACCCTATTACCGTAAGTTTTGTAATAGAAATTTGGTGGCTGACATGGTCTGTATTTGTGTCTTTGCCCAAATCTATGTCGAATTGGAGGAGGAGCCTTGTGGGAGGTGACTGGATCATGGGGGGGGAATTTCCTTCTTGCTCGTCTCATGATAGTGAGTTCTCATGGGATGTGATGGTTTAAAGTGTGTGGCACTTCTCAATTCACACACTCTCTCTCCTGCTCTGCCATAGTAAGACATGCTGGCTTCACCTTCCACCATGACTAAGTTTCCTGAGGCCTCCCAGTCATGCCTATTAAACCTGCAGAACTGTGAGTCAATTCAACGTTTCTTCATAAATTATCCAGTCTCAGGTAGTTTTTTATAGCAGTGTGAGAGCAGACTAATACAGTGGCTTTAGTAGAGAGATTCACTGCAAGTTTAGAAGGCAGTCTTGTCCCTGAGCACCCAGGATTGTATAAGTGCCTGCAAAAAGTAGGTGTTTGGGTTGAATAGGCCTTGTGACTATTTCATATTTACCTTTTAAATTAGAACCTCTGAAATGTACCTAAAAGGCGGTGTCACTTGGGGGCTTTCATACTGTACTCTGATCAAGACCCTGGACATTAATTATTACCAATCACATGCATGTCTTTAAAGATGGGAATATTTAATTTCTTCCTACCCCTTTCCTCTGAAAGGCTTATTTTACTAATCATAATGCTTCTCTACCAGACCAGAGATTGGCAAATTTTCTGCAAAGGGTTAGATGTTAAATATGCTAGGCTTTGAGGGCCATATAATCCTTACTGTAATGACTTACTTCTGCTATTATAAGCAGCCACAGACAATATGCAAATGGACAAGCATGGCTGGTTTCTAATGAAACTTTTTAGAGGCTGGGTGTGGTGACTCCTGCCTGTAATCCCAGCACATTGGCAAGCTGAGGCAGGCTGATCACTTGAGCTCAGGAGTTCAACATGGTGAAACATGGCAACATGGTGAAACCCCGTCTTCACACAAAAAATTAGCTGGTCATGGTGTCACGTGCCTGTAGTCCCAGCTACTTATGGGGGAGGATTGCTTGAGCCAAGGAGATCAAGGCTGCCGTGAGCCAAGATAGTGCCCCTGCACTCTAGCCTGGGTGACAAAGTGAGACCCTGTCTCAAACAAAAAACCAAGAGAACCCCAACAATCCAACTTTATAGAAATAGGTGGCAGGCCAGATCTGGCCCATGAGCTAGAGTTGCTGACTCTTGCTCCAGATCATAAACTCTTACATTGGTCCGTGGATTCCCAAGGTTTAAAAATCAAGTAGATTGAAATCATGAAACATTCTTTTGTTTACTAGTTGCCTTGAAAACTGCTTGATATGAATGACAAGATCTGCTGTTTGCCCCTAGATCTGTCCCTTTACTTATTTGGAGAAGTAGGGACTGATGCAATGGCCTCCCCTCCTCTTCCGACTTCCAGGTGAGCTCTGCTACTGGAAGACCCAGCAGGATGTCAGAGGTAGGAGAGGGGCCACGGTCTTTAGCTCTGGCTTTCTCTTGCTGGCTGCTCCTCCACTGTCAGGCAGCCCTTTCCTCCATGTCCAGGGAACTGCACTCCACCCTTTTCCCCTTTAGAAGTAGGGATGCAAACAGTTTGCCAGCCCCAGGGCAGCTCTCTCCTTCTCTTTGGTGTCCCTGTCCCTGCTTACTCCCTTTTCGCACCTTTGAGAAGAGTTTAATGGAGGGATTTCATTTGAATGTTCCATCCATTTTATGCTGAGACACCGAATGCTAGGAATTAAACAGAAAACCCAGGCCCTGCATTAAAGACTTCATACACCTGGATCATAGGTGGGAATGAAGTTGCTGATACGTCTCAGGCCTTAAGCTCTCCCCGGTGGTCTTTGTTTCCTGGCGCTTGGGACCCTTATCAACCTTCTTTCTCCCCCTTGAGTACAAGTAGAACCTGTGACTTGCTCCTAGCCAAAAGCAGCAAAAGGGATAGGATGCCACTCCTATGGTTCCAACATCTGTCTTGCTGGCAAACGCCTCCCCTTGCTGTCTTTGATGAAGCAAGCTGCCATGTTGAGGTGGCCCATGTGGCAAAGAACTGAGGACAGCCTTCAGCCAGCAGCAAGAAGCTGAGGTCCTCAATCCTACAATCTGCAGAAAAACAGACTTGCCAGTGACCACAGGAACTTGGAAGTGGGTCCTTCCAGGGAACTTCTGCCTGACATCTTGATTGCAGCCTGAGACCCTGGTTCAAGAGGATTCAGCCGAGTGATATACTGACCTGATCTGCAGAAACAGAGAAAATAAACGTGTTTTCAACTGAGTTTGTGGCCATCCATTAAGCAGTAATAGGCAACTATATGGCATAGTAATTGCCTCTTTCACAGATGGGGAAAATAGGGTTTGGAGAAGTGGGCTAAGTTGCCCAAAAGATGCAGCTAGGAACCTGCAGAGCATGAGTCCAGGGGAACTGTCAGGCCCTGGAGCTCACTGCCCCTCCTGTGTTTGCAGATTTCTACCAAGCAGATGCCCTCTTGGGTCTCGCTGTCCTTGGTGAATGACTTGCCTCTGAGCTTCTTCCTGTTCTACCCACAGTACCTCCTGGGGAGCAGCAGGGGCCAGGGTTTGTAAGACAGCATTCAGCTGTCAGCACTGGCATTTGTCAAAGGAAGTGGCTGCTCTTGGGCCCTGCCACCCTTCCTAAAGTGGACACTGCTTTTGAAAAGTGCTAATGTACAAGCTTGTCAGGCCTAGCCTTGGGGGAAGGGAGGGCTGCAGCAGGGCTCTGGTGCTGGGGGACGGATAAGAGGTGGCAGCACTGCTGCAGCAGGCTGGGCATCTTTCCCTTACTTCTCCAAAGTACTCATGGGCTGGGAGGTTGGTGGGAGCTGGGTCAGGGAGAACAGAAACCACTTCAGATCTTTCTATTCTTAAGACTCGGAGCCAAACCAGTGAGGTTCTGGGTGGGAGAAGAGCGAGGACAGAGACAGCTCTCTCTATAGTGGAGACCAGTGTTAAGAGAATGAAAGTGCAAGTTCATCTGCTAGATGATTACTTTATGTTACAGGGTAGGGGAAGTATGGGGCTACAGTTCATCTACAAGAATTAGGACCAGAATTTATTGAGAAGCATGTCCCCTTGAAAGCAGGCACATAAAGCAGTTGGCTGCCTGATTAAGTGTCAGGACGTTCCCAGATCTTGTTTTATATTATTGTTCATCTCTGTTTATTACACAGAGAGGCAATTCCAGATTAAAAACATACTTTAGTCTCTAATCAACAAAGGGGCAGTGGTTCTGTTGCCTAGAAACTGGAGGTGCAATGGTAAACAGAACACCATGCCTGCTTGAGTGAATAAATGGCTTCAACCATCTAATTCTTAAACTACCACCAAGTGGCTGGCACCCTGCTGGGCTCAGGCACACAGTGAAAAGACAGTATTTGCATTATTGAAATTACATCCTGGTCAGGGGGAAAAAAAAAATCAAATGATTACTGTATAACATAGTAACCCAAAAGTTGGTAACTCGAGACAATGTTTGCTCATTTCTCATATTGCAGGTCAGGTATTTGGGCAGGGCCCAGCTGTGTGGTTATTCTGCCCTATGTCACCTGGAGTTGTTGATGCTCCATTTAGCTGGTGATTCACAGTTGGAGCACCAAGATGGCCTCTCACACCCCAGGGTCTCTTCGCATGTGGCCTCTCATTGAGTGGTTCAGCCTGGACTTCCTTACAGCATGGCATCTGGGCTGCAAGAAGATTTGCAGCTGAATCTTTCCCTTAAGTACTCAAGTCCCAAGACATCGCCTCCACTATAATCTGTTGGTTAAAGCAAATTCCAGGGCCAGTCCACACTCAAGAGTAGGAGAAAATAGTAATAACACCTGTTGCTATGAAGAGTGGCAAGTGCATACAGGGAGGAGAGGAATTGCTGGCAGCCATTTTTGGAGACCGTTAACATAATTGCAGATAGCGATACACTCAGCAATGAATACTAAGCCTAGCAAAAGGAAAGTCTAGAAGGTGAGTGAGCAACGCTGTTTATAGTTGAGGTATAGGTATGCTTTGAAGTTCTGGTACAAATTGATATTTGAAATGACATGTTATGATTAAGTATTAAATAGTGAAAAGTGTTATCCCCATTTGACACATGAAGAAATTGAGAGGGAGGCAAATGACTTAAGATGACACAGCTGAGTTGGTAGTGGGGCTGGGGTTTGGAACCAGGACATGACTTCACAGCTTTCCTGTAATAGTATCCCAGATGCAAGTCTGACTCTTGAGGTCTTCCTTTCTTCACCAATTGACTGAAGTAGCCACTTGTCACTACTTTTATGTGATCCCTGAACTTCTGATTTATAGGCAAAAGTTTTATTCTGATCAGATGACAGAATGACTGAATATCTAGATTCAAAACATCCTTTAGGGCCTACAGAGGAGGTCCACAAGGGACAGGTAAGTTAAGCCTCACATGTACATCTCCATGGGTGAAAATTATCTGATGTTTGCCCTATGTGCAGTAGCAAGCAAATGATTGGTATAGTTTAAAAATAGCCACTATACCTTGAACACATTGTCAAGATGATATGAGTCTCCTGGGTCAGAGACCAAGGATTGTTTTTACAAAGAGGACAGCAAGCAGAATGAACATCATGAGCATGAGGGTTCCCCTTGCATCCAAGTTTGTCCATGTGTGTGGGCAGAGTAATCCAAGTGAATGCCATGCATGTGGCAGGTTCACACGCCAGCCGAGATACCTTGAGCTTAGGGAACCCCACAAAGAACTGCAAGTAGATTTTTCTGGCCTTTGCCAGAGAAGCAACATTGTCTTTATTACACAGGACAACAAATGAAACTTCCCTCTGCTCTGGGGTGTGGGGGAGACACTATCTACCAAGGCGGCAGATTAAACACTCTTGAAGAGGCAGTCCAGAACAGAAGGTGAGTGCCTCTGCTCAGAAGGCATGCGGGAACGTAAGTCACCTATAAAGAATAGTTTCCCAGCACCATGTCCCAGACACTATTCTATGGACTTTTAAGTATTTAATTTAACCTTCACAGCAGTCTGATGAGTTAGGTACAGTTATTCCACTTTCTAGTTGAGCAAACTGACCTTACGAGGGTCCCCTTAGCCTCTCTTCTCCCTAGTTAGCAAGTGGCAGACCATGTTGGTACCCTCCTACAACGTTTTTCACCACTGTATCACATGGTAGATAATATAGCACCTGCTATTGATAGCCTACCAAGTATGTCATGTCAGGATTCGAAAACAAACCTTTGAGGTGGCCATCAGGTTCCTATTACAGAATTTTTGGATTGCTGACTCATGCAATGTCACAATAGCCATGAACCCAGTGCTGACTCATGCCTTTTGACTACCAAGTGATGTTCTATTCTTCTTGTCCCTATGAATCCACTGTAATAGAACTGGCAGTGATAGAATATCATTCATCTTTTCTATTAATACAAAAATAAGGTGATGTCATCAGGGAATATGAACCACTTTTATTATATTGGGTCTCCAGCTAGACTGTGTGTTTCCTGATAGCAAAGTCACATCTTACATCTTGGCCATGTAGAGTACTATCACTGAACCACCAACCACTAAAATATATAGAGCTCAATGACATCCCATTTGATTAAGGCAACTCATATAGATTTCTGAACATATGGGAAAAGGCAAGTCAGTCAATTCCAGTTTGGCTATTTCCATTATTTCCATTTTCTAAGGGCCTTCAGGAGGATATATCCTCTGGGCTGGAGCCTGTCTAGGAAAGGCTCATGGATCCTTCTTACAAAAGAGGCACTGACACTTCTGATTAAGGTGGGGTGAGCTGTCACTGGCAGTTAAATCTATTAGAGAATATTTTGCTCTCTTTTCCTCCAAGATCTTGGAGATGGGCTGGGGACATGAGAACCAAGTTCATTGCATAGAATGGACTTTGGGTAAGTTGCTAAGCTATAAGTTACATGGCTCAAAAGTGACAGAGCCAGGATCCAACACCTGTTTTGCCACATATCAAATGGGGACACTAGAAGCAACTGATACTGAGGGCTGAAATAAGGCATGTCTGCTGCCTGGTGGTTGTCAGTCACAGGAAGTTTTTTTTTTTTTGAGACTGAGTTTTGCTTTTGTTACCCAGGCTGGAGTGCAATGGCGTGATCTCGGCTCACCGCAACCTCCGACTCCTGTGTTCAGGCAATTCTCCTGCCTCAGCCTCCTGAGTCGCTGGGATTACAGGCACGTGCCACCACACCCAGCTGATTTTTTGTATTTTTAGTAGAGATGGGGTTTCACCATGTTGACCAGGATGGTCTCGATCTCTTGACCTTGTGATCCACCCGCCTCGGCCTCCCAAAGTGCTGGGATTACAGGCATGAGCCACCGCGCCCGGCAGTCACAGGAAGTTTTAAAGGCACTGTAGCCAAGAGTTTGTCTTCCTGCTCCCAGCTCTTGGGATGGTCCTATCCTCCCTTCTCAATTCCTTGACACAACAGGCTCTAGACCCTTTATTCAGCCACACACAGGAGCCAGGCTGCTGGAAAACATACCCCCAGCCCCAACTGCTTTGTCCAATTTTGGGGGAGGGGGAGGTGGGGATGCACACACCTAGAAGTGATGAAGGCATTCTTTTGCAGATTCCTATGGAAAGCAGCATCTCGGTGAAGTCGAAATCTCAGAACCATCCTCTTCATCTGTGTTGCTGCTGAGACATCAGAAGTCTACATCTGGAGAGGGAATCCTTGTCTGCTGCTGGGCTGGAGGGAAGTGCTAGCATTCCACTAGAAAGTGGATTCTTCCAGGGAAGGACAATTTCATACTTGCTGCTTACACCCAGTAGGTGCTCACAAGGCACTTGTGAACAGCCAGCTCTGCAGAACAAGTCTCCATCATCTCATTGCAGCCTGCTTACCTGGGAGGGGTGTCCTGGGGGCCTTCCTTTCTGGCCACCCCAAGCCTTAGTTTTAGTCGCTCCTGAGGCTCCCTTCTTCCTGCCGGCTTGCCCTGCAGTCTGTCACTGGTGGGACGGCCTACCTCAGAGCCGGGTGACCTTTCAAAGACACCAGGATTTGTTTAATTTCCGGAATTCACCTCTCTCCATCCTTCTTATCAGAGGCAGCTAGGCCCCAGCTGGGGAGGCCGTTTGGCATTTTTCCCTGAATTTCGAAACAGATAGGCTGGGGCCTTCTCAAGTGGACTCTTTTCTTCTCAACTGAGAGAACTAGAAAGACAATGATAGAATGGGGTGGGGGTCAAGACGAGTTACCAAGAGAACCAAATGTAGTTATTTTAACACCCGACTCATTTTCATGAAAACCTTATTCTTCATTACTGCACCTTCTGTCTCAAAAAGGTATTCTACACATAGTTGCAGCTTGCATTTACAAAGTCTTTACCACATACCAAGCACTTCATGTGTCTCATTCCATGTAACCTTCACAGCAGCACCCTGAGGTCCTGTTATCTGTTTTACAGATAAGTAAGGTGAGTCATTGCCCCAAGCCATACACTATGTTGAGGAGCCAGAGTTTAAACACAGCTCTGTAGACTCAGTCTGTGCAAACGTCCCCTCATCTCACAATAACCTTGGAAAAGTGCATCCTCCCATCTGATAGAGTCAGAGTATCTCACTTCAACTTTCAAGTCACCCAGCCTGCAAATGTTGAACACAGGAGGAAAAACCACTGTAGCAGCTGAGACTAAGCAGTGCCTGGAACATGGAGTAAACCCATTTAACATATGGGAATCTACTTAATCCCATCAGCTCCATGAAATAGGTACTACGGAGGAGAAAAAGGAAGGCTCTGGATACCAAGTACATCCAAGATCAAGTGCTGGCGAGTGGTGGAAACAGGTTTAGGTGACAGCTGTCACCTAGCTGATTTTAGTTTTCTAACTTTTTATAATTGCTCCATTTGTTTTCTCTTCATTTCATACCATGCTTATGCCATTTATCTTAGGTTGTGCCTTATGTAGGTTAAGTTTTATCTTACTCTTTTGTGACTTAGTTTCAGAGGCCTCACTGAATAAAATGGAAGGTGGGAAAAGGAAAAACAGTGAGCGTATACCATGTGCTAGGCACTATGCTAGGTACTGGGGATACAACCCTGGAGAAGGCAGACACCATACTTTTTGCATCTCCCATTTGCCTTGGGAAGGTTGTCAAGTACATGTCAATTACCACTGTAAGCAGCTCTAGCAAGGGAGTGTGGGGTTTTCCAAGAGCACGTATCTAGGGGTCTCAACCTAGTCAAGGGAGTTGTTTTAACACTAATTCTGTTATTTTAACCTTTTCTAGTTTTATCCATCCCTTTAATTATCCTTTGTTTGGAATATTGTCCGTTTGGAATTTTATTGTTGCTTGATGGACTAGAAGGCAGGAAATGTGGATGTGAGGGTGGCTGCCACAAGGATATTCCTCATTTTAATTATGTGTTCCTTCCAACAAACCTCAGCAACTCCCCACAACACATACACTCCCTTCAAAATGCTGGCTGTGGATCCAAGTTAGAATAAAATTCCCTCAAAATATATACCTTAACTGCTGGGACTAGATTTTCCAAACATATCTTTTTTTTTTTTTTTTTTTTTTTAGGGAGGGGTGATGTCTTGGGAGGGCAATGTGGTGGTGGTGGTGGGGACAACCTGGTGGTGGGATGCTACATATTCCACATGTCCTAATAAAAGCATCCGACTTTTGAGTGGTTACCACATGTCATGATCTGATCTTCATCATGACTCCAGCAGTAAGGTACTATTATTCCTATTTTCAGGAGGAAGAAAGTGAGGTATGGCAAAGTTGAAAAACTTACCCAAGATTAAAAATCTAGCTATTAATTGAAGTGGCACTTGACTCATTCAGCCTAATTTTAAAGCACAAGCTATTATTTTCAGCCCCTGAATTGCCTCCCTAGATCCCTACACGAGAACAACTTTGTAATGATCTACAATTATAGAAACCACAGAGCCATACCACCATACATTGAGAATTGAGTTAATTCCTATAGGAAGAGAGTTGCTCTTCACCTGAGCAAGATGTCCTTGTGCTATGCACTCCAGGGGATGCTGCTGAGGGAACTGAACGTTGAAGGTAACAACTTACTGAGTACAAGGTGGAAATAAGATCTGAATCTGCCCTCTCCCAGTGTGACTTGGGTGAGCCTCAGCTTGTTTTTCCATTAAATGGGGGTACAGATCCCCCTCAGAGGAACAGTTTGAGGATCAAATAGAAAAAGGAAGGTACAGGGGTGTGTGACTGAGAATTAGCAAGCATAAGAATATGCCGGAATGTGGGAACTAGTTACTTTTGGGTAGATAAGTGTTATCAGAGGTGTTGGTCAGTAGACATTCTCATGTACTGCTGGAGTGTCTAGCCTACTTTGGAAATCAGATCGACATCATTCACGAAAATTCCATGTAAAAACCTCTGTACTGGGTGGCAGTATTTCCACCCTGAGCCCCAGGAGACAAGTCCAAGGATGCCCATAGCAGCATTGCTCCCGATAGCCCCCAAACACAAATCAAATTCCCAAAGCAGAAGAGATAACATCGTGGCTTACTCATATAGTACTGTGAAGACCTACTTAGAAGAATCAAACCATATAGTGTGGTAGATTCTGGAGTCGGGAAGGGCTATAATGCAGCCACACTTTAAAGGTTAGCCTAACAAGAGCATGCTCATCAAGATAGAAAGGGAGTCCCTGGTCTCTGGTTTCATACCAGGGAGGTAATAGACCAGACCTTTTGCACAGAATTAAGGTGTTAAGCATTGAGGGGTCACATTCATAGAAAAATCAATACCAGAGGTCTGACATCGACAATGTTCCTAATAAGCAGAACCTGAGTCCAGCATCTCTCCCTGGATACCACCAATTAAGTACTTTTTACTCCAACCTGGGTAGCCTATATGAAATTGAATAAGAAAAAAACAACACGAAAGTGTTCATGGAACTAAAAAGGTGTTTAAAACACTGTTGCAGAGCACAATAAAAACATGCTTGTATTTTAATGGATCTGGGCAAAGTAAACTGAAAACCTTCAGAAAGGATTCATACTCTAGATGTCATTAAAAACATTTGTGATTCATGAGAAGAGGTCAAAATATCAACATCGTTTGAGTTTGGGAGGAGATGATTCCATTCCAAATGGATGACTTCAAGAGGTTCAAGATTTTAGTGGAGGAAGGAACTGAAGATGTGGTAAAAATAGCAAGAGAACTAGAATTAGAAATGGAGCCTGAAGATGTGACTGAATTGTTACAATCTCATGATAAAACTTTTACAAATAAATTGTGACGGATGAGCACAGAAATTGCTTTAAGATGGAATCTACTTCTGGTGAAGATGCTATAAACGTTGAAATAACAAAGGATTTAGATTATCAAAAACTTAGTTGATAAAGCAGTGGCAAGGCTTAAGATGACTGACTCCAATTTTGTTCTTAAATTTGTCTTTAAAATCTTTTATCATACTTGTACATATTTGGAAGCATTTGCGGTATTGATACTATGTAATATGTAATGATCAAATCAAGGTTATTGGCATATCCACTGCCTGAAACATCTTTTGTTTTGGGAACATTATAATTCTCTTCTAGTTATTTTGAAATATAAAATTGTTAACTATAAAAAAAGAAATTGAATAAGGAAAAAACTTAGATGTTGTACCAGCTCTGATGGCAGAGACCTCCCACCCGTGGTCACTTAGTTCTGCTCCTTGGAGACACATGGGAAGTTTGAAGGAGTTTCCAATATGGTGGTCTTCATCTATGATGAGCTTTTATCACCTTTCTTCTTCCCTTTATCCTCAAATATGAAAGCAACATAGGGTGATGGTTATAGCCCTTCATCTGGAGTCAGGTGGCTCAAGTTTACGTATAATCTATGTTAGCTGTGTTGTTTGGGGCAAGTTATTTAACCTTGTGAAGCAGTTACTCCTGTCTCCCCTTATAGATGAGAAACCTTCAGTGAAGTTGACGTGAAGATTAAAGGTAGGGCATAATAATCTATTTGGCATAATGCCTGGCATGCAGCTAAGATTAAGAGTTTTCACTACAATGGCTCAAGTTATGCTCCACATTAGAATTACCTGAGCAGCTTTAAAAAGCCACCCAGATGCCCTGGTCACATCTCATACAAAATCAATGTCCAGGACTAGAAGCAAAGCATCAATACTTTAAAAAATCCTGGTGTGTAGCAACGCTTGGAAGACACTGAATTTTCCCAGATCAGGCTTGAGGTGCCTTGAGTTTTCCTGATTTGGGGCGCTCAGCCACCTGCCTGCAGGCTCCTATTCCTTTAGTAGCTCTGGTTTCAAATCTTCCCTGTGTGGGTGTGAAAGGACTTCTGTTCAGTCTCAGCTGTTCAGTCTCCTTTGCTGCTTGGTAAATCAAAACACAAAACAAAGAACCCCCCAAAAACAAAAACACTGCCAGCCTTTCCTGCTGCAGTCAATGGTACAACCAAACGCTTAAACTTAGGAAGCTACCTTAACTTTTCCATTCACTATATTCAGTCAAATTCCTTCTATAATCCTTCATTACTGTCAAGGAGGGCGAGAAGCAACCATACTCACCCAAAGCCTCAATGATCACCCATCGTCTCCCATCTAGGCAACTTCAGTTATCTACTTGCCTTCCTGGCCTTTGTTCTCAGGTACAAGCCAGACACATCAGACTTTTAAATGCACAGTTCATCACTCCTCTGCCTTAGGTCCTTCAAGGGCTCCACATTGCCATCTGGATAGAGATCAAATTCCCAATCCTGTCCTATAAGACTATGGGGACAGCTTCTCTAGACTCATTCATATCCCTTGAATTTCCAGCCTCTAAAGGGAGTTGCTTTTAATTCCTTGAACACTTCAGCCTCAGGACCTTTGCACATGTTGTTCTGCCCACTGTTACCCCTACACAGCCCTCTTGGACAGCTTCAGCTGTCACTCCATAGCTGACAAGTGCTTTCAGCGTTAACTCATTTAATGCTCTGAGGCAAACCTTATTAGCCTAATTTTATAGGTGAGGAAACTGGACACAGACAAGTTGAGCTGCTTTCTTAAATAAAGGGCACAGCACCAGGGAACTGAAGAGCTAGAATCTGACTTTGAGTAGTCTCGCCCCAGGGACTGAGGTCTCACCATAACCTTGCCCTGATGGATACAGAAGTCACAAATTTGTTGCCTCTAAGTCACAACTGCCTTTATCCCTAGATTCCTAGAGCCTTGCATGCAGTAGACACTTAATAGTTTCTGGATCATCTCCTAATGAGGAAGGACAGAAAACCACCTCTCCTCTTTCCTACATTGGTTCAAAAACCACCTCTCCTCATTGGCTCAGAAACAAAGTGGAAGCAGAGGTAGCCCAAGCTCTCAGTCAGGGGTCCCCAGCCCCTGGGCCATAGCCCAGTACCAGTCTGTGGCCTGTTAGGAACTGGGCCACACAGCAGGTAAGCAGTGAGTAGGCAAGCAAAGCTTCATCTGTATTTATAGCTGCTCCTCTTGGCTGGCATTACTGTCTGTGCTCCACCCACCTCCTGTCAGGTCAGCAGTAGCATTAGATTCTCATAGGACTGTAACCCTATTGTCAACTGCGCACCTGAGGGATCTAGAGTGCATGCTCCCAATGAGAATCTAATGCCTGATGATCTGTCACTGTCTCTCATCACCCAGATGGGACTGTCTAGTTGCAGAAAAACAAGCTCAGAGCTCCTGATTCTAGGTTATGGTAAGTTGCATACTTATTTCATTATATATTACAATGTAATAGAAGTGAAGTGTACCATAAGTGTAATGCACTTGAATCATCCCAAAACCATCCCCCAAGTCTGGAAAATCAGTCGTCTACAAAATCCATCCCTGGTACCAAAATGTTTGGGGACCACTGCTCTAGGTGACACTGGTGTGCGTCCATAGGAACATACGCCCACACGTGCTCACACGTGTCCCTACAGCATCCCCCTCACTGAGGCCAGGTCTTCCCTGTTAGGAAGGAACCATCCCACCCTCCCCCACCACCCCCCATCGCCTTTCCAGCTGCCTGCCTGCTCAGGTCTCTGAGCAGAACAATTCATCAGGGGACGTCAGCCTCTCAGAGCTGTTTGGGGGCATAAATCAAATGGCAAGAAGTTTTTTTTTTTTTTTTTTTTAAATGCAGAGGAGAGAAAAATCAGGGAAGGGGGTGGGGAGAAAAAGCAATGGAAGGAAAAGGGGGGGGAAAGGAGATCAAAGGCAAAAATTCAGAGATAACGGCATTATTTATTTTTCCTGCTCGCAGTCACTGGGTCTTTGAGGCCTCCACACTGATGTATTTGGACGTCTTGGGGCCGTCTGTTACCAGAGGCCACCCTAGCCCCTCTGCGCAGGCCCAGCCCCCCTAAAGGCAAGGTTCCATCAGCAGCGGCTGCTCCCAGAGTCTTTTGAAGTGGGCCCTGGTGGTGTTTATTCGCCTTCGCATAAGAAACGTGTGCACCGTGCTGGCGGCTGCAGCTGCCCTGGGTGAAGGTGGGAGAGAAGGGGGTCCCCCGCCTCATCACTCATGGGCCTGTTTATTTGGGAACCAGAGAAGCCCTTTCTCCAGTTATTTTTCAACGTCCTCTATACGCTACACCCACCATCCCCCATTCCAGAAGGTGGGGCAGGAACAAACGTGCCTCCACCTCTGCCAGAGGCTCCCGTCTCGCCTGGCCCCGTGGTGCACTTGGCTTTCAGAGAAGAGTTGGAGATGAAGGACCCACAAGGACAGTCAGCTGGTAGTCAGCAAGAGGACTCAGAACAAGAACGGCTGGAGCCATGGATCCAGCAGCCAGAACGCCAGGGCTCGATAATTCTGCGCCTAGTTACTGTGACTCATGGGCAAGTGAACTTACTGAATCATCAAGTCAACTGCTCTTTCCCAGATGGGGGAAACTGAGGCTAAAAGTAGTATTTAACACAGCAAATCCAAATGTCAGTGATTCAAAACTTGGCAAACTGCTGAAGATTTACATGGCTTATCTTCAGGTATCAGCTCTCTCCTCTAAGGTTTTACTCAACTGGTTGAAAGCTTAAGGCATTTTCTGTTAAAAAAAACTAGCTAAGTTTTGTGCTTAAGTCTAAACGGAGAGTATTAAGGTTAATGAATAGTGTTGGTACAGAATGCAAGATTGTCATGTTCAAAGGGGAACACCATTTTGCCTCAAGTCACCATCAAATCCATTAGCCATGTTAAACTGGGTATATGAGCAAGACTCAAGTCAGATGGCAGAGGCTGAGAACTGAGACTGGCATTTGCTAGCTGTGTGACCTGTGAAGCACAGACCAGCTCTTTCCTTATCAAGAAGACAGTTCCTTCGTGAGGCGTTTGCAAGGGTTCTGTGGGATTTACACACTTGTATAAACACGATGTGCCAAGCAGTGTTCTCAGTGCCTGCTAAAACATTTGCGGGAGTCTCGACAGTCCTACTAAATGGATATTATTTCCATTTTACAAATGAAAAAACTGAGGCTCACAAAGGTAAACAAGATTAAATAGCATAACACTTCTAGGGGTATACCCTAGCTCAGAGGTTGACTGCTTTAAGTTTTAGCTCACGTTCATAAGCTTGACAGTTCATAATTGCAACGTGGGCTGCTTTGTGCCGTAATCCCTGGGGCAGGGTACTTTGGAATGCAAACAAGCAAGTGGAAGAGATGACTCTCTCGGAAGGTATATTAGGAGAGAAACAGGGACATGCTCTCAGGCAAAGACATGTCCCAAGTCTCAGTGAGAGGTGGTAGCCCAGTCCACGCTCTTGTCTCTCCTGCAGATTCAGTCTGGCAAGAGGGGTCGTGGGCCAGCCAGATCCTGGTGGTAGGACTCTGGGCACCCATGGGAGTCAGGAGCCAGTGAGCTTTCCTAGGTATGCAGAGCCAAGGGCAGGCTGCTCCTGGGGACAGAGGGACGGTCACGCTAGCTTCTGGTTTGAGGCTACAGATGAAGTCGTCCAGCAGACCAGAGATGCTGTAGGCCCCTCTGGGGTTAGGGTAAGAAGGCTCCCGGAGTCAGTGGGGTTGCTGGAATTTGTAGTTTGAGCAAATACAGCAGGAACCCTACTTCACACCACCCCGAGTGCTCCCCGGAGGCCCGCTGCCAGACACCCGCACAACAGGACCGTGCCAGTTATTCAGCAATAATTAAGCCACCTGGATTCACATGTAGCCAATTGAGAAAAACTGAAGTGTATTTCATTCTCCTCTGCCTTTGAGCTGTTCTAGAAATCATGGCGGCAAATGCTTCTCAAACTTCTCTACTCCCCCCGCCGCCCCATCCCCCACCCCGCTTAATCTAATCCGAGACTTGGAATATTTCTGCAGAAGGTGGCATGGCTAGAGATTAGACAGTAGCCCATTCTTGAAATGGGACCAGACCAGTGGTCCTCAGTCTGCCTTCCCCTCTCTGGTCTCAAAGGGCCTGGTTGGCCTCTGCCGAGAAGAAAGCTGGAGAGGAGCAGTTTTCTGAGGGAGCTGCTTTTAGACAGTGTAGATCGAGACCCCAAGACTCCTGACACAAGCTCACAGACAGGGGGAAGGCTCTTGCTGGTGAGGTACTCATCGGGTGAGGGGAGTGGTCTGGTTTTGATTTAGGAGTTATTTACTCACATCAGGAACAAGGCTCAGGAAGGCAATGGTCACATGACCCTCAGCTGGCTTGGGAGCACAGAAGACCCAGAAAACCACAATGTAGTCATCACATCAGACTTTGCACAATGCTCCCGACACAGTGGAATGCCTCACTAAATTTGTGTGATGTTCCAACGGAAACAGACACACATTTTTATTATAGGACCTTATTACTCAGGAAGATACTGATCTTCAGACCAGCTGGACCACTCGGAACACTGATGAGCCTTCTATCAGTGACAAAAACTGGGACCCAAAGGCAGAGATTCTAGACTCCTCAGGTTTGGGTTTGCTATTGCTGCATTATCTTGAGATTCCAGTTAGAAGCTAAGTCAGTAAGTTACACCAAAGTAGGAAAAGAATCCTTGAACCACATACTCTTAGAAGTTCCCTGGCTGAGATAGGAAATGAGGAGGGAAAGTTGTAACAGGGTGAACACCAGCAAACAGTCTTAATCGATGCTTTCATTTCAAGGTCACTTATCTCTTACCCGATCCAGTGAGAATCACATTTTACAGGTGAGAAAACAGAGGTCCAGACCAGCTCCTGCAGCAGGCTCTCCCCAGATCTGTACAGCTCGTAAGTGCTAGACGTAGGGCAGAGGATCCAGGTTGGCTGGGCTCTAGAATGCACGATCTGAGTGTCTCTGCAAGCCTGTGGACTCCACAAGGGTGGGGACCACACTTCTCTTCCACATCTGCACGTTAGTGCAGCAGTCACATTTAAGCTAGGTTTGAAACAAAGTCTTGGGCTCAGGCTGTGATCTTGAGGCTCAGAAGTGAAGGGAGTTCCCAGTTTCTTCATTGTTAAGACAGAAGTGGTGAAACATCTTTACTCTTTGGCCACAAGGAGGCACGTAAAGAACATGGTAGAAGATGGAATATAGGGTCTTTAAGAAGTAGAGACGGAGTCTTGCTCAGTCGCCCAGGTCAGGGTGCTGTGGCACAATCATAGCTCACTGCATGCAGCCTTGAACTCTTGGGCTTAAGAGATTCTCCCACCTCAGTCTTCCTGGTACTTGGGACTATAGGCACACACCACCATGATCAGCTGGAATGCTGGTTCTTTTGTCCAGGTTTTTCATAATTCTAAGTATATTCGGAATGACCTTGAAGAGGCACCAGCTTCTGTGGCACCCTTTCATGGAGGTAGCACCACTGAACAGATGTGTCTCAGGTTCTTGGCTTCTGCTGAGGGCAGTCCCCAGGTGGCTGCCAGGTCTCTGCAGGCATTTGAAGGCTTTAGGGTCATACTAGACACCAGACAGAAGCACAGTGGGAAGAGTGGTGGCTGCTTCTGAGCAGCTGCCCAAATGTCTCCACCTTGAAGTTCTCAAATATGCCCAGCCCAGAGCCAGCAGGCACTAAAATTGGTGTTCTTGTCTTTAATCAGAGGCGTTTCAAGTGTCCGATTTAAGATTTAGGCAAAAACCCAGACCTAAACTTGTAGTCTTGGAACACACTTTTTGGAATAAATGTACAGAAAAGTCACCAGTAAAGAGTCCTGTATACCCTTCACTCAGCTTCCCCTCATGTTGATGTTATACATTACCATGATATGTTTGTCAAAATTACAGTGACTATTGGTATATTGCTACTGACTCCAGACTTCATTCGGACTTCAGCAGTGTTTATTGCCTTTTTGTTCCAGGATTCAAACCAAAGGTACCACAGTGCATTTAGAAGAGTATTAATTTAGCAGAATACGGGGAATATAACTTCTTAAAGCCAAGTCACACACACAAAAAGGTCCTCTGACTCTTGGCCTCCTGCTCTAGCATTCCATCTCTAGCCTTCAACTGCAGATTAGAGTTTTCTGCCCAATATGGTACCAATTGCCCAATGGGGCAATTTTAAGTTAAATCAAAATTAACATTCAGTTCCTCAGTCACACTTGCTACACTACGTGCTCAATAGTGCACATTGCGAGTGGCTTTGGCACTGGGCAGAACAGAGAGAACACTCCTATACAAACATGAACAGCACTGTTCTAGACTTTCTCCTATGTGTCTTCCAAGTGTATACTTAAATACACGGCTCTTAAACATGGGTTTTATGCAGTACAGACTGCATATAAAATAGGAGTTTTGCCTAATATGTTTGAGATCATCCCACACTGGTTCATACTGACCTGCCTCATGCATTTCAGCTGCTACTGAGTGTGGGCATCTCAAAATAAGTCATGCACTCATGATGAGCACTTAGGTTGTCCACTTTCTAATAAAGGCTACAAGGAACATCCTTGTTCATTCTGGGATCCCTACATTGATTTGATTGAGGGTAAAGGGGCTGAGGTCAGGAAGAGAAATACTGTCTCTAAAAGCTCTTTCTGTATCACAAGAGCTGTGTTCAGGCTGATGACCAGGCCCACTGGGACCAGATGTGGGAAAGAAATCAGCAAAGCTGCCACATGGGCAGGCGGCCAGAGGCCACCCAGGCATGTTTTGGGCCACTTTGGAGAGAAGTGGTCTAGAGATGCTCTTTGTACCCACAGATAGATGCAACTTTCCACTCCAATTATCGTGTTGTTCTAACTAGTCCATGGGGTCAAGCTGTATGGTTTGATTGGCAAATACTAACTGTATAATAAAAATATCAGTAGCTGGATCTAAAGCAGTTATGCGGCAGCTTCGTACAAACCCTGGGTAATACCATTGAATCCTTAACTGCACTGGGTAGAGTTCTGTTATCACCATTTTACAGATGGGGAGACTGGTGAAAGGTTAGGGAACTTCTGTTTCCTCAAAATATTCTAGATGCAAGTGGCAGAGCTGGGCATGAGCTTGATAGAGCCCATGATCCTAACATGCCACACGTCACATCCTTGTGCATGGGACAGCATGCTAAGAGATGGAGAGAATTCCCACATACCCCTCACCCAGCCTTCCCCAGTGTCCCATGGTAACGTAAGATGTGCGTGTGTGTCAAACGAAATTAACCTTTGTGAATTACTGTGAACTACACTCTGGACTTTGGATTTCAATTTTTCTACTCATACCCTGTCCTCCTCACTGCCCACAACAGAAGGAAGACTCATTTCTGAGCTATCACCTCCTGTTTGTTGGGGATGGAGCCGGCACTGAGGGAGCTGTGTTCTCCGACCCAGGCCTGTCTAAAATCAGACCATGCCCCGTCGTTGCCGAGTGATCTCAGGCAGGTTGTACTTGAAGATTTATGTTCTCATTTGCAATGTGATTAAGTGCTCAGAGCTGTAGAAACCAGGCAAGTCTTGGTAGAGTTGAACTGGGCCTTAAGGAATGGGTCGAATTTGGGGGTGGGGTGGAATAGAAGTCACCCCTGGCTCTGAGCACAAACCTCATTTTATGTGCCAATGTTTCAGCTCTCCCCGAGGCAGCAGTTTCAGGCACAGAGAAACCTAGTATTTAATCACTGACGAATCACAGGCCCAGAGGCTTTGGATACCCCAAGTCTTCGGTATTTCTGATCAAATTCAGACAATTCAGCCATGCGACTTTAGTGAGGTTTGCTGCTGGTTGAGTACAGCATGTGGGTGGGGGAGGCAAGTACAACATATTATGCCTCAACCTAGACAGATCTGACAGCTGAAGGCCGTGGGCCCACCTGTAAGACATCTATCCCAAGCACCCTCAGTGCTTTGTCATAGCAGGGGAGAACTTTACCATGCTCAATTCTACCCTTTATCACAGGGGGCCTCCAACAATGGGCTCTTGAAGGGATGTCACTTCTACCACTTCCCCCCGGAAACTTAAGTATCTAGAGACCTGGGCTCCACTTCCAAAGTCACAGTCCCTGGGGATAGGGCTCAGGTTTCAATATTTATTTTAGTGATTGGATCAAAGCCAGATTAAGCAGTTATAGTCCTGAATGTTTTCCAAGATTGTTTTACAGGCATCACTTCAAGGAGTTGTTTGTGAAGAAGGTACTACTCACGATACCTTGAGTGTGATGTGCAAAGTCAGCCTTTGCTAACATTGTCATCCTTGTACCATCCTATTTGGGTCCCTCCACTTTTCTCCCACTGAGTGGGTCCATAAGGGAGGCAATGCAAGCCACCTTCCTTACTGTATTGTGGAAAACTGCATCCCAGTTATTGGAGGAACAATGAGGATTAAGCAGTACTTTGCAATAAGTATAATACATGAGAGACTATACTTTGCCAGAGCTTCCACCCACCCAGATTAAGCTTCTTTCAAGGACATGGTGTAAGTAGAGAAACATACAACTGTTTTGTCTTGTGTTCAGAATGCACTTGTACCTTGAACAAGAACCACCAGGAATCCACGAACGTGTTTCCAGCAAAGACCCTTTGCATAGTAATCGCTCCATTGGTAAACTTTAAGTTCATTTTCTGAATTTTAAATACTTGTTTATAAAGGCCATATTTGATTAAGTCAGGGCACCTAATAATCTTCATCTCACATAAAGGGGCCCACCTCCAAAGCAATGCAAGTTAACTTAAAAATCAGTAAAGTCTCCTATTCATCCTTACTCCCTGAATTTTCCTACCCAGAATTCACTATTGCTTTCATGTCTGTCTTTGTGGACTAGTGGTTCTCAACTGGGAGTGATTTTTGCCCCAGGGACAGTGGCTGGCAACACTTAGAGACATTTTTGGTTGTCACACCTGGATGGTCCGACTGGCATGAGTGACTAGAAACCAGGGTTCCTGCTAATGCATAGAACAGCCCCCAAAGAATTATCCAGACCTAAATACCATTAGTGTTGAGGTTGAGAAACCCTGTTCTAGAGTCTGTATGTACAGATACATGCACGGACATGATGCATATTGTAATGGCTGTTCTATGTCTCATTCTTTTGTACTTAGTATTGCAGACATCTATACTGTTCTGTTGTATGAATGTACCATAGAGCATTTAAGAAAAAAATGGGAAACCTAATGTTGGTTACTAAAATGCCTCATCAGCTACATCTTTGCACATTTACCTGATGACCTCAAGTCTTATGCTATTGCAGATGTGTTTTTTGTATCTAAGTGAAATGACTCTTGGGCACCAAGAAGACTGTCAGCCTGCGTTTGCAGAACTGCACTATCCTGGCTGTGTTAGTGCCTGCATGTGTACATGCAGTCCTGTGAAACATTTAGCCACTGGGACCTTGGAGGGATCTTCTTAAAGCCAGACCCGCACTGAGAGCTCAGGCTCTTGTAGACAGTTGCTCTCTGGGTTGTAAGCCTGGAAGCACACATGAGTCATGGCTTTGAAATCCACCTCAGATGCCAGCTGCAAGCAGAGGCTTTGCATAATTAAGTTGACAGATGAAGCTGGGCTTGCCCTGCTGGGGACAGACTCATTCATATCCTGGTTTAAAAGAAATATTGCATTTTTAAAGAGGAAAGAAACATATTTAAGAGATAAAGGGAGGGGGGAAAAAGAAAAGTTTTCTGGTCATTAATTATAATAAAACACAGGGGGAAAAATTCACTTTAAAGGCATGCTAAAGCCCTGTAATCTTCAAAGAGACAGAGGCGGCTCAGATGCCTGGGAAGAGAAACTTCACCAGGAGACCACCATTTCCAGTCGATTGCAAACAGCCAAAGTGAAGGGCTGCAGTTGTGGGTGGAACACACTGCATTAGGAACAATTTATTTTCCTACTTAACCAAGATCAAGCTTACCCTTTAGGTACTGCTTAAACTAAGTACAGTGGGAAAGGTGCTGTTTTCCAAGCCTACCCGAAGACCCTAATGCCAAAACACCCACCCTTGCTCTTTTGGGGGAGTCAAACTTTGCTCCCTGTTGGGACACTGTAAGGTCACAGTTCCATTTAACTTCATCAGATCATTGCCATGTGAGAATGTGGGTCCATGGTTGGCAGACTTTCCTTGGTCACAAGCAACCCAACACTGGATTTTATGTCAAATGTCCTCGACTGAAGAAACCAAATAGCGTGCGTACAACTGAAGCGGGCTCTGTAGTCAGTTTGCCACTTATTGAAGGTATTGAAAGCCTTAAACTATCTTGAAAGGTGACAATTAACACCACTATATTGGATGGTGGAACAGGACTTTGTTTATCGAAAAAATTCCTGGTGTGACAACCCGTGGTGTCGACTACCTTTATGGGGTGTGGGTTTGGATTAGGGAAATACTTTGCTTTCCATGATATAAGCCCCACTAGAAAGCCAATTCTTAGACAACCTAATTCCTATTTGCAAGAACACTTCTCAGAGTGTAAGAACGTAAGTACTTTTGGGAAGAAAGAAAACCTGCGAAGGGAGGCTTTGAAAGTTTTTCATTGTTAAAGACAATACTTTGTTTATCCTCCCCCTCCCCCACCTAAGGAAACTTGGATCACCCTGGAGGGGCAGAACTCCTGCCTCTGAACCCTCCCTCCTCCTCACATTCATTTAGCTGCTGCTTGTTCTACCAAGCAGGACCTACTCCTGACGCACGCATTTCAAGCTGCAGGTTGCAACTTGTTATGGACCTTAAAATTTAGTGGCTTGAGAAAGGCTTTGAACGGTTAAAGTCAATAGAAAAATCAGTTTGCTAGCAAGGGAGATTAGTAAAGCTAATACTTTTGTTTCAGTTACGTATACAGATGTGGACACACTGGTTTGGGGTCACCAGTGTCCTTAAGCCAACCCCTACTGTGAAGAGGTATTTTGCCCATTTCTTCCTAATTCTACATTGTGACTTAACTAGCGGTTTGAAATAGGTGTATTTGTATTACAGAAATCAGAATACAAAGTCTTCTCCCAAAGAGAAGACTTAGCTTTACTAATCTCCCTTGTTTCTATGCAAATAGTGTTGTACTGGTAAATGTTAATGTGTCAAACTTCAGCTCATAAGAAAATCACGTAGGTTGAGTTCTCTGGGACCTGTGTGCAGGTGGCTTACTGAGGAGATAGACTCATGAACAGTATCTGTGGGGCACTGGGGAAGGAAGAGTTCGTTTCCTCTGGGAGAAACTGGTTCAGCTGCAAGAGGCCTTAACTGACCCCATGGAGAGCTTTGAAACAGATTGCCTTTCAGAGCTATCTCTAGTTGGAGTGAGATGGGCTTTATACCCTTCATAGTCCTGGAATGGAGTTTGCCCCAGAAACGGAGCATGATAGCAGGGGATCTCTTCAGCAGAGGATAATTCCTGAAGAGCATCTGATCCGTGAGCCACCAGCAGCCCAAACTCACAGCACCCAGGGGAATTACATCTCAGCTTTGAAAGATGAGACCTGGGTAGCACACTGTGGTGTCCCCTATTTTAGAATCTAGCTGCAGGAAAGAGTGAAGAAAGCATGCTATCACATGTGAATAAGCCCAAGGTGGCCTGCTAGATAACAGACCACACAGCCCAGCGGTCCTAGGCAAGACCATCTCAGATCCGTTCACAGCCAGCTGATTCCCAAAGATGTGACAAAGCCAAGCTAGGGTCAGCAGCACTCTCTTCCCCGCAGACCAGAGGTGTACTAGTGAGTCCCGCCGAGACCAGAAGAGCCACCATGCTGACTCCTGGACTCTAGCAATAATACATGCTCATCCTTTTAAGCCACTGTTATTTGGAAAATTGTGGTAAGAACGAATGCTTGAGATTTAGTTTAAATGTGCAATATTGTTAGTTATAGGCACAATGTCTTATAGCAGACCTAGAACTTATTTTGCATAAGCCTTATGCCAGTGAAACAGTATCTCCTTCCCGTATTTTCCTTGACCCTAAGCCCTCAATAACCTCCATTCTATTTTTGAATTTGACATCAGATGAATCATGCAGGATTTGTCCTTCTGTGACTGGCTTATTAGCATGTCCTCCAGGTTCATCCACATTGTTGAATATGGCAGGACTTCCTCACTGATCCAGGAAATGCAAATCAAAACCATAATGAAGTCTCATTTTACCAGTTTGGATGGCTATTAAAAAGAATGCTGGCGAGGAGAATTTGGAACCCTTGGGAATGTACATTTCACCACGTGACATGGGGATGCAGAGATGGGGAAAGTCACGTGTCTTGCAGGCAGACCTAGCGAGTGTGTTTGCCTTATGTGTTTTCCTTGGAGAGATATTTCCATCCCAAACATGCAGCAGGTGGGGGGTAGTCAGAGGTGAACTTCTCAGATCTCAAGAATGATCTTATGTGGATTTTAACAGTTGCATTCAGTCCCGCGGAATGAGGACGACAACAGGGGTGAGGGGGCAGTGTTCGGAATGATGGTCAAAGGCTACAGTTTGCTAAGAAACAAACGTAAGACATTCTGGAGTTTCCTAAAGAAATAGGACTACCATATACTCTAGCAGTCTCACCACTTCTGGGAATATACACGTAGTTAGGATCTTGAGTTACGTGCATTCCTGTGTTCATTAGAGCATTACTCACCGTAGACAAAATGTAGGAACAACCTCAATGGCCAATGATAAATAAATGGATAAAGTACGGCATATACCTATGATGAAACATTCAAGCCTTAAATGAAGTTATGCTGCCAAGTTTTGGAGTAAGTTTACATAGTAATAGCGAGCCGATACAATGTCAGTCAATTTTCCTGGGTAGAGCCACACGTAAGAAGACGTGTTTAGTTGAAACTAACCTGTATTTGAGGTCTTTAAGATAAAAATAAACTTGATTCTAAAGGCAATGGTGAGCTATGGAAGGTTATTGAGTAGAAGTATCCCCTCCAAGTACTATCTTTCTGGAATTATACTATTTTAAATTAGATTCAAAAGCATATGTGCAGGTTTGTTTCATGAATCTATTGTGTAATGGTGAGGTTTGGGCTTCCAGCAGACCCATCATCCAAATAGTAAACATTGTATCCAGTAACCCTCATCCCCTCCCACCCTCCTTAAAGTCCCCAATGTATTATTTCCATCTTTAAGTTCATGTTTACCAGTAGTTTAGCTCCTATTTGTAAGTGACAGTTTGGTATTTGAGCCCATTTGAGTTGTTCCACTGAGGATAACGGCCCCCAGCTCCATCCATGTTGCTATAAAGCACATGATTTCATTCTTTTTATGGCTGAATAGTATTCCATGGTGTCTATGTCCCACGTTTTCCTTAACAACTGCTGCTGAACGCTGTTAGTTTCATGACTTTGCTGGAATCAGACTGGTCTAAGACTTTCGGCTACTAGAAACAGATCCCCTCAAGTGAGCTCAGAGTTACTTTAAGCACTGGTTTTTGGGGTGAAGATCTCAAAGTCTATGGATAGGAAATAAGAGGTCTGGGCCTGCTAGGAGCCAGAAGGCTGTCAGTAATAGAGGCTACTTTCCATCTCCCTGTTCCCGCATGGTTTCTTTTCTACAGCCGTGCAACTCTATTCTGTTTGAATGACAGAAGATGCAGCTAGTCTTCAAGGATTTGGATACCTGTGTACAAGGTCAGGACTGCTCTGCTGGTCATTTCTCTGCTTGCATTTACATCTATTCCTCACCCTTCCTTGCTGTGCATATGAAAAGCCCTGCAGGATGTGTTTCCTAGGCTCCCTTGCTAGCAGTATTTGAGTTTAACCAATAGGATTCACAAGGAAAGGAGAAACCAGAGTATTTCTCCTCTGATATTGTCTCATCTGGTTTTAGCTCCTCTTGCCAGTCACTTCCTCCCTGGTCACCACCTACTGCTGGGAAAGCCTGAAGCCTTTCCACCTTTACCACAGTGACCCCAGCTCTTGGCTCTGGTGATGCTTCTTATTTCTCCAACTTCAGTGTAGTGCTGGCTTCCAGCTGTTGCTAATCTCTGGGTGATCTCACATACCCTGTTTGCTCTAGGGATGGCTTAAAGGCTTTGAAACTGGCTCTGTTAGATTCCCTTTGAATTTCCTGGCATTTTTCCCAAGGTTGGGGTCCTCATCATGGAGAACCATCCTCATTTTCCCCCATGGCTGGGGACCTCGTACCTGGGACCATCTAGGTATACACTATACAAATCCAGGGTGCCTTTCAGAGTACTCCCTTTGAGACCTTTCATAGAAGCATTGCATTGGGTAATTCATTCAGTTGCTGGGGATACAGCAGTGAACAATGAAATCCCAGCTTTCATGGAGCTATGAATTCCAACTTGGGAAGGACAAGCTCAACAAATTTTCAGTTGGTAGCAAGCGCTATGGAGAAAAACAAGACAGGAAGGTGGCTAAAGTTATATTAAACATGGTAGAAAAGGTCTCATGAACGTGACATGAATGAACACCTAAAGGTAGATGGTAGGGGGAAAGCATCATTACAGATGAGAACAGGTACAAAGTTTCTGCTGGAGTTAATAAGTGTATTGACCCATCTCCTGCATTCTGATCTCTTGCCTCTCCCTCCACTGGCTGAACTCAAGATGCCAGAAAGCAAAAGTTGGGAATAGCTGGCACGAATGGGAAGTAAAATAGCTCTGGTCCAGTTAGGACAGAGGACGCACAAATGGGGTTAGCCACATGTCTTGCAGAAAGACCTAGTGTTTGCCTTATGTGTTTTCCTTGGAGGAGAGATTTTTCCCTCCCAAAATGCAGTGGGTGGGGGGCAGTCAGGCGTACTCCTCAGATCTCAAGAATGCTATGTGGATTTTAACAGTTGAATTCATGTAGAGTGGAATGACAGTTACCAGGGGTGATGGCATAGTGTTTGGAATGATGTTGGTCAAAGGATACAAGAACTGCTAGGACGGTCAAGACACTTATTGCAGAACACAGTGACTGCAATTAACGTTTTCTAAAAAAGCAAACACACTAAGTAGATTTGTGTTCTTACAAAAAATAAGCATGTGAATGCCTGCTAATCTGCTGGATTTAGTCATTCTACAGTGTATATTTATTACACAACATGTATGCTTATGGTGTGCAACATGTTTTGTGAGTTAAAGTTGATTCTTAAATAATGATCTTTCCATTCAGCTGCAGGAATGTGGTTAGCTGGCAGACTTAGGACCAGTCTCAGCTTTGAAGCTGAGGTTGTGTTCTATCCTGGGCAGCTGCTCGCCGAGACTCAGCACAGAGGGTACTAAGGCCTGGCCTTTCCTGCCTGGCGTAGGACTCTTCTCAGAAGCAGTTGTCATCAGCTCTCCATTAACCAATACCGTGTCAGGTTTGCTCCTAGGGCTGAGGCTCCCCCTGTCCAATTTTACTTCCATCTTTCAGGCATTAGAGGTGTGCTGGTAAAGTGTTTAACAACTGGTTCTGATTTGTAGCATTTGCCCGTTTCTGAGGTGCAAATACTCCCATCATGACCAGTTGAGCTCCCGACGTGACATCACTGAGCACAGTACAGAAGTGACACCAGTTCCAGCTTAGGGAAGTGCCTTCAATAGGCCACTTCCCCTTCCTTGTCTATGAGGAACATCCGAGTGCCCAGTCTATCCCATAGTACATAGGCCATACAGGGGAATCAAGGCCCTAAGTTTTGGGTTGAATGAAGATTGCCAGGTAGACGCTGTTACGGTGAAGGTGCTAAGTGAAAGTGCTGTATAAGCTGCATGCTTTTTGCCAGGGAGAAAAAACTTGCATTTGTTTTCTGGAAGACTCGACAGATCTGATCATCCTGGTTTGAGCTCTCCCTCTTCTCACTATCCCATCCCCTCAGCGTGTCACGTAGGCTCCATCTCAGATCCTACATCTGCCCACATCCTTTCCATTGGTTTAGGGAGAATGGAGGCAAGGAGGTCAGTTTACTCCATGATGCTCTAAAACCTTAACACTTCTAGCTTCCCATTGGCCTAAAAATAAGAGCTAAGCTTCTAAACAGACTTACATCATCCAGCCCCCCTGTCCTTTCCAAAGGTGTCTCTTACCACTCTCTGCCAGCCACATCAGCTTTCCTGCAGTTTGACACCAAGCTCAGTCACATCTCGCCACGTTTACTGTTCCCTCAACCTGGATGTTTGTCACATCTGTTGGCATAGCTGGCTTCCTGTTCAGAACTCAGTCAGATGTGAGGCCAGAGTACTTATGGGCCTCAAATAGGGCATTGCAATGGAAAATGTATGCTAAATGTACCTGATAACAGTAACTGAAGCCCTGAGAAAGGCACTGTATGGCAGATGCATCTGAACGTGTGTTTCAAGGTACGGAATCCAGAAGTAGCCAACTAGGAGATTCATTTTCTTGTGTATTAGGAACATGAGTCCCCAGTCTACCCCATGGCACATAGGCCATACAGGGGAATTGAGGCCCCAAGTTTTGGGTTGCAGATTGCCAGGTAGAGGCTGTTACCGGGAAGGTGCTAAATGGAAGGGCTGTATAAGCTGCAATGCTCTTTGCAAGCGGTTGCTCTTCTGCCCAGCCTGCCACCAGACTGTAGGGCAGTTCTCCTGCCTGGGCTGCTGCCACTGGACTCCACCTTGTGCGTAAGCTCCCGATAAAACCCCAACTCTAGACTGCCAGCTCTGGGTCTCTTCTTTGACCTCTTGAAACTGGAGTCATCCCCATTGGAATCAATAGGGGGTTCAGCACCACAGTGCTGTTAGATCAGGAGAGTTACGGCATGTTACAAAAGGTACGAGATGCCATCTCTATTCAGTTCTGCATCCCCGAAAGCTGCAGTGCTGGCACCTGGTATTTGTTGGCTGCATTGGCGAAGGCTCCTGAACTGACCCAAGCACAAGCTGGAACCAGATACAAGCCAGCAATCCGAGTCTCCCACATCAGCTTGGCCCACCTGGAGGGTCACCTGACACTTCAGTGGACAGTTCTTGTCGCATGACCTTCAGGCTGATGGCCTCCCATCTTGAAGGCACCCTAGTCCGGGGGCTTTTCTCTGGCCATAAGCATCTAGAACCACACACAGCAATCCAGAAGTGCTTACAGGTTAATACCCTGAGGGATGACCCCACCCCCATGAAAGATGAGGCCAGTGGTTAGATACCTCCCCCCCACAGCTTCTGCACTCCTTGGAGAACAATCCTGAGATTTGTTCTGAGCAGGTTCCCAAGCAGTTCCCTTCTTAGTCCACTGGGGTCTGCTTTAATGAAATGCATGGATTGGGGGGCTTCTAATATTTCTCATGGTACCCTGAAGCCCAAGATCAAGAGGGTGACAGACTCAGTGCCTGGTGAGGGCCCATTTCCTGGTGCACAGGTGGCCACTTCTTGCTGTGTCTTTGCAGGGTAGAAGGGGCAAGGTAGCTCTGAGGCCTCTTATGAGGGCTCTAATCCCATTTACAAGGGCAGAGCCCTCATGATCTAATCACCCTCCAAAAGGTCCCACCTACACTACCATCACATTGCAGGGGCTAGGTTTTCAACTGTTAATCAAGTTTAGCCTAAAGCTGCCTCAAGTTCGGCCTGAAGGTTTTTCTGTACACTGAACTATAACGTGGGAGGTGCACTGGCCGCAGCCACACCTGTGCTGATCACCACGTTTTAGGTGAAATGTAGCCCACTCTTCCAACTGTGTTCAAATAAGGCAAATGCCAACCTGTAACCAATCCAGCTGTTTGTGACTCACTTCTGATTCCTGTGTATCATTTCCCTTTGTCTCAATTCTACCATGTAGCTGCTTTGGAGTCTGAATATACTGAGATTCTGGGAGCCGCCTGAATTGGGAATCGTTCAATTAAACTCCTTTAAATTTAATTCCGCTGAAGTTTTCTTCAACATAGGAGTTGGCTGGGGGTGGTGGGTGGGCATGGGGGCATACAAGTATTTAGACCACAGCGGTCCTCAACAGGATAAAACCCAATCACTCCCTCAGTAATGTGGAAATAAGAAAATGAGGTGGGAAGCTTAAGTGATACCTCAATTCTCATCTCAGTTTGAAATCTTTCAATAGCAAAAACTCAGCCAAAGTGAGCTGAGCTGGTCGCAGGACAAGCAGGTGTGTGTGGAACTCAACAGAAAGCCTCAATGTCTGCCACCTTAGTTACTTAGTCCCAGGAATTTGTCGCTGGACAGAGGCTGTCAGCTGTGCTGACCTGCTGTTTAGTATACAGCAGCAGGTGTTTCCAGGGCTCTCAAAGGTAGAGGGCCACCTTGATCCACTTAGCCAGGGCATTCCAGGATGGAGACCGCAGGACCCACGCCCCACACGTGGAAGCCTTCAGAGGAAAGTATGGTCCCACAGATTTAGAGGTTGCAATCTCCTGCCTTGATCTGCCTTCCCAGACCCTTGCGTTCTGCATTCTCTACCTGCTCTGAAGTTACTGGGGCCTGGTGTGAATTTACCGACAATAAAACCATCAAAGGGCTTAGTTCTGAGAACAATTGATTGGAAAGCCTGCAATAAAGAGACATCCTGCTCAGGAAGGTGTGACTTCAAGGCAAACCCATGAGACCTGGAAGGGGCCTCCTCCAGGAAGTCAGGCAGGGTCCACACCTGGGAAAGATTAAGGTGCCATCTGTCCCAGACACAAGTGGATATACCTCCTTAGCTGAAACACAGATCTTCCAGGGTATTAGGAATAAGGTCACCATCCTCCCCTAGACACCCACTCCAGTTGTCAATGCCTCTGGTCCTCCCTAGAAATTCAGATGCTCTTTTGCCACCACACACCAACGGGGGCAAAGTCTCCACCCCTGGGGCCTAGGAAGCCCACATCCAAGCAAGCTCCGTCATTCCACTGCTCTCTGGCCATCATAGCACAACAATGTCATCTCACGTTTTTGCCAGCTGGCCTTTCTTGCCAAGTCTCTGAATGCATTCAGATGTCTGTCCTGCAGAGCCGGTGGGAGGGTTGGGATGTTTATAACAGGAAGCAGGTGTGCTCCACGTCTCTGCCCTCGTGAAGCTTTCTCATGGGAGAGCACTACCTAACTTCTCATCTGTCTGTGACCTGAGGAGAGCTGGGAGGCAAAGCAGGGTGAGAAAGGGTGAGTAGCAGGGGCTGATCTATTAGAAAGTGGCATCAGCTCAGTGCTACCTTCCCAGGAAGTCCCACAAGGCCTGCATGAGAGGGGTCAGACCTGTGAAGATCAGTCATGTGGGTGCATAAAGCGTGTTCCAAGGGCAAGAGCTGGAGACAGGAACGTGCTTAGGTCAAAGGACAGCAGCGAGTCCAGTGTCTGCTGCTATTTTCTGCTTTCCCCTTACCTGCGATGTTTCCTTTGCATATTCCTTCTTCCCACTATCATGTAGCCAAGTCCTATTCACATGACCTTTGGAACTCAGCTCAGATGCCACCTCCTCCAGGAAGCCCTCCCATGCCCCATCCCTGCATACCATGTTTCCTTGTGCTATATATGCCCAGATCCCCCTTTCAGCTGCTGGCTCAGGCTGTCAGCCCCTCATTGCCCGAGTTGCAGAGAACGGCTGAGTCTAGGATCCCGCATATCTGTGTAGCTCACAGCCAATAACAACCATACAGAGGTACGGAGGCTTGGCCAGACCACCTCAGGATGCCTCTGAGGGGCCATCCCAGCTCCCAAGTTCTCCATGAAGTCGGCCAAGGCTGCTGTTGGGCCCACACCACAGCTTACCTCCCTTTTTCCTCTCCTTTCCACAGGGAGAGAACCCAAGGGCGCCCCTAAAACACATCTCTTCAGGGTCTCGAGACTCAACCTGTGATTTTTCCCAGTGGCATTTAGAATCTAAGTAGAAGCTACAAGTGAGGCAGTCACAATCTCCTTGAGACGATCTATCCAGAGCATGCGACATGCTAGGCACTGAGGACTTGTTGGATCTCATGAGAACCTACGTTCATGAGAAAAACCTTTGCTCATTCCTTTTTACTCTTCTCGAATCATGTCTTCTCGTTTCATAAGTAGGTCTTCGACCTCTGATTCCTTTCTTCTGATCAATTTGACTGTTAAAACCTGTGCATACTTCGCGAAGTTCTCGTATTCTTCAGTTCTATTAATTCACTTATTTTTGTTTCTAAATTGTCAATTCTCATTAGCATTTCGTCAAACCTTTTTTCAAAGTTCTTAGTTTCTTTACATTGGGTTAGAACATGTTCTTTCAGCTCACAAAAGTTCCTTACTATTCACCTTCTGAAGCCTAAATCTGTTAATGGAACATACTCGTTATCCATCAGGCCTTGTTCCCTTGATGAGGAACTGATCCCCTGTAGAAGGAGAGGCATTCTGATTCTGGGTATTCTCAACCTTTTTACGCTGGTTTCTTCCCATCATTGAGAGTTTATCCACCTGTCGTCTTTGTGATTGCCAACTTTCAAATTAGGTTTCTGAGTGGACGTCCAACTTGTTGATTCCCAGGGCTGGAATCTGAGCAACCCACTGCGCCGGCTAAAACAGTGGCATTAAGACTCGTGGCGCTTTTCTGCTCTGGAATCTCCGGTCTGGCTTCCCTCTTGAATCCCTTTTTCAATCAGGTAAATGGGTGACTGTGCCTTCCTGGAGCTCCAAATGTCAATCAAAAGGCAACCCAGTCCCGTTTACTCTGCTCCGAGAACCACCGTGCCGAAGCACCGGCAAAACCGCCACGCCAGCCACAAGAGTCGTGCTGGCGACCCGTGTGGCTCCTCCACTGGGAATCTCCTAGTCCATGGGCAACAAAAATTTGTCTGAAAGTGTGGCGTCCTCTTTCTGTGCACTTTCTCTGGGAGCTACAATCCTGAGCTGCTAGTAATCGGCCAGCTTGGATCTCTCTGGTGTGTGTGCTTACACGAACTTCATGGTATGAGCAGTGGGGGACCTGCTCTGAGGTCTGAGCTGGCACAAGGTTCCTCATGCTTTGCTTGCAATCACTGTAGCCGAGAAAACTTGGGAACCAGCACAGAGGTAAGCTGCATGTCATTAGCAGGTCCCTGCTGCTTGGTATTTGAAGACAAGTCGTAGTTGGACAAGTAATGGATTAGGGATCAGGATTAGAATCCAGAGGGCTTTTGGGATACAGAGACTTATGCCAGATTATCCCCATTTTACAGCTGGGAAAACTAAGCTCAGAAGCTAAGCAACCCCTTCCATCTCTTAGCTGTCATTAGGAATGTGCCTCCAGTTTATAGCTTTTATGACATTTACGTCCTTTTCTCAGCAACCCTGTATCTGCAACTCTTTAGGGCTGAACAACTGTGAAAGGTGACGCTTCCCTTTTAGCAATGTGGGGTCTGCAGATAGGGAGGGTATTTCACCCTCTGAAAGGCACTATGCCTCTCTGGCATGGATTCCTAAATTTTTTTTTTATGCTGAGCACAGAATTAGCTGACCTGTGTTTTGGCGAGCATCACCCTGAAGACAGTCATGTTAGTAGCATGGAAAAAGGTTTAGGGTCAGATCTATGTTTGAATATCAGTTTTCTTACTAGTTTTGTGATCCTGAGAACACGACTTTACCTCTCTAATCTTTAAGTGAAAGATGGGTTCTCTCCCCATACCCCATCGTTGGGATTTCAGAGCTGAAATGCTCTTCATGTTATGTGTCTATTGCATAGACCGTGCCCAGAGTCAATAGTAGTCACTGCTTTTGCCCATGAATCTGCATGAGCAGGGTTGGGGGATGGGACAGACAGCTGGACCCGTCAGTGGGGGCAACCTGAGCATTACTGGAAGTGGATTCTTCAGCCCTGGTCACATGGCTGGCGAGTCGATACAGGTTATTTGTTTTTCAGATGCCTCTTCGAGGGGAAGCTTGGGCTTCCTCACAGCGTGGCAGTGGTATTCTCAGAACAGGTTTCCCAAAAGATGAGTGTGAGGTGGAAGCTGTATCACCTTTTATGATCAACCTTGGAAGACAAAGCCATTTCTGCCATATTCTATCAGAGGCAGTCAAAAAGCCTGGTGCAGTTTAAAGGAATGAAAAGGTAGATCCTACCTCTTGGTGTCTGGCAAAAGAGATGAAACATGTGATGACCATTTTTTTTGGAAGACATGACCGGCCATTCTACCAACTTCCTGGCCTTATATTCATCGTGCCTTCCGAGTTGAGTCCCGCTACCCACAGCTCAAGCTTGAGTCTCTGCTGCCTTGCCTGTGTGGGCTGAGCCAGAGTGCAGCACCAGCCTGGAAGCCCTGGGAATCACACTTCCAAAGGCCATCTTGGCCATCAGGGAATCCTTGGTTTTTGTCCTCCTTTACTTACTTTCTAGGATCACCTCCCAAATGAACCACTTGTCCCCAAATATTTGGGTCTTTCACCAAAAATCAGATACTTGAAGAGGTCCAAAAAACTGAATTTGGAAAACTTATTTTGGCCTCTAGAAGAAGCCAAAAGAGGGGTGCAGCTGTTCCCCCAGAGGTGATTCAGGTGCCTTTCATGTTATGACTGCTATGAGGATCACAGAATTGTAGGAGGGCTACCACTGTGTGACACCGTCTAGGCTGGAAGTGGGCCTGTTATCTGGAGGCATTGTCCAGATTCTCCAGTGAACTTAATTGGATTTGGACCTGAAGGAAGACTACAAGCATTTAGCTTCCTCCAGCATTTAGAGGGGGAAGGGTGGGTTAAACAATTCCACATGACAGCCCTGGAGATGTGCTGCTTGAATCGCTTTTCAAGGCAAGCCTTGGCATTCAGCTGTAGGAACTGCAGTGCCTTTGGGATCCATCACAGCACTCATCTCGTCGCTGTGGTCTTCCCCAGGCAACTCCAGCTGATGGCTGAGCACAGTCGGGATAGTAGTGCCTGGCCATTTCTGGCTGAGGCAGCACAGCTTTGAGCAGTCTTTGGAGCACCGCACTGGGGCTTGAGACCTTGTATCTGCATTACGACCTGAGGCTCTCCTTGTCTGCTTTCTCCCCTTTCATCCTACGCAGGCTTCACCCAACATCCAGGAGAAAGTGTCTGCTCTAACAGCTGGGTCCTCCAGTAAGCAGTTGCTAGCGCAAATCAATGTACTCCCCAGGGAAAAAGCAGGGTGGTGGGGTGCAGTAGACAAGGGATCTGAGAGTGCACAAGCGTGTATAAAAGGTTTCATATGCAACACCAGTTGTAGCCTTATGGCCAGCCTCCCTGCATCCTGTTGATTTCATATCCCCCTCACCTCCCATATCAGGTAGGACAAGCCTGCTCAGGTAGCCACACCTTCCCAGGGAGCTCCACCCAAGCCCATCCTGAAGAATCTTTGGAAGGTAACTGCTGTCCCAGGATGTACTGGTGCTGAATATATCAAGAAGCTAAACGCTAGTATTCTTCCTTCAGCTCCAGAGCCAAAACTAACACAAACACCCCATTCCCTCAGGTATTACTCTAATTCCATCAACAGGCTGACCAGGCCTGACCCCCTCAGGGGACCCCCCTCGGATTTATGGCCTTACCGAGGCGGTGGCTGAGACCTGAGCTAGATACCTGGTACCTGGGAGGAGAGTGGTTCCAGAGAGGATCAGCCGCCCCAGACCTGCAGCTGGAAGTGACATGGTCATCTCCAGGGAAGAGCCTTAAGCTGAGGGATTTTTTGAGTGGAAGGAAGAGAACAGAGCCAAGCTGTTTAGGGTGACATTACTTCCTGCATCACCCCTTTTCTCAAGTTAGCTGACTTGGGAAGAGGAAAAAGCAATTCCAAATTGTTAGTAGCATGAAATGGAGGTGGTATGTGAAGTCTTATACCCCCACCATGCCACTCAGCTGATAAGCTCTGCATTTTATTTTAGCAGTATCATGAGAGGATTGAGCAGAGGTCCCATGAGGAAAAATATGATCTTCAGCTTTACAGTAAATCATATGCATATAGAATAGCATGGAATATCATGAATTTCAAAGTGAACACTCAAGTACAGCCACACTTATGCACGTCATCCTATCTTGATTAGGGTAAGATCTGCTTTCCAGAAGCCTGTCCCATAAACTTTCCTCCTACATGCAGAGGAATCTCATCTAGTACATCTATAAGTTTTTTTTTTTTTAACTACTTGTTAGGGGATGATCCCAGCACAACAGCCAGAGCTGTCTGCAACCCAGGGTACTTTGGACGAGATGACGATTGCTAACTAGAATAAAGGGTAATCCTCTCCTCACTTCCACGTTTCATTCTCACATGTGCTATTTGATGGAGTTTGCTTTTAACTATGAATCTGGATATATCCAGACTCAAATCCCATCTCTACCTCTATTTTAAAATAAGTGCTAGGTCCATCTTAAACTGAGCTTAATAGCTACATCTATTCTCTCTACAAGTCTTTGAGGTACATTGGTTGCAGTGCTGGATACCAAGCAAAGACCGCATAGGTACCCTGGGCATGCCCATCTTAGGGTCTACTCTGGGATCCAGATGCAAGTTGCCAGATGTTCTCAGGATCCACTAGTGGGGATCTTTCCACTCAAGGGAGTGGAACTAGTGAGGGAAGGAAGTATACAAGGATATAAACATCACACAAAGTCCCACAGAGGGTAACTAGCTCAAATTCCACAGCAGAGCCCTGGAGACAGCATGCATCTCTTCCGCTGGCCTTGTGGGTGTCAAGTACCTGGAGTATTCAGACCCCTGCATACTTCAGTTGTTGGTCAGAAAACACCAGTTTTCTCATGTGTGCGGCCAAGACAGCCCGAGGCCCATCCTTCAATGATAGGGCACTGGCCGTGAAGAGGGAAAGTGTCTTGGGAGCCAGTGGCTATGAAAATGGCAAAGAACCCAACGGATGTAGACAGAACCCTGGGCATCTTCTGCACCCACAAAGAACAGGCCCTAGGGATAGGAGATACTTCAAAGATGCTAATTTCTGTTAAGAAAGCAGCCATCCCAGAGTTGAGTTTAGCTCCCTGCCCCTTCAGCCTTTTAAGCCTTATAAGTTTTGCCTTCTTGCATGCAGCTTTCATTGTACAGAGAACCATTGTACAGAGAACTATGTTCCAGTTGGAATGGAAAAACCATGAATATTCTCACTGCACTGAGAATATCACACCTGATTTTTAATCTCTTGTAGGCAAGGAGCTTTAATGTAGTAGTAAGGACGGGAGGTATAGAGTCGAGGATAGTCACAGCAGAACAGCAAAGAGCTTAAGCAGGAAGAGGCCCCAGCAGGAATATCAATGATGGAAGTCACCGTCGTGAGATCGGATAGGACAACTGTATCAGGCACAGTGTGGAGAGAATCTCCTGAAGTAGTCAGGCAGGAAGACCACAGAAGTAGACTATGCAGGGTCTACCCTAGAGCAGGGGCATCCAGTGGTAGGGAGGATCATATACATTTCTGATGCTATAAAGGGTCAATCTTCCTCCTTATAGGTGAACATAGGCCAAAATAGGCTGGCGGCATGATCCCTGAGTGGGTGTTCTCATTATTTGGTTTGCCTCTAGAGATCGAGTCTATCATTCCTCACTCTGTCCTGTGCTCAGAGAATCACCTGTTTGTCTTCAGCTGGAAGACAGGGCAAGAGTAGATTCAGTCAATGAGAGGCACCAGCAGGTGATGGAAAGTGGAGGAGGCTGGGTAGTCTGTCACCTTCTCCCCAGCCAGGGACCACTTTTATGAGTTCAGCTTCCATGATCACATCTCGGTCCAAGGAGCACTGGTTACTTCTCCCATCCTCAGCTCTGCGAGGGGTGGGGTGGGCTGGTCATAAAGCCCTGAAACAGCAGAGGGACATGTCAACTTCTCTTGCTGTCCCTCGACTCTGCCCATGTCTATGGGTTATCAGGGATGGATTCCATCTCCAGTTAGGATCCTGATCGTGGTATTTATATGGAGGATTCCATGCAAATGGTGTGTGGAAAGAAGGTGAGTTGACTATGAGAAGGTCAGCTCGCAGGCCAGTAGACTTACTGATGAAGGACAGAACAGCATTGCATGAAGTAACTGGGACTCAAAGCTTCCTTCTTTCCACTCGACCAGGATATAAGCTTTGGTATGAAAGGACAGTGTTCAGGAATCAGATCCAAGGAGAGAGATAACTTCATGTATCAGATTGAAGTGAAGAGGTCCTCACAAGAAACAACATTTTCAGAGGGTCGGCCCTTCCCTGAGAACTTCACCATGTCCTTTGCTCAGAGAGGATCACCCATTTGTCTTCACCTGGAAGACAGGGCAAGAGTGAGTAATGCAGTCAGTGATAGGCACCAGCAGGTGATGGAAAGACAAGTGAAAGGAGGTTAGTCCATCACCTTCTCCCCCTAGCTAGGGGCCACTTCCCTTTATGACCTTGGTTTCCACAACAGCTCACAGGCCCAGGAGCACTGGTTACTTACCCCATCCTCTCAGCTCTGGGAAGGGTGGGGTGGTCATGAAGTCCCGAGACAGAAGAGGGACACACCAACTTCTCTTGCTGGTTTCCTCAACCCTGCCCATGCCTATGGGTAATCAGATGGATTCTATCTCCAGATAGGATCCTGATAGAGGTATTTGTATGGGGGATTCCAGGCAGGTGGTGTGTAGACAGAAGATAGACACAAAGTGAGTTGACTATTATGAGAAGGTCAGCTCACAGGCCAGTAGACTTCCCGAAGAAAAATAGAACACTTCTGCTTGAAGTAAGTGGGACTCAAAGCTTCCTTCTTCCCCTCAACTAGGATATAAGAGCTTTGGTACAGGCATCAGATCAAACTGGAGATGTCCCTATAAGAAAGGACATTGATTGTAGTTCTCAAGGAAGGGCTGACCCTCCAGTGAGGGTTCACATTCATGCCCCTTTGGGAAAACCAAGTTGACCACACCGATCCCAGTAATCCATCCTGGAAAGGCCCTTGGGCAGAACTAGAGCATTTTTCTTAGAATCTACTTTCAGACCCACCGAGGGCCATTCCAGAGCCCCACAGGACAGGGATAGAAGACAGCCCAGGTTTCCATAGAGGGGTTGGAGCTAACTTCTCAGGTGAAAAAAATCCCACTACTAGGAACTTAGCTGTATAGTCTCAAGAGTATCTCAGAGCTCATTCCACTGCATTCACATAGGAATGACCAGAACTTGAAGTCCCTATGCCTCAGGTTTTTATTTCTGTTCCATCTATTAGGACACAGGAATCAATTATTTAAGCAATGTCTAGCTCCATATTTCCAGAGAATTGTATGACCCCCACAGAAACTTCTGGGATGGCAGAATTTTAAATGGTGACTATTTAACATTTATAATTAACTAAACCCACTTTCATTAGCAAGAGCCAAGAAATTGCCATTGAAGAATACATACAGTTTGATACTTATCACTAGGAAAAGGCTAGTTTGGCATTAGCCAAACCCTTATTGAACTGAAATCATAACTGGTTTGAATACAATGCTTCTCTTATCATGATCACTCATTTGCAAGAGCACACAAAGTCTCAAGCCACATAACTGCGAATAGAAGATAACACTTCACTACTCTTGTTCTATGGCTTCAGATGGTAGACCGCATTCATCCACTTCAGGCCACAGGGACCACCATTCCTCGACTGCAGAGGTGGTTGACTCTTGGCCAACTTTCTCATTTGTTCTCTAGTGAACTCTCATTCCCCTTCAACCTGAAGAGCAAAAGTGACTAAACATTCCATTGATGAAGCCCATAGTTTTACTTCGAAGTATGCTAGCATTTGCATTCACACCATCACTATTAGTAATTGTGATACAGAAGCAAGTCATAATTGATGCTGTACTATCTATAACACCATTGTGTACTGTACACAGATACCTAATTAGTTCATTAAATGTTATTTAGAAAAACAATGCCCTTTTTTGAGTTCTTTAGATTGTTATGGGTTTTAAGAGGGTTTTTTACATGGGGGAAATTGATTGCAATCTCAGCCACCCTAAAAACCCCAATTATTTTCCCCATCTAAAACTATGGATAGGAGTCCATATCCCACTTTCAGGGATAATTTAGAATCAGAAGAGATACATGTAAATTTAAACACATTTGCCATTTGTAAAAGCCACGATGGAACACTTAACTTCATCTTCCCCTTAGGTATGGTCAGAAGAGGATTCCTCCAGCCCAAGAAACCTTTGGTCTGAGGGTAGCTCACAGGACTGTTGGAGAGCTATGCTCTTCCTGGTGAGGGAAGACCCTTTTGTTGGTTGCTCTTTAGGTGTTCAGGAACCAAAAGAACTCTTGTTTCTCTTGGCAAAGGCTCTTTAGGATCCATGCTGCTGCCCGAGGGTGAAGGATATTGCCGATGACTGTCAGCACTAGCTTCCCCACAAAAAGCATACCAAGCTGGTAAATGAAAGCTCGGTTCTCTTGGCATCTTTAGTCAAGTCTCTTCATAAGAACTTGGTGAAATGGTCCTCGACTGCAGTCCTGCACCATGCTTTTCCTCTTGGGATTCAATGGGCTTTATTGGCTGTTTCATGAATAAGACAGGTGAAGAAAGAGTCCAGGTCCACCCTGGAAATCTTAAGATGGATAGGCCCATATCAAGGGGACACAGGTAACGGCAAAGCTGGCTTCAGTCCTGAACATGCCTAGAGGTACGAGTTCCTATGAGTGAAGGATAAGGAAGTGACAAGTATGGTAGCACGTCTGTCCTTACAGGGATCCTCATAGCCAAGGATTCTGGATTTGAACAAGTCAGTCTCCAGCTATGTTTTAGGGGCTGAGTACTGCCCGTCATCCCTTAGAGCTTCTTTATGGGCCACTGGCTCAAAGGGCACATTTCAGGGGAAAAAGGACAGTGTGATTCCCTTATTTTGTTGTAGAAAGGCCTCAGTAGCCAAAGATGTTTGCCTGAGTTATTGGTCTGAACGGGATCTTCTCTAGGACAGCTAGGTGCTTAGAACATTGAGTTACTTTGTATGCTTATAGTACCTGCTTATGAACAGAAACAGGCAATATTCATATAGAAGCTCAAACATGGATCTCTCCTACCATAGTCATGTCTTCATAAGCCGATACTCCTCTCAATTCTGAGATTTGTTATTTAGGCTTTTCCCAATAGGATCCACACAGTACTTGACCATGCATGGAACCACCATGTCAAATTCCTCATAACCGATTCCAGCCTAGGATCCTGTTCATTGACTAAGCTCCAGCAATTCTTACAATTCATTTAGGCTCTGCTACAAGCATAGGGCTTTGCTAGAACTAGATTTCTGCTAGGAAATTTCATGCTACTGAGAGGTTGTGTGGCAGAGCCATGTTGCCCATTCTTCTAGCATGACTTGATAGCTAAGTTGAACACTATCCCAAAGAGGTACCTCCTTGACAACTTACACTACAAAGTGAAGTACTAAATCATAAGTCTGACCCTAGAGATGGCTAAAATGGGCTCCTGTGGGGATTTCTATTTGTAGAACCCTGAATTCACAAGGGAACAGCATCAACACATCCAAAAGACAGGTTTCAGTGAACAGATTCTCAGCAAAAGGACTAATGATACAGAGAAAGGGAAGTGGCCCAATCTGGGAAGGCAGGTGCATAGAAGAGTTACCATAGCAGAAGGCTCACTTGAACTTGGGTTTTTTGCAAGTTCCCATCACTCCCTGGTGAGAATGATTCACTGTGCGTAAGTCACTCGTGCAACCAACGTGGAATATGATCAACACCTTTTCTTGGAGTTTGGGATTTGAATATATACTAAAGCAGTGGATGCCTATTGTGGCTAGACCTCAATTAAAACCTTAGCTGCTGAGTTTCTAACAGGCTTCCCTGGCAGAAGACACATCATGAGTTGTACTCATAGCTGGGGGAGTTCAGCCCGTGCTGGGTGACTGCACTGGGAGAGAGCACTCAAGCTTGTGTTTTCTTCCAGAACTTGCCCCAGTGCCTTTTCTCTTAGCTCATTGTGCTTTGGATCTTTCATCGTGTAAACAAGAGCCACGAGCACAGCCATGGCTGTACGGTGAGTCCTAATTGTCAATCATTGACACTGGGTATTGTTTGGAGATCCCAACACAGTGGGTACCTAATTTTGGCCTGGAAACAGCATAATCTCAATTTCTAAAAGACTACATGAGTTTGGGCAAGTATATACAACGTGTAACCAGGAAGGACTAAAGACCCTGGTATCTAAAGATTTGCTATCCCTGTTTAAGGAAAACATTTCTTCATATTCTTTTGTATAAGATGCCTCCCCCCATTCTTGCCAACCTGGATATTTTTTTTTTTTAAGTCAGTGTAACAAATGTATCCAAGGTTTCATATGAGAACATGCATTTCCTTGTGTTTGCTGTCCATTTGTGTTGTCTCAAATTTTTCCTATTTGTACATTTTTCTATCTTTTTCCCTTAATGCCACTAATAAGCCAAATGTTCACTTTGGTCTTTTCTTCATGTTTAAAAGGCAAGGTGCTTAACCAAAGACTAGCTTATTCTATTTAACATAGCATTTTTGTTAGATGAGCTAGTTCTGTTAGCTGCTCTAACCTCAGCTCTGACACATTGAAAAAAATTCTGCAGCTACAGCTGGTTTGTAGGCAGTAATGAAAGGAAACAGTGTATCAGCTCCAAATTTGAGTGTTAGATATCTAGTCTAATACTGTCATCATAGAGTGGCTTACTGCCTGGTAACACTCCGAGATGTTTTGATATTGATAAAGCCACTTCAGCTTTCTGACTTCTGTTAGCATGGTATATCTTATCATTAACCATTTGTGTCTTTGGATAAAGACTCATCTATAGGCTGCCTACAAGAAACATTTTTATGAACTTTGATAATCCATATACTTTAGTAGTGTTATTTGAGCCCTTTATTTTGTGTTTGGATTTAAATATGTCATTTTTTATAATTTGTTTTCATTTTTCTGCCTGCTTTCATTATTCTATCTCCTTTGTCTACTTTTTAGCATAGCTTTTGGTTGCTCTAGGAATTACAGTATGCTTCAACTCGCAGTCTACCTATTTTATGCCATTGCACATACAAGAAGCCGTATTCCTCTCTTCTCCCAGCCTTTGTGCTATAGTCATTTTACTTCTACATGTTATAAACCCTGTGATACATTGTTTTAAACTGAGTTATCTTTAAAATAAATTGATGAAGTATTGACCTACACATTTACTATTTGATGATTTACTTGGCATTATTTTCCTCCTACCTGAATTTTAGCGTTTCTTATACCATAATACAAGTCTGCTGATGATTAAAGATGGGAAAAACAGAAGCTGTAAGAATTATTTGGTTTATTGCATAAGATTCACGAGGAGCAAGTAGGTTGCCAGATTTTCTCAATACCTTATGGTATACCTTAGTTAAGGGAATTTTAAAGTATAATGTGGAGAATGAGAAACATTTCTTTAGAAGCAATTCAAGCCAGAAGACCGTGGGCATCATTTTAAATAAGACTGCTTAAAAACAAGCAACAATTTGTCATGTTTCTTGAAGTTCAATGAGCTCCTGAGATCTGTGGGTTTATGGTTTTCATGAAGTTTGGAACATTGTGGCCATTTTGTCCCCCGCCTTTGGGGACTCCAGTTACTGTTTTGTAGCACAGTGCTCCACTCAGTGGACCATGTATACAATGATGTTCCCGTAAGATTAGGCAACGGGAACTTTCAGCTCCACTAATGACGTCATAGCTGTTATAACATGGTACAATGCCTTACTGATGCTTGAAGCAATGCTGGGGTAAACAAACCTAACATCCTGCCAGTCATATGAAAGTATAGCACACAGTTTTGTGCAACACATAAGTGACTGCTTATTGGTTTGTCTACTCTGAGTATTTCCTTCTACATATAAAGTCAACTAAGACAGCCGTAGGCAGGTCCTTCGGGAGGCATTCTAGAAGGTCACATGGCAATCACAGGAGATGACAGCCCCATCCATGTTATTGCCTCTGAAGATCTTCCAGCAGGACAAGATATAGCAGTAGGGAACAGTGCTATTGGCGATCCTGACCCTGTGTAGGTCAAGGCTACTTTGTTAAACTAAGACACAAGCACATAAAGGTTTAATAGAAACAAGCTTATAGAATAAGGATAAAGACATTCTTGTAATGTATGGACAGTTTTAAGATAAATATTGCCAAAATTTCAGTTACAGTTGAGTTTTAGTTACAGTAAGGTAACTTGCTACTAAAGTTTTATGGCATTAGTGTAGCTTAAGTGTATGATGTTATGATGTCTACAGTAGTATACAGTATCATCCTAGGTCTTTACATTCACTCACTCATAGCAGCTTCTAGTCCTGCAGGCACCATTCATGGTAAATGCCCTATGCAGGTATACTTTCCTTTCCACCCTGTTTTTACCATGCTTTAAGATGCAAATACTGTGTGTTCCAGTTGCCTATGGTGTTCAGTAATATGCCACACAGGTTTGTAGCCTAGGAGCAGTAGACCATACCATTCAGCCTAGGTATGAGTAAGCTATACCATGTACCTTCTGGGAAGTCACTCGTCTTGTCTTTCAAATCTTTCACACCTCCATTTAACATGTTCAGTCTTCTACTTTCTCGAACATATGGGATGTAGGTATCTGTTTTAATGTTCCTGTTTTAGTTATGATTTCTAGATCTGTTTATTGATCTTATGAGTTGTACTTTTATAATTTAGAAATGGGATCTCAGTCTGTCACCCAGGCTGGAGTGTAGTGGTACCATCCATAGCTTGCTGTATTCTCTAAATTCTTGGGCTCAAGAAATCCTGCCTCAGACTGAGTAGCTGGGCTATAGGCACACACCAAGCCCAGCTAAGTTGTAAAGATGTGGAGAGATGAGGTGTCACTATGTTGGCTCAGGCTTGTCTCAAAATCTCAACCTCAAGCAATCCACTTCCTTCGGCCTCCAAAATGTTGCAATTACAGGCATGAGCCAACATATCCAGTTATGAGTTATGTGTTCTCTGTATGCCTGGGCATTTGATTGGATGCCCGACATTGTGACTTTGGATATTTTTCTATTTCTAGAATTATTCTTGTACCTTATTCTAGGATGGTTACTTGGTCAGCTAGATCCTTTTAAGCCTTGCTTTTAGGCTTTGTCAGGATTAAGATAGCTCTAGTCCAGGACTCATTCCATTACTGAGACAACATCTTTGAGTACTTTGGCCTATGTCCCATGAGTTAGGTTTCTATTCTGGCTGCTAAGAATAGAATTATTCCAAGTGCTATGTGAGCTCCAAGGATCATCTCCTTTAAGTCCCTTTGGGTGGTTCTTCCCTGGCCTCTGGTAGTTACATGCATTTGGAGCTCAGCATTCACCTGAAGATTCAGTGGGGACCCTCTGTGGGTCTCTGGGATGTTCTATGTGAGACCATCCCCTCCAGCATTCTGCCCTAATTGTAGCCTGGGCTGGGCAGAATTCAACTTGGGGAGATTGCAAGGTTGTGTTGCCTCTGCCTGGGCTGCATTCTGGACATTCTCCAGCCAATAAGCTGGGCAAGTTACAGGGTCACCTTGTTTATTTCCCCTCTTAGGCATTAGTCTTGTGTTCTTGACAGAGAACAGTTTTCAGACTCGATATGTTGTATCTTTTTAGTTGTTTCAGGCAGGAAGTCTAGTCCTGTAATTCTATCTTGGCCAGGAGCAGCCTATGCTTGTCTCAAATATTTTGAAAAATCCTTCACAGGGGTAGCTGTTGGTCATTAAGACTTTCTAGTCTGATCAGTGGTCACTATCACTGCAGTAGTACAGTTATGTACTTGCTTCAAGAATGGTGGTATGAGGATGGGCAGGTTTTTGGTAGGTATTTATCAAGTAGCTCTTAGACTCAGGTGTGAAGGATAAACTTAAGAACACCTTGATTAGATCTCAGCTGTTGGATACATTTCTGGTATATGTGCATCATCTCTGGATCAATCTGACGGTCTTTGGTCTTTTAGTGCAAGCAACAGACTGCCAGGCAGTGATAGGCCCACAAATCTGAGAACTGTGCAATCCAGAAGACTCTTGTTACCAGTGTTCCTCCAAATTGTTATCAAATACCTGTCTCTCCAGGTTCTTAGAGAATGAACCCAGACCTATAAAGGTCCTAGTGATGCCCAGATCAAAACCCTAGACTCCCAAATCCCCTGGCTTAGAAGGGTTTACTGCCTGAGAAATTCTTATCTGTGGCTCAAAACTCCATATGAGAGTGAAACCAAGTAATTTAAAAGCAGAGTGGTTAGCAAAAGGACAGTTGTCATTTTCTCCCTAAATTATGAAGTGTTTTTCTTTTAGGCTTTAATTCTGAAATAACATCAATGGCATAGAATATTCAAACAGGGTCTAAAAAAAAAAATCACATTTCAGTAACTAACATTGTCCAGGGTGAAGTTCCTGGTTACAAGAGGCTAATTTGATCTTTAGAGACGATCCCTAAAGCCATTTCAATAGAAGCAAGCATCTGAAGTTTTCTCTGGCTGATCATAAGCTCTGATGAAAGCAATACCTTTCCTTCAAGGAAAACAGCCATTACTTCCAGGGAAGCTGCTATATGTCAACAGTATCATACCAGAGACTGAAAGATGCAATCTCACCAGCAACAGCCATGGAAGTTTCTGCTTTCAGGATACTTTAGATCAACCTAGGATTTCAGAAACTAACAGAAGCCATAGAAAGGAGGGGAATGAAAACAAATGGCGAACTGGAGGCTAGAGAGGGCCACTACAATCAGTCTCAGTCTGGGGAAGGCTCTGAAGTCATCTGAGGAAATAGTGATCTGAATCCAAGGTAAGAGTCCTAGTGGTTCACCTGCAGATAAGAAAAGCCACTCTAACTAGGCTTGCCACTGAAACTGCTGTCATTTAACTTATTCAACAAGTCTTATTAGTGACAGTGACAAAATATGACAATCTGAATTTCTAATAGAGAGTGGACACTCCGTGAGATTCAGGCAGTTCTACTGGGGCGGTCTACCCCAGTCAAACAAAGCCCAAGAGCTTATCTCAAAAGCATCTGTAGCTACATTGGGCACTAGGAAGTGACAATACCAGCTTCATATGGCCATGTTCTAAAATTGTTAAAGCAAAGAATTCTTGGGAAAAGGCCATTCTGTGCAAAAGTAGAGATGGAGTCCCACCATCTGTAGGCTGGTCCTGTTCACACAAATGCCCTGTCTCAGGATCCCATACACTTAGTGCTGGGAAGTCAAAGGCATCTTCAATACCAGCGGTGGGCTACAGAGACTGGAAGCACAAGATTTTCAATCGCAGCTAAGCCACAAGACCATATCCTTATGAATTGTACTTGTCACAAGCATATAAGACTATAGATGAAGCCAATCCTTTAAGTCAACATTGAACCTGGGGCTGAATGCTAACATGCTTACGTGACTAGCAGAGCCTTGAAAAGTCTCCAGGCTGCTCACAAAGGCCACCATATCAACTCACATGGTGGTCTAATTGATTCAGAATGAGCTGGAGACATTCATAAGGTAATGTGGCTTCCATCACTTTGAATATTTAAAAATTTTTTTAATTTTGTTTTTATTTGGGTGAGGGAGGAGAAAGGAAGGAAATACCGGGTAAGAGAAAAGGGCTGGAGAACAGGTGACCTTTTTGTTTTTATTTTTTCCTCAAACAGCAATTACTGTGGGTCTGATGCCAGGCTCACCTGAAGGATACATCTTGAATTTTTAACAGCATCCAGGAGGATTTTTCTTTTGACAAATCACATGCACAACCATGTCAGGTGGAAAGGGTCTGGCCATGTGGCTCAAGTGTCCAGGTGGAGATGAATGTGTGGCTTCTGCAAGCCTGGGTTCACCCAGGAACGGCTTGGCAAGGGGGATGCCTGGGGACAGAGGGCTCGCCCCAGGCCCACAAGCAGCCGCTTGCAGCGGGAGAAGGAAAAGCAGACAAGAAGCTCAGGTAGGAAACGCCCAGAACTGCCAGGTGGGCCGCCCCTCGGGAAGGGACTCCAGAATCGTGAAAAGCAGGAAAGCCAGGATTTCAGAGCTACTGAAAAAGTTTATTCTCCAGATGAGCACCAAGGAGCTAAGAATGCTATTTCCTCAGGAAAACGTGGAATAAATGGTAACAAAGATTCAGATACCTTCAGAAAGAAAGAAATCTCTCTACACAGATGAGTTATCCAAACCTGGAAAAAATAAAAACTGCAATGACTACTCCAAACAAAATAAGCTTCATGAAGCTTCTTAAGATATTGCTTAATGGACTCCATTTCCTTTAAGAGGAAAAAGAAACATTTTGAAGAATACAATTCCATCAGTGAACTGAAGCAGCAGCCCATCAATAAGGGAGGAGTCATGACTCCAGTACCTCCAAAAGGAAGACTTTCTGTGGCTTCTACTCCCATCAGCCAACGACGCTCGCAAGGCCAGTCCTACGGCCCTGCATGTCAGAGTACCTTGGGTCTGAAGGGGTCACTCAAACACTATCTCTGCAGCTAAAACAGGTGTCAGGTTTTCAGCTGCTCCTAAAGATAATGAGCATAAGCGTTCACTGACCAAGACTCCAGCCAGAAGGTCTGCACATGTGACCATGTCTGGGAATACCCCAAGTTATTACTCCATTCAAGTTGACAACTGAGGCAATGCAGACTCCAGTCTCGAATAAGAAACCAGTGTTTGATCTTAAGGCAAGCTGGTCTCGTCCCCTCAACTATGAACCACACACAGGAAAGCTAAAACCATGGGGGCACTCTAAATAATTATCTGAATGGACATGTCAACAGAATTAATTTCCGCAAGAAAACTTACAAACAACCGTCTCCAGACAAAGGAAGAGCAACAGAAGAAACATGAGCAAGAACGAAAGGAGAAGCAAAGCTTTTGGGAGTGCGAAGGGGCCTCATTTTGGCTGAAGATTAGTAATTTAACATCTTGTAAATATTCCTGCATTCAACTATTTTTCCTTTTGTTTTTTGCTTTCTTCTCCACTTTCGTCATGAGATCTTTTTCTGCTAACTGTTCATATTCTATGTCATGTCCATGGTTCTTCATGTGCTACAATCTCTGAAGAGACTTTAAAGCTCAAATTCTTTGGGGGGGGGGGGAAAAAAAAAAGAAACCATACAGACTCATTTTGGTAAGGTTAGCATGAGATGTTCCTTGTCAGGAGATGGCATCAGTATTGCAAAGACAGTGTTACAGCACATGCCAATATCCTTTTCATAGGAACTCAGACAATACCTATAGCTTCCTAGTTGCTGAAATAACTAGGAAGCTTGTTTCTGCCCCTTTCCCATACCACTTCACCTAAAGTAGGGTGATTGGTAAGTCAAAGGCTACTGGAAAGCCACAATTTAAGCAGTTAAAGGTTAAAGCTCTATGGTAACTTGAAGTCTCAGAACTATATTAGGATAAATCCCAGTGGCTACAGACAGCATCTACTGTGAGCCAACATTACTTTCATCAACAGAAATTCAAAGGAAGGTCTAAGTTTCTGTGAAGTCATCTTTAATCCCAAAATTATCTTTCTAGACCTGAGGCTGACAAGACCACATTTGGCCGAGTCCATACGTATGTTGGTTAAACATGCATCTGAAAATTGAGCCTGAACAAGTTGAAGGACATGTAGCTGCATTTGAAAGCAAACCCCATAAAGAATATCCCATCAGATGCCAGCTACAAGGTGTTTGCAGGGGAAATTAAACCCTTTTTCAGGGGAATTGAGTCCACAAAGATACCACGGAGAAGTTTAGCATGTTAAGATTAGAACTTGGGTTCAAGGCATACATCTCTCTCATGGGACTAAGTTGACTGACCCATGCACAGGCCAGAGACTGGGGCAGGCAGCATCCATGCTGGTGTAAGTACCACATGAGACTAGCATAGGTCCCTCAGACTGCATAGTACTTAGGCGAACACACTTCAAGCGTCGCAGGGCTGCTAGAGACTAGAAGCACAGGCACACCCTCATGGCTGTATACCGCAGGTGTGGGCCGGCACACCAAGATAGCATCTCGCCCAGCATGGGGACTTTTCTGCTCACCTAGGTAGCCAATGTGTCCCACAGCTCTGAAGGCTGCAGAGCACTGGGTGGCCTCTTGGCTAACATGGCCACCAATCATGGTTAGGTACAGATTCTTTGAGGCATGTTTGCCAACTTGTGGGGCAGTCTGGGGTGCAGTAGGCTATAGGGGCGCAGTTCTTATCTCCAGCCCTGGGCGTACCATTTAGTGCTAATGCCTTTCAGAGGATCATACACCAAGGGAAATACTTGGCCCCTTCTTGCAGCTGGTGAAAGTAAGGCCCTGCTAATGAAGCCCTGCTTCACAATCTATTTTTTTTCCATAAGAATGAGCCCAGCTCGGCCTTCAAGTATGAGAAAAGGTGCTCCCTTGCAGTGAAAAGGCAGAAACAAGCTGTTTATTCTCTTCGAGTCATTCTAACTTTAGAAAGTTAGAAGACAAGTTGTGCACTTGGTCATTCTGAGCTCAGAGGGTCTTTTCAGATGGTCATAGTACTTCCGGATGTATTCATTTGAATATATAAAGATGGTTCCAGTTTTAAACAGACAAGTTTTGCTTTTTGGGGGTCATGTTCAATTCAGTATGTTACAGCTTGGCCTTCAGAGATACTAGCACCTTAACATGGGACTGAGAAACTAACAGTCTTACTGTAAAAACTGATCATTTTTATATCTGCCTCAACCAATTGGAGTTCTAGAAAATTCTAGAGGCCATGGACCCACATGATACACGTTGTTGGGCAAGCTAGCCAATACAGCCAGACCAGGGTTAAAGTTCTGGAGCTCTATATCCAACTAAATAGCAGGCTCACGGACACATTGAGAATAGATGCCCAAAGCCCCCATAATAAAGACTTAACCAACATGAAGTTTGAGTGCACAGGAATTTGACCTTAGGTCCCATCCATTGAGCTCATCCCTAAAACCTATCCCAGAGTAACTAGATTTGACACCACTTGGCTCCTCATGAAGAGTCATAACACTTTTGGAGGTATGCCACTTTGACCAAATTGGGAAATCAAGTAGAGGTTATTTGAAGGTGTTTCTAACCCATGTTCAGTCCTAGGGTCATCCTATATACTTGAGTAGTCCAGGTTTCGGTGTCATTACAGATAAACATCTCAGGGCAGACCAGAACCATCAGATGATCACCTCCCCCCTGCCTTTACCCTTTTACATTTGTCACAGTTCTTTGATTAGGTGAGGCAGCAGGCCAGGTCGCTTTCGAATACTTCTTGAAGCTGGAAAAGACAAAAACCAGATGCAGACTTCCCATGAGGCTGACCCTCAACGTCAGAAAATCAGGCTGGTCACATCATGGGCTCTCAGTATTAAGAGACTTAAGCCTTAATAACTAGAAAATATGATTCAAGGAAGCAGTCACTTTTCCTGCAATAGTACACTACACTCTTCTCAGCAGGTTGCTATTTAATATAAAGCCATGTTTCTATTGTATCAAGTTTCCAACTAGAGTCTGTAGCTCTATTCCTCCTATTCCTATGTGATGTTATCTAGGGGTCTAGGAACCATGGGTGTGAGTTGGGCTGGCTCATTACATTCTCTTCCAGAAAACTACTAGCAGAATTGGTGCTTCCCATCCCTGCATGCTTAGGTTAAGTAAAAGGTCCTAGTTCTAGAACAAGGTAGGAGAGATTTCCAATACACACTAAGGGCATTTGAGGTCAGATTCAAAGTGACCAAGCACATACAGGCTGGGCAACCTAAAAAACTGCATAAGCTACAACTGAGTGCTGACATGATACAAGTTGAAAATTTTACATCTGACTCCATGTGTCAGGTTGAAATACAGGCACACCGTTTGTGTTCCAAGGGGGAAAAAAGACCCTCCCAGCCTCTTTAGCTGCGATACGTCTTTTCTGCATATGAAGATTCCCCCATACAAGCATGCCACAAAGGGTAATAAGATGGCACGTGTGCAGGCTGGGCATACCAATGGCAGGTTTCCCATGATGCCCTATGCTGTCTTAGATTATTCTAAGCTCTGGTATAGAGATACTGTTGGAAGAGTCAAGTCCTATAGACAGCCTTGTGGATAACAACGATAAAAAGGCAGGATGTATGTTTAGCTGTAGCACAGAGTCAAGCTGCTGGAAAACCTGAACAGCAGAGTGGGAAGCATGTTAAAGAGTATAGTATCGACCACCATATGGAATGATCACCACGTGACCTGAAGAGAAAAAGCGAATGAAGTTCATGCTGAAAGCAGTGAATAGTAGAAAAACATTAAAGCTGTAAGTGAAGGTAATTGTGGTCAAGAGTAGATTGTCAGCATGGCAGTGAACACATGTTACTCAATGCTGTGCTAATTATCAGAGATCACAAAGCCCCAGAGTGGGCTGGATTGAAAATTAGAGGAAACTGAATATTCAACAGGCTGGGAACAGTTTAATACAATAAATGTTCAAAAGTTTATTCATATAAATTTCTATAATATGAAAATTAGCATTCCTCAAATTCTCTAGAACCAAATCATGCGCTACAGGTTGGATAGATGGAGTGATAGAGGGGGGTTGGGGAGGGATAGCATTAGGAGAAATACCTAACAGATGACGGGGTGACAGATGTAGAAAACCCACCATAGCAAGCCACCATGGCACATGTATAACAAACCTGTACGTTCTGAAGTTTTAAAGACATGGCAGTAAGTTTTCAAAAATTTGTGGCAGTAAAGACATCTGATCACGAAGCAGCGAAGAAATTCATTAGTCATTCTGCCAAGGTCAGTTCTTGTGAAAGTCTGATGCCAGGACAGCTCAATGATACTGACAAAATACTGTTTTAGCGTTATTGCCACTGAAAGACTGACCACAGCTGATGGGAAAGCCTATAGAAATTGAGGATGCCAAGAACAGTAACTATGCTGGATGTGCTAATGAAAACAGTGTAAACTTGTCATGATAGGCAACAGCTTGTGTCCTGTTTAAGACATTTCCTACAAGTCCAATTATTGTGCTAACAAAAGGGCATAATTTAGGGATATCTTCCCCAGTTTGTTATTTTGTACCAGTAACTCATCCTCACTGCAGGGAAGCTAGACTCGATGACAACAGCCAGATTGTTATTCCTTGATAACTGTTCTGTTAATTTTCCAGCTGAAGTTGTTAAAATAGTGTTTATGCCATGCACTTTCACAACGCAATTGCATTAATTCAGCCACATGACTAGGATAGCCTTAGACCAAGAGTAAAACATTTTGAACAGCATGCTAGCAGCTGTTAACAGAGGCAGGGTGGTTTTCAAAAGGAACCCAGCATAGCAGATGCTCACATGCTGTTGATGCTTGGAACAGTGATTAGTATGTGCCTGAACATACACCTTCAGACTGCAATTACATTCAGTGATGAACAAGGTAATAACTTTGAAGGGTTTTCATGACAAGAATGACCTTTACATATGAAATGTGTAACTTCGGAGTCCATTAGTAAGCTGGAAGAAACAGATGTTCTTTTTTCAAAATAGTGAAGCTCCAGATTATTGCCAGGGAAATAGTGGAAATGGTTCTGAATCAAGGTGGTTGTGGTAACAGCAGTAATACCTACAGATGACACGGTATAAGTGTGCGATGAACTTAAGGACAACAGTTTTAATTGCACTTTAGGTTCTGGAGTACATGTGCAGATCATGCAGGATTGTTGCATAGGCACACACATGGCAATGTGGTTTGCTACCTCCATCCCCCATCACCTACATCTGGCATTTCTCCCCATGTTATCCCTCCCCGACCTCCCCACCCATACACTCCGATGTCCCTCCCTTGGCCCCCACCCAACAGATCCCAGTGTAATGCTCCCCTTCCTATGTCCCTGTGTTCTCATTGTTCAACACATGCCTGAGTGAGAACATGGGGTTTGATTTTCTGTTCTTGCATCAGTTTGCTGAGAATGGTGGTTTCCAGATTCATTCATGTCCCTACAAAGGACATGAACTCATTTTTTATGGCTGCATAGTATTCTGTGGTGTATGTACCACATTTTCCTTGTCCTGTCTATCATCAATGGGCATTTGGGTTGGTTCCAGGTCTTTGCTATTGTAAACAGTGCCACTATGAACATACATGTGCACTTGTCTTTATAATAGAAGGATTTATAATCCTTTGGGCATATACACAGTAATGGGATTGCTGGGTCAAATGGAATTTCTATTTCTAGGTCTTTGAGGAATCACCACACTGTCTTCCACAATGGTTGAACTAGTTTACACTCCCACCAACAGTGTAAGTGTTCCTATTTCTCCACATCCTCTCCAGCATCTGTTGTCTCCAGGTTTAATGATGGCCATTCTAACTGGTGTGAGATGACATCCCAATGTGGTTTTGATTTGCATTTCTTTAATCAGTGATGATCATTTTTTCATGTTTGTTGGCCTCATGTCTTTTAGAATAGTGTCTGTTCATATCCTTTTCCCACTTTTGGATAGGTTTTCTTGTAAATGTTTTAGTTCTTTGTAGATTCTGGATATTAGCCCTTTTCTCAGATGGGTATATTGCAAAAATTCTCATGTTGGTTGCCTGTTCACTAATGATTGTTTCTTTTGCTATGCAGAAGATCTGGGGTTTAATTAGGTCCCATTTGTCTATTTTGGCTTTTGTTGCCAATACTTTTGGTGTTTTAGTCATGAAATCCTTGCCTATGCCTACGTCCTGAATGGCTTTGCCTAGGTTTTCTTCTAGGGTTTTTATGGTGTTGTCTTATGCTTAAGTCTTTAATCCATTCTGGAGTTAATTTTTGTGTAAGCTGTCAGGAAGAGGTCCAGTTTCAGTTTTCTGCACACTGCTAGCCAGTTTTCCCCAACACCATTTAGTAAACAGGGGATCCTTTCCCCATTGCTTGTTTTTGTCAGGTTTGTCAAAGATCAGATGGTTGTAGATGTGTGGCGTTGCCTCCAAGGCCTCTGTTCTGTTCAATTGGTTTATCTGTTTTGGTACCAGTAACATGCTGTTTTGATTACTGTAGCCTTGTAGTAGTTTGAAATCAGGTAGCATGATGCCTCTGGCTTTCTTTTTGCTTAGGATTGCCTTGACTATGCGGGCTTTTGGTTCCATATGAAGTTTAAGGTGTTTTTTTCCAGTTCTGTGAAGGTCATTGGTAGCTTGATGGGGATAGCATTGAACCTATGCATTACTTTGGGCAGTATGGCCATTTTCATGATATCGCTTCTTCCTAACCATGAGCATGGAATGTTTCTCCATTTGTTTGCTTCCTCTTATTTCCCTGAGCAGTGGTTTGTAGTTCTCCTTGAAGAGGTCCTTTACATCCTTAGTTGTAGTCCTAGGTATGTTATTCTTTGTAGCAATTATGAATGGGAGTTTGCTCATGATTTGGCTCTGTTAGTCTGTTATTGGTGTATAGAAATGCTTACGATTTCTGCACATTGATTTTGTATCCTGAAACTGCTGAAGTTGCTTATCAGTTTAAGGAGATTTTGGGCTGAGATGACAGGGTCTTCTAAATATCCAATCATGTCTGCAAATAGAGATAATTTGACCTCCTCTTTTCCTAATTGAATACCCTTTATATTTTTTTTCTTGCCTAATTGCTCTAGCTAGAACTTCCAAGGCTATTTTGAATAGGAGTGGTGACAGAGGGCCTCCTTGTCTAGTAACGGATTTCAAAGGGAGTACTTCGTTTTTGCCCATTTGTGGCCATAGATACACTTCAGATAAACCATTATCACTGGGGTAATACTGCATATAAAGATATTTAACCTTTTCCCCACTGACCCAGTTCAAGACAATGCTGCCTCCCAAGGACAAAATGTTCTAAAGGCATATAGAGATAACCCAAGTAGAAGTCCTTTCTGAAAGCAGAACTGTTTAATTGCATCTCTTCTATATGGACCTGGGAAGTACACCTTCAGCTCTGTCTTTCCTTCTGGGTTCCTATAAAGGCTGGGACTATTTTCTGCATATAGAGAGTCCACAGGGTAACAAATTCCAGCCGGGATTCTGCTCCTTCAAAGCCTCTCATTCTAGGAAAGGGAAACGTGGGCCCCTTTCCTGCTAGCTGGTGAGGCCTAGACATTGCCCCCTGTCCTGCTCATCTGCCTTCTCTGGGAAAGGCTCAGCTGGGCCTTGGGTTTTAATGAGAGGGGTGCTTTGCCACAAGAATATACTATCACCTTTTAGTGTCCACACTTTTTTTTTTTTTTTTTTTTTTAAAAAAAACAGTCTCCCTCTGTTGCCCAGGCTGGAGTGTAGTGGCACAATCTCGGATCACTGGAAACTTTGCCTCCTGGGTTCAAGTGATTCTCCTGCCTCAGCCTCATAAACAGCTGAGATCACAGACATGTACCACTAAGCCGAGCTAACTTTTGTATTTTTAGTAGCACTGGGTTTTGCCATGTTGGCCAGGTTGGTCTCGAACTCCCGATCCCAAAGAGACATCTGGCTTGGCCTCCCAAAGTGGTGGGATTGTGGGCATGAGCCACTGCGGCTGGCCTATGCCGATATTTTTGAACATGTCTTTGTGTTTTAGAGATGGGGTCTCACTACACTGCCCAGGCTGGTCTCAAATTCCTGATCTTGAGTGATCCTCTCACCTCAATCTCTTAAAGCACTGATCACAGGCATGAGCCACCATATCCAGCCTATTTGTTTCTAAGAAACACTAAGGCATACCTTGGGCAATTTCAAGGTATGGTTTTTAGGTGGGGGAAGTCAGTTTAATGTCTTCTTGACCACAGTAGTGTCATTATTTTGGTACTCATGAAGGCATTAGAGTGTCCATCCAAACCTATTTTAGACAACCAGAGCATATCATGCCACATGGCTCCAACCTAAGTCCAAGAGACATTGACTACTCCTGAGATTCTGTAGGATAGCACAGAACAAAAACCTTTGAGGACTCAACTGTTGCGATTTCCTATTCATGGTTGAAAAAGTTACAGCATCTAATTCTGAGTTCTTTATGACAACTCATGACTGCCCTTCCTCGAATGCTGCTGATAATGTCCAGGTGCACAAGAGCAGTTAGGTCTTGTCTATGTCTTCTACATGGAGACTCAGAAGGCCCCATTCAGGAAGGGCTGGTGTCATCTTGGGTCAAAACATTCTTTCCAAGCCTCTCATCTACAGGCCAACTCCGATTCATGCTCAACTCCTAAGAACTTATCTAGAACAAGAATTCACTGATCAAGACCGATGTCTCAGAAACTCAAAATGGACGAACTGAATGAAGCTCTGCACTGCATTCTCTATAAGACATCTTAGGGTGGGGAGATGCACCCATTTAGCCCACGGCTGTTCCTCCTGCAGCTCTACAACGTGGTCCAACCCGTAAGTGAGGGGTCAGGTCCAGCCTTGGAGTGGCAGGAAGGAAATTGCATTTCTCAGAGAACTGGTAAAAAGCCTTCTGCAGCTTGTCCCAATGATCCTAGTGGTACCAAAGTGAAAGTGAGAAGATTACAAAGTTGAAGAGTAGTTGAGTCTAGATACTCTCAGCGTAAGAACGGAAAAGGCTCCTGCACGTGATGTTAAAGACCATCTGAAGTTAGCCAGGCATAGGTATGTGCGCACCTGCAGTCTCAGCCACTCAAGAGGCTGAAGTGAGAATGACTTGAGCCTGGGAGGTTGAGGCTGCAATAAACATACCACTGCATTCCGGCCTGGGCAACAGAGACCCTGCCTAAAAACAAACACGCCACACTAAAGTACCACGGAATGGGAAGGTATCCGAAGGTGAGAGGAAATCCAGCCTGCTCCAGGAAAGAAGAGCAGATGGCAGTGGGTTCAGAAAGGGTGACCTGCAGTCTAGGACACAACCCGGCCCCACTCCACCGACCTGGCTCTGCCATTCATGGCAAATGTGGTAAGACTCCAGTTAGAAAGGGATGTTAAAACCAAGTCCACGTCATTGTTGCCTCTCAGAGCCCAAGTAATAGAAGTAGAGTCCCAAATGTTACTTTCGATTCTGCTGTCAAGATGGAGAACAGTCTTGCTTAGTTCAAAGGCAGAGCAATAGAAGCTATGGGGGAAAAAAAAGGTGAAGCACAGGCTTCAGCTAGAGGTAGTGGGAGCTGGCAGACATCCTCAGCCACCAAATCGAGATGCTCAGCCCCTTTGAGGCAGTAACTGAACCCTTTAAGGATCAATACAAGATGTTCACCATGGCCCTGGACACCAGGCATGAACTGCCTGAGACTGAGCCACCTGGAGGAAGATGGGCAGCAGTTCTTAGGTATCTTCCCAAAGCAGGTTCAGCTGCCCTCGAGCTTGTTTCTAAGAGCTCTCACAGGTCATCTAAGTTTTACTCGAGACTATTCCACTAGATCACTCCCTGAAATCCATAGGTAAGACACCCCCCACCCCCTGCAGAGGCTCCCCACTGGATTTGTCTGAAGTAGAATGCAACAGTCCTCCCAGATCCCAAAGGGTGTTGCTGGATGATGGCTTAAGTGACTTTTGAAATTTTCCAAAGGTTTTGTATATACAGTTATCAAAAAGGAGTGACTACACATTCACAGAAGTCAAGGTCAGGACGTTTGTCAGAAGATGACCTGGACAAGGTTAGGTGGATCCAAGAATGATACCAAGAACTGCGGGCTTACGGGGACACAGGAACTTTAAGCAGCTTGGGTGCCAAAGTACAGCCACAGTTCCAGCTGTTGCGATAGCTTTTGGTTCTGTTAGTTGCATACTTCTGTCGTTTGTGTTGAAGCGACTATTAAAAACTAAACGTTGAAGGTAAGTGATAATGGAAAGCTTTGAATGAGACTTTTTGACTCAATCACCAATTTCTGTTCAACTCCCAACATGAAGGCTCAATCTTGCCGAGTTACTAAGATTCTCATCCATTGAGTCTTGCCTATCAAATTGTGCCCCCCGAGTGTTAAGTTCTCAGCAGTAGCTTGAACTCAAGGCTGGGTCTACCATTGCTTAGTGTGACCATGAGGACATTCATCCCTAGATCAGTTATCAAACCAGGGTATTTCCCTGACCTGTTTGTGGGACGCACGACAGGGGTGTGCCTTACTCAGCCTGCTCCTCTCAAGTCCTTGATGGAGGGAGCACACAAGTGAACAAGGTGGGAACTGGAGTGCAGGAGCACTGGAATTGATTGGCCACTTTGGTGCCAGCAGGATCAAGCTCCATTTACTCAGACCCACGGCATTCCACCCCTCATGGGAGGGAGAGTGCAGGTGAGTGGGTGTAAGGGCCAGAGCAAGCACTTTTGAGTACTGGCAGAAGCTAACTTTGTGCAGGCTCTGCGGGAGCATCCAGGTAGGGTGCCTGTGACTTCTAAAGCCCCAGGGGGCTTGTTGTAGTGCTCTTAGCTCTGCCACCTGTGGACAGTCTTAACAGCTCAGTGGGCCCTCCACTCTTTCACAAAAGGCAGCTGCCCTCTGCCAGAGAAGGCAAAGGGATGACAGCTTTTGCATCCACACTCATGGCTCCTGAGCTCATCTGACATCCAGGAAAAATGAGGTTGCATGAATGAAGGATGGTAAATGCAGGGGATTTCTATTGCGAATGAAAGTGGCTCTCAGCCAAAAAGGGAGCTGAAAAAGGGTTAGGGCGGGTTGGTAATCTTCCCCTGGAGTCTGGCTGTCTCTGGCTGGATTCTTCTCTGAAGCTATGCCATCAAGCTATTCCTCTGAAGCCAAGCCACTTCTGACGTCCAGCCATAGTCTCTGATGTCCAGCTACTTCTCTCTGCCAGCCCAGTCTGGGATCTTTACAGGCACAGGATTGGGGGCAGGGCAGGGCATGGGTAGTTTGGGAAAAGGCAACATTCAAGCTGGAAAACAGGGATAGAAGTTCTCACTTCTGGCCATAGTTTCAGGCCTTTCAGCTTGAGGGTGGGGTTTGTTGGAGACCCACCCCTTTTCTACATATAATTTCTCTGCCCCCCTTCCCCTGTCATTTGGAGGGATACAACAAAATCCCAGAATCACAATTTTCTGCAGCTGCTGCAAATACATGGGCATAGGCCTACAGTCCCTAGAACATAATTTCAGTACAAAAATTTCTTGCTGGTTTCAACATTCCTATCAGTCAAGGGAAGCTGAGTCAAGAGTAGAAGACAGGTCTTGGAAGCTGACCTCAGGTGCAAATCCTAGTTCTTCCACTTGGATCATGTGATACTAGATTCTAAGCCCTAAAAGCTTAAGTTTCTAGTTGTAGGAAGTGGGATTTTCATGCCAGTTTATAGTTTAAGAGCATGAGAAGCATCTTGAACAGATCTATAGTAAGCATTTATTTTTTGAGTAATAGTTCTTCCATGATTCTACTGGATTTGCAGTGAGAATATGGATAGGTCTCGATTTGGATCCAGTGATGGCATTAACAGTTCTAGTCTTTCAGAACAGCTTTAATATTGTGAAGACCAGGTAGATACTCAGTCTAAGTTGACATCTACTGAAAATTTGATCTTTTTTCCCTTCTTGGGAAGCAGCAGTCCCAGCATGAAGCCCAGATTAACTTGGGCTGAGATGCAGCCTTGTCAAGTCCCTGCCCCAGTTGGGAACAGCACATGGGGGCCAGTTGGCTTTGCCTGTTAATACCCTGCTGCGGATTTCCTGGCTTCAAGTGCCAGAAAGTCATTCATTAGGTAAAAAGAGGATGCTTCGAAAATTTACCTGCTATTTCAAGGAAGTCTGGATTCGAGTCCGGTTCTCTGAAAAACCCTCTTCTGAAACCAGCCTGAGGATCCCAACCTCTTGCTGGGTCTCAGCTACAAGTGACTATTAAGGGCAAAAATCCTCTAGCATATGGTGTTTAAGTCTGACTGTTCTTAGAGCCGAGGTGTTAAACATGAGTTCCCACAAGCCTGAGACTTCCAACACGAGACAAGTTCCTGGTTTCCAGTGGCTTCCAAAGGGTTCTCAGACAACATCCCAACTTTCTCAAAAGCTCCGTATGATCAGACTCCCTGTCTACATGGCCAGTAACTCTTCTTTTAACTACTGTCTTCCTCAATTCAGAAACCATTTTAGAGACTAGTTTTTTCTTGTTTTGCAAGACTCATCCTTTGCTTTTATGATCCAGACAAAAAACAGAAAGCAAAGTTCTAAAGGACAGTGACACAATAAGTTGAATTGTTCCAGAATGGAGCCAACACCAACTTTAATCAAAAGTTATTGGTAACTTTGTTTCAAAAGGTCACACTGAAGACCTCTGAGGAGTTTCTGGAATCGAAGTTCCCAGGTTTTACAATCTGTTCCCAATGAAAAGTACACATGCCTAGGCAGATACAGGGCATGTGCTTCCCACTGGCAATGTAAGAGACAATCTGTTCTCAGAGGCATCTTCCTCACATAACCCTATTGTCTATAGCCTTCCAAGAAGCTTACAGGCTCACCAAGAGACTGACCACTGCTTTGGGTTTCAGTCTTGGATTTCGGTAGAATTCGAGATTCCTATTAGCCAAGAGATTGTCAGTCAAGAGTACAAAGACGGGCCTTGGAAGCTGAACTTGGGTGCAAATCCTGGTTCTTCCACATGTATCATGTGGCACTTACCAGATTCTAAGCCCTAAAAGCTTAAGTTTCTAGATGTAGGAGGTGGGATTTTCATACCAGCCAGTTTATAGCTTAAGAGCAGGGGAAGCATCTAGAACAGATCTACAGTAAGCATTTATTTAGGACTGCTCTCCCCTTAGCCCAGTTCAGGGATTTCCCTTGAGGTCCGATTGGGGCCATTACTGAAGCAACAGATGCAGTGAGCTGCATACATTTTGAACGAACTAGTTTTTGATTCTGTGGTTAACTCTGACCCAGAGTCAAGATAATCCAGTTTTTCTAGACCTAAGTTCAAGCAAAACCACATGTGAACAAGAACAGAAAGGTAGGAAAAAGTGAGCAAATTTAAGACTTTAGATGGATTGACCCTCCCCCAAAGGAGACACTGGATCCTGAGCAAACAAAGGAACCTACAGTTGTATTTTGGAAGGGAGAAGTGATAATGTTATGTGCTTTATTTAGCCTATCCCTTCAGGGAAAAACACTTAAGGAAAGTGCTTCTGACCATACTGGGCAGTGAATTTGTGGCATCACAGAATTATAAAGCATTCTGACTCATTCTCAGCCTGATCCTTTCAACAGGAATGGTTCTTCTCAGGATAAACCATGAAGTCTGAGTAACAGACCTAGTTCTAGACCTGGGTTATAGAGACCATGACATAAGAAGGTTTAGCTGGGAATGAACAATTGCTGTGTTCATAATCCAGATTTGTAATAGCCAGAGTTAGTATGACTTGCTCTTTTGCCTTATCACTTTAGGTGACATTTCAGGCTGGAATTGGAAGCCAACACACTGCAGGATGGAGTCCTCTGCTCAGGATTACTCAGCTTAAATGAATGCTGGGGAAATTCCTGGACCATTCCAGGAGGCTAAAGAAGGAATATCTGACCATATTCCTGGAATTTGTCCCCTTGCCATGATGACCACAAGGTTATCTTGGAGCTGGTATCTTCTCCAGGTCCTAAGACTTCTGTCAGCACAATGACAGCCAGATTCTTTTCCATCAGCCAACAATATTTGTTATACTTGGAACTGAAGATTAAAAGGATTGGAAGGACTTGATGCAGATTTCCCTCACCATAGCTCGGAACTAGCATTTCACGTACTTATGGTTTTCTGCCATTGACAAGTGCATTTTGAACAAAGTTATAACTTTCTATGATATTTAGCACTAAGATCCTCATTTCTGAGTTATTCTCTTCTAAAAAGGAACTAGGACAGCTTGAAAAAAAATGGTACTTAAAGGCGAATAAAATTAGGAGAAAAGTACGTGAAAATAAACACAGAGCATAGCTGGCTTCAAAGTGTTCCTAACCACATCCGGTGTAACTTGTAACAATCTGATGCATTGCTTCTAGAGAGGGCCTTTCGTAGGAGTACTACAGAGGTGTTGGATAAGCTCAAACCAAGGAGATAATTTCAGTGTGTCAAGTTGATATGACTTTGGAGTCTTCAAAAACTTAAGTCTTAGAAAAGCCATGTGGAGGGAGTATTTCATCGCTCCTTTAAGATCCATAGTTTCCAATCCAATCTGTGGCCCTAAGCCTTAGAAGGGACCAAGTTAGAGACCCCCACTTGCAAGCAGATGCCACTCTTGCTCTAACACCTCCTTACGAACCTCACACGACCCGGAGGGTGACTTTCCCCCGAGTCTATTGTGTCTCCTAATGAACATGACACTCAATATCGGAGCTCCAAAAAACAGCTGGGACACGTCCAGCCAAGGTCCTTTCCTTTACAGTCTCAGAGCTGCTGACCAAGTAGTAACAAGATGAGACCATTCCCACCAATCGGTGAAGAGCAGCAGGTACTGCCCTAGTCTTTACCTGTCTGCTCTAGACACAGGAATGAGCCCAAATGAACCCTGCTTTTGAGAAAGGCACTTAAATGAGACATGGTAGAATGCAGCTTCATTAGGTAGCATCCCTTCAAGAGCTGAGGATGGGAGGGAAGTGGAGTACTGAGGAGCATACCAGGCTGCTTTTCCTCACTGTTGCCATCTAGAACTCCTTCCACTACGGTCACTTTAAGTTCCCACTTGAACAGAGGAGTCAAATAACATGTTCCTGCTTCAGGGTCGGTGCTGTGGTTTGTGTCCCCTTTAAGATTTGGGTATTGAAACTTAAAGTCTGAGAAAGTAACAAGCTGAAGCCTTTAAGAGGCAATTTGGCCATGGGAGCTCAGGCCCTGAGTGGGGCTTTATATGAGATTTGACTCTTGCTCTGTCCACCTCAGACAAAACATGGCACCATCTTGGAATCAGATCAGCTCTCATACGATTTAATCCGGTTCCTTGGTATTGGATTTCCTAGCCTCCAGAACTGTATAAAAAGCTGTCCTAAGTCATCTGGTCTGAAACATCCTGTTACAGCAAGACAAAAGGGACTAAGTGGGAAAGACCAAGTCATGTATGTTTGGATTAGATGTTATCAGAAGAGAATCATGCTGTAAGGTCCACACCCAGAACAGTAGGCCCAAGTGTGTAGAGTGGAGTTGATGGCTCTAGTGCTTTTCAATCTGAAGCCTCAGACAGTGACAGCTCAGCCATGCTGCCGTTTTGGGACACTTCAAGGACCTCAGCCAGCTGGTGTTCTGAGAAGTCTGTAAATATACCCCAAAACCTATAAAGATCAGTTTAAGGCACACTTGTATATAGATAAAAACACAAACAACCAGCATCCCCAATTTGTAATGGATCGGGAATGTATTTCTTAAAGCAGATAGGCATCCCTTCAAGTTGCCTTCCAATGACTTCCCTGGGCCCTGAGGTCCATCTTGCTGTGATGCAGAAATAGATGCATGCAGCAGGAATATGGAGGCTCACTACCAAGTCTATTTATATATGGACATCAGGGCAGGGATGCATGCCAAGGTCATGAAAGCCCAGTGGGAACTTGATAGAGAAATGTGGAACAATTGACATAGTGAGATCCTCTCAGGGTAATCCATTTCATCTTGAATTGTGTGAAGAGTTTGGAGCAATAGATTAGGATGAAAGGTGCTTATTCTTGGTAACTAGAATGGTGCAGTTATCATCCCAACTTCTGTACCAAGGGCATGCAAGAGAAGGTTCAAGTACATTGAGCCAGCCATTGAAAGACTAGGCCACTGATATCAGTGCCAGATTCAGGTTTATGATCCCAAGGTGGTCCTGGACGATGCCAAATACCTAGCCAGATTCACAAAACCTGCAACCAACCATTAATTTCCCTGCTGGCATGGTCACCCATGGGGCCGCTACCCTATTCTCTGGGCCATCGACCTGGAGTTTGACGACCATCTGTAGGTCACATCTGTGAGCTCTTCAGTGACTGAAGCCCTCATTTACACATGCCAATGAAGCCAGCATTGAGCCCTTCCAAAACTGAAGACTAAGTGGACTATCTGTCAAAGTCTTCCTACTTCATCCTACTCTCAACTCTCCCAATTGTCCTATAGTAGCTGTTAGGTATAAAAGGTAGAACATCAAGGTCTATTTTTCACACCCAGTTAACTCCTGCTTTAGCTGGCCAGGACAGAGGGAACATGTTTTAATACGTTCACCTGTTCCCTGTAATCACGGAAGCGTTCTAATTCATTAGTAATGGAGGGGAGAAAAAGAGACCCCTGCTTCCATGGAATCAGGTATGTTTGCCCAACAGATGTAGCTATCCAGACAACTATATCTGGAGGATTTTTCTGTGATGTTGATGAAAGGGGAGGATCCGATTTACTCAGTTTAGGATTTATCTTGGAAGTTCTATTTCTTAAGGGTTCATGCTTTCTGTTCAGTAGAAAGTTGGTTAGGGGAAAAGGAGAGCTAGAGGTTGAGGAAAACAAGGGGTCTCTTGCTGTGTTTCCCATGCTTGAGTCTAAGTGCCTCTGTTGGGGAAAACACTTCTATTCGATACTTATCCCAAGAAGACTTCTGTAGGTGTTTCTCCAACAAGTAGCCCTGCAGTGGATATCAGCAGAGTAACCTCCAGTTTAAATTCTCAACAAGTAGCCCTGCAGTGGATATCAGCAGAGTATCCTCCAGTTTAAATTCTCAACAAGTAGCCCTGCAGTGGATATCAGCAGAGTATCCTCCAGTTTAAATTCTCACACCATCTACCTGGAGATAGCATCACATCCAGATTCAAAGCCCAGTCCCATTAAACTGCCCCCCCTCTTCCTGCTAGGCACAAGTCTGGGCCCTCAGAACTCCTGACTAGCCTTCAATTGGGATCCCATGAATTGGGTTCAGTGAAATTGCTAGGGCAGCTTGGAGAACTCACTTATGTTTTATGAAGAATATTATAAAGGAAACAGACACATAGGATTCACATAAGGTAAATATGAGAGAAGAGGTATGGAGTTGCCATGTCCTCCCTGGGCCACCTTCCAGGGAACTCCATATGTTCAGCTGTCCAGAAGCTCCCCAAACCTGGTCCTCTTGGGCCTTTTATGGCAACATCATGAGATGGGTGTGACTGACAACCACGTAGCGATGTGATTGGATAAAGATTATCTGAGCAGGGAAACTCAAAGGCTGAATTCTTCCAATTCTTCCCTGCCTCTGTAGTGTTCCTTCCTCCAAAGTGTGGGGCAGGACGCTCTCTGACAGGACCTTGTGACCTACAAATCAGACAATATATGTCTGAGAATTTCTTTTATGGCTAGCTCCAAGACAGGAAGGCAGGGGAAGATTACCACCTTGGGGAGAGAAAGGCAATGAAAAGGCAGGAGAACGAGGTTGTTTTGAGGCCTGCTGCTATCTAAGGTCTAAAATGCCCTAACATTGGCGTGAAAGCTCTGGGGAGTTAAGAGCCAGGAACATGGATAAAGTCCTATCATAATGTCCTTGCCTGAAGGCAAAGTTCGGAATATAAGCTGATGTGATCCCTATTCTCGAGAATCCTATTGCTTGGTTTTTCCATTAAGATTTGTGTTTACACAGGGAGGGGAGCATCACACACTGGGGTCTGTTGGGGGGAAATAGGAGAGGGACAGCGGGGGGTGGGGAGTTGCGGAGATAGCATGAGAAATGCCAGATATAGGTGAAGGGGAGGAAGGCAGCAAATCATGCTGCCATGTGTGCACCTATGCAACAATCTTGCATGTTCTTCACATGTACCCCAAAACCTAAAATGCAATAAAAAATAGATTTGTGTTTAAGTATAAAACAAGTCGTTAACATGTGGCTATATATTTTTCTAGAGAAAACCTTCCTGCTTATTAAGAGCCAGGATTGAGGTGAGTAATCTGGTTAGAAATAAGGATATCCTTTTAAGTGGGGATCAGAAAGGTGGGCCTTAAGGCTGGCTATTTGGGTCTGCTATTTCTTCATTACCATGTTAGGGTTTCCTGTGCCCTGCTTATTCTGGACAGACACTTGTCATATCTATGGTAGTCACATGAGCCCCATGGCTGTAGTGTAAAAGACACCTGTACTTGTATACACAAAGGTTTGGAAATAGTTGGTCAATTTGAACGTGTTACTGACAAGTATTTATTTTCTGGTGGTGCTGGTTATTAAAGCAGACCTGAAAAAAGCAAGGGATAGTAGCCCTTCTATTGGCACAGTACTTTCTAGGATCCTATTTAGGTTTCTTAAAGCATGCTTTTAATTTCATTGCAAGATTTCTAACCACATCAGGGAATATATTCTACTTTATCCAGTATGTGAACTGCATTCTCATGCTAGAAAGTATAGCCCCAAACGCATCCTGTAAGCAGACTGGAGCTCAAAGTATTTCAAAGGACAGAAGAAATCAAAATGTGGCTAATTGGAAGTAAATCACTCCCCAGCAAATGAAGAACGTAAATCATAACCAGTCTCTCAGACCACAGTGCAATCAAATTAGAACTCAGGACTGAGAAACTCACTCAAAACTACACAACTACATGGAAACAATCTGCTACTGAATGACTACTGGATAAATAACGAAATAAAGGCAGAAATAAAGATGTTCTTCAAAACCAATGACAATGAAGACACAATGTACCAGAATCTCTGGGACACATTTAAAGCAGTGTCTAGAGGGACATTTATAGCACTAAATGCCCACATGAGATGTGAGGAGAGATCTAAAATTGACACCCTATCTTTGCAATTAAACTACAGGAGCAAGATCAAACAAGTCAAAAGCTAGAAGACAAGAAATAACTAAGATCAGAGAAGAACTGAAAGATAGTGACAAAAACCTTTCAAAAAAAAAATCCAGAAACTGGTTTTTTGAAAAGATCAATGAAATAGACCTCTAGCCAGACTAATAATCTAATAGATGCAATAAAAAAGTGATAAAGGGAATATCACTGATTCCATAGAAATACAAACTACCATCAGAATACTACAAAGACCTCTATGCACATAAACCAGTACATCTTAAATGGATAAATTTCTGAATACTTATACCCTCCCAAGACTAAACCACAAAGACATTAAATCCCTGAATATACCAATAAAAAGGTCTGAAGTTGAGGCAGTAATTAATACCCTACTAACCAAAAGAAGTCCAGGTCCAGATGGGTTCACAGCTGAATTCTACCAGATGTACAAGGAGGAGCCAATGCCTTTCCTTCTGAAATGATTCCAAACAATACAAAAAGAGGGAATCCTCCCTAACTCATTTTATGAGACCAACATTATCTCGATACCAAAATCAGGCACAGACACAACTAAGAAAATTACAGGCCAATATTCATGAACATCAATGCAAAAATATTTAAGGAAATACTGGCAAACCAAGTGCAATAGCACATTCAAAAGCTTATCCATCACGATCAAGTAGGCTTCATCCTAGGGATGCAAGGCTGGTTCAACATATGCTAATCTATAAATGTAATTCGTCACATAAACAGAACCAAAGACAAAAACCAAATGATTAACTCAATTGATGCAGAGAAGGCCTTCAACAAAATTCAACAGCCCTTTATGATAAATCTCAACTAGGTAGCCCTTTATGCTAAAAACTCTCAAACTACGTATGGATGGAATGTATCTCAAAAGAACAAAAGCTATTTATGACAAACCCACAGCCAATATTATACTGAATAGGCAAAAATCTGGAAGTATTCCCTTTGAAAACAGGCACTAGATAAGGGTGCCCTCTCACCATTCCTGTTCAACATAGTATTGGAAATTCTAGCCACAGCAATCAGGTAAGAAAAAGAAAGGGTATTCAATCAGGAAAAGTAGTCAAATTGTCTCTATTTGAAGACTACATGATTGTATATTTAGAAGACCCCATTGTCTCAGCCCCAAATCCCGTTAAGCAACTTCAGCCAAGTCTCAGGATACAAAAATCAATGTGCAAAAGTCACATGCATTCCTATACACCAGTAATGAAGAGCCAAATCAAGAATGAACTCCCATTCACAATTGCTACAAAGAGAACACCTAGGAATACAACAAAGGATGTGAAGGACCTCTTCAAGGGGATCTACAAACCACTGCTCAAGGAAATAAGAGGACACAGATGGAAAAACATTCCATGCCCACAGGTAGGAAGAATCAATATGGTGAAAATGGCCATATTGGCCAAAGTAATTTATAGATCAAACGCTATCTCCATCAAGCTACCATTGCTCTTCACAGAACTGGAAAAACACACCTTAAAATTCGTATGGAACCAAAAAACAGCCCACATAGCCAAGACAATCCTAAGCAAAAAGAACGAAGCTGGAGGCCTCGCCCTACCTGACTTCAAACTATGCTACAAGGCTACAGTAATCAGAACAGATATAGACCAATGGAACAGAACAGAGGCCCTGGAAGTAATGCCACACATCTACAACCATCTGATCTTTGAAAAATCTGACAAAAAAGCAATGGGGAAAGGATTCCCAGTTTAATAAATGGTGTTGGGAAAGCTGCCTAGTCATGTGCAGAAAGCAGAAACTGGACCCCCCTCCTTGCATCTTACACTAAAATTAACTCAGATGGATTAAGGACTTAAAGACCTAATATCACAAAAAAATCTAGAAGAAAACTTAGGCAATACCATTCAGGACACAGGCAGAGGAAAGGACTTCATGACTAAAACACCAAAAGCAATGGCAACAACAGCCAAAATAGATAAATGGGATCTAATTAAACTTAAGAGCTTTTGCACAGCTAAAGAAACAGTGATCTGGCAACCAACAGAATGGGAAGAAATTTTTGCCTCTTGACAAACGGCTAATATCCAGAATCTACAAAGAACTTAAGTTTACAAGAAAAAAAACCCATCAAAAAGTGGGTGAAGAATATGAACAGACTTTTCAAAAGTCATTTATTCAGCCAAACATGAAAGAATGCTCATTGTCACTGGTCATTAGAGAAATGCAAATCAAAACCACATTGGGATACCACCTGCCAGTTAGAATGGTGGTCTTTACAAAATCTGGAGACAACAGATGCTGGAGAGGATGTGGAGAAATAGCAACACTTTCACACTTGGTGGGAGTGTAAATTAGTTCAACCATTGTGGAAGACAGTGTAGCAATTCCTCACAGATCTAGAAATAGAAATACCATTTGACCCAGCAATCCCATTACTGGGTATACACCCAAAGGATTATAAATCATTCTATTATGAAGACACATGCACATGTATGTTAATTGTGGCACTGTTTACAATAGCAAACACCTGGATCTAACCCTAATGCCCATTAATGCTAAAGAAATGTGGCCTATATACACCATGGAATACTATGCAGCCATCATGGATGAGTTCAAATCCTTTGCTGGGACGTGGTTGAATCTGGAAGCCATCCTTCTCAGCAAACTGACACAACAGAAAACCGAACACCACATGTTCTCACTCATAGGCAGGTGTTGGGAAGGGAACATCACAATGGAGTCTGTTGGGGGCTGGGGGTCTAGGGGAGGGATGGGGGTGGTGGAGAGATTGGGGAGGGATAACATTTGGAGAAATACCTAATGTAGGGGATGGGGGGATGGAGGCAGCAAACCACCATGGCATGTGTATACCTATGTAACACTTCTGCAAGATCTGTGCGTATACCCCAGAAGTATAATGAAATATAAGATGTGGCCCACAGTTTAGACTTTTGCTATCCTCCATCACTGGGCCAAGTGGACATTCCAGAATTTCCTTGTATTCTTCTATAGGATCAACCCTAATTTGTGTTTAGGAATTTACACCAAGACCTTCAGGGAAATTGGGTCTTTAAGATACTTAAGCTAAAATAGTTCTCCCTTCATGTAGCTCTAGGACCATAAGACAGGATGCTCCAGGTGTTAGGTTTTTAGTTCTATAATCCCCATTAGCCAACCAGTCTGCCTCCCTGCGAGTCAACATGGTGTTTTAAGAGATGGCCTCAACACAGCTGACACTAACAGGCAGATGTAGATATTGCCAACATATTTCCTTGAAGTAATCGCCCACCATGTTAGAGATGGGCAAGAAAGTCATTCAGGAAGCAACTTAAGAGCAAGTCGTTCAGGAATGCCTCTAGAAAGGCTTAACACACAGCAAAGGCTCTTGGTTTAACCCTTCAAGTTTCTCATGAACCCTTCAGTCCAAAGGTCTGCAGACATTGCCTTCAAGAAAAGGCAAAAGTACTGAAGTCCTATAGTAGTGGCCTTAGAGGTTAAGTCAGTATTTGACTCAAGATGGCCTGTGTTACATGGTACGGGTCTCAGAGATAGTTATTGGCTCACCCAAAACCTATCAAGTAACCAGACCAATCCAGCATCAAGGGAGAGATTTCTATAGAAGATACCCACATGCAGTCCCTCACTCCCCAAACTAAGGACAGTGTTTGTGCTGTTGAAGTTCAGAAATAAGATTTAGTGATGAGACTCCAGAGAGAAGGAACCTCATACAAGTAGCCACAAAGGCACTCTGGTGAGGCTACAATCAGATTCAGTTGCCACTGCAGCATCTTCAAGGTCAAATCTGTTCAGACTTGGCCCCAGTGATTGATGGGCCCTGATGCTAAGCCTAGGGCTCAGTGCCAGACACACAGAATAACCAACTTTACCTTCTCTGGGTTCTGACTTGATATCCCCATAGTAGCTCTTGCTCCAGAACCCAGGACAAAGACACTCAGAGGGAAAGTTAGGCAGAAAGATGTGTTTATTCTGCAAGTGTAGATCAGAGGTTTTTAAGTAGAAGAAACTTGAATGTAGCATGGACATTCAAAGATATACAAAATGGGACAAGTCCGAGACAACCAGCCATCTTTTTCAGAAGTATGTGTTGGGAAGAAAAAACCTGCAGTTTAAGACATAGCAATTTACTAGATAAGGTAGCATGAGGAAAAAAGACAGCAACCAACTATGTTTTAAGGTTACTTGAATCAAGATTCAAATAAAGTCAAGACATGTATGATACTTTGAAGTTTGGAAACTGATGAGTTATATCTAGTGTCAAAGAAGCTGGTGAAGCTCGTTTTTAGGTATGGAGGTATTACATGATTAAAAATCCTTGAGATTGAGTAGGTTGAGGGCTAACATTGGCTTCAGATGACTCAGGCAAAGTAGGCAGGAGCACAGATGAAACAAGACTAGCCATGAATGATAATTGCTGGATGTGAGCATTTGAAAGTTAGAGCTACTGTCTAGTTTGACATGTCTGAGGACTTAAGTTTAAACACAGCTTTCAGGCCCCCTGAAAGGCCAGGGCAGTTCTGGTCTACATAGGTTCAGAGACAACAGGAAAGGTAAACATTCTAGGGGATTGTAGACAGCAGTGTCATTCCTTGGTTCGAGGAGAAATTTTTAGGAAGTTGCAGAACTTATTCTACCTAAAATCTCACCTTGAGCAGATTTGAATGCTTTTGTTTTCATTTTGGCCAAGAGTTTATCCATAGGCCAATTGGAGGCTCTTGTGCTTAACACTGAGTCAGTATCAGGCAAGTTGACACCAATAAAGTTGGTCACTTTGACATTTACTCTTAGACTTCTGGCACAAGTGGCCTCATGGCAGTGACAAGCATACCCCTACTCAACAGGAGGGGAAAGCTGCAACTCAGGACAGTGTTGATACCATTAAAGGGGCCTGCCCAACGAAGCCCGAAACTCAGTCTGCATATGCAGGTCGATTCTAGAGTTAATGTGAGGGATGATTTAACCGAGGAACAATAGCACCCAAAGGATGCCCAAGGAAATGTGGACTGGAACCCCATCCTCCCCAAGACAGATATCCATGTTCATGTGCCCCCGCCCCCACCTTCCCGCTGGTGTCAAGTCCCCTGTCACCCGAGAACCAGCTCAGAATCGCTCAAGCATCAGGCTAAGATTGCTCAGCAATTGAATGCAGCCCTATAGGACTAAGCTGAAATTGCACCCCCTACCAGGTGCACCAGGACAAGGCACAGTGCATCAAGCATGAGCACAACATGTGCTGATGGAGGTATGAAAGACCCTGAGATTCTGGCAATAGGAACTTGGTATGCAGGCTAGTCAGACCCAGAAGCTATTTAGGCAGCCTTGAGGATGAAGAGCTGATTCAGGTCAGAGGCCAAGCAGTAAGTTGAGTGAGCTCCTGCATGGTACAGGTGTTTAGCCTGGAGCTGCCTCCTTATGTTTTAAGTTCAACCTAGAAGTTTGTGTTTTGGGCTATAACTTAAGTGGACATGTAAATAGGCTGTAGCTTACTCTTGGTATTAATCAGACTTGGTCAGAGGTATCCCAACTGTTGGAACAGTTGGCTAAGATAAATGCCAAGTTGTAACTGTTTTGCGCCTCACTCCCATCATCTTAAGTCTTGGACCACACAGCAGCACCAGTTGCTCTGAACCTTCTCTGGTTTAGAGGCCGCCCGGTTTTCATGTCATTCCTTGTTCAATTAAACTCACGCGTCTTAAGTTCTTCTTAACAGGAGGAACAAATGGGCATCCAAGATCAACATATGGACAAGCAAGATGGGGCAATTTCAACTAAAAACTGCTGAACTGGATCCAGTGATACGGAAGCTGGATGACATGCTTAGATGAGGAATGAACTGCTAACTCTTGTGTGATTGAGGTCCAGCAAAAGCCCCTTGGGGAAAACAAGGGGAGGAACGAGAGGGATTTGTTCTTGTCTTCCTTAGTGTCAAGTTTCCCTCCAGAGGACAGAAAACGATGACCAAGAAAGTTACCAGGAAAGATGAAAGGGAAAGAAAAGCTGTCATCCCAGCACCTCTGAAGAGGTACCATTTTGAACGATCCTAGGCTGCTGAGGATGAACAAAAGAGCTCCTGAGGCTGCAAGTGATGGAGCAGCAGCGTATAAACTGGTTATGGGGAGAGTGGCTGTTGCGCTCCTGAAGAGCTTTCTCAGGAAAGCCTGAAGCTGCCCAAGTCATACTTTGAGTTTTGAGGCTTCATAGAGAATCTCTATCTCCAATGAAGCTATTAGTGTCTAATGCACTTTTTCCCACAGCCTTCACAGTGCTTGTGAGTGTCCTTTAGGCCTGAACTTCACCCCACTGCATATGAAGTCAGTTCTTTCAAGGAAGGATTTGGAGTTCTGCCCTATAGACAGTCTATGACTGAGACAGGACCCCAGTAGCTGGGAGGATGTGGCAACAAAAGATTAGCCTCATTCTGCTAAATGTGGAGCCCCAGGTCATGTAAACCTATGCCCTGCTGTAGGAGTAGGGGACACTGGATGCCAAAAGCAGCCTGGTGTTCCAAATAAATTGTAGAACCAATTTACTTCCTCAGGACAAGCCAAGACTTGCTGGGAAAGACTTTGAGGTGAAATAGAACCAGCTGAAGAACAAAATGCAAGAGCCAGAAGCTGTTGTACTTGCTCTTTAAATTCTAGCACTAAATTCTACCTGCTGTAAACTCATTCTTCTGTTAGTGAAATAGAAGCTGTCGTTACCACAAAAGACGAAATCTAATGGTCCACTTGAAGTTCTTTTAAAGTATCTGGAGCAACCAGATATAACTGGAGTTTAAATTGCTATTGGTTGAATTACTTTACAGTTAAACTGAGAATGACTGGGTTCAAGATGACTCAAACTGAACCATTCTGAAAAGCATCCCAAGTGCTAACTGCCAGTTTCCAGACATGGCACACAATCATATGTACCTTCTGTTCGTTAGTTCCCCTTGGTGTTCCCCAGCAAGAGGAATCTTTCCCGAAGCCATGCTTGGCTAGGATTAAGGACTTCCAGCCTTTTTGAAGATTATAATATCTAAGTCCAGTTAAGTCAATGTTACTGAAAAGTAACTTCAGTATTATAGAGAATAGGTAGAATACTAGGTAAGCCATAGAATCAAGATTCATCCCAGACATAATCAAAGGAAAAAGCCAGCTTTCCAATGGATAGAGGTTCAACTATTATCAGCCTCTCCCTCATCAATACCAGGGATTCTGGTGTGTGCCTCTAGATGTCTTAAACACCCACTACCCCCATGGAGAGTGTTGCCAAGAAGTCTTGAACTTGCTCAAGAACCACTAGTAACTTTGAGAAGTCCAGGTTAGTCGTCTTGAATTATTGCACATTCTGGATTAGCCATAAGAATGTGACAAGCATGGAAGGGGCTAGCATAGATATTAAGGTCCTACCTACAAGATCTGTAGAAGTGCTTGGATACGACACCACTCAAGAGGAAATGCTACCTATACTATATCCTCCACGTGGGACCGATTGCCAGAACATATGGAGAAAGGCAAGTTCACAGGCGATATTCACCTTTAGTGATGAGGACCTTTTGATGTGGGAGATCTACAGAGGAGCCCAAGCTGTCATGCAGATGGAGTTAGTGACCATGAAGCGAGCAACTGGACCCTTCCCATCAACTGCTGGAAACCTGGCACTGGCCACAAGCTTCAGACTTTGTTCTGGGCTCAGAAACAAGTCCAGGTACATTTAATTTAATAAGCAAGAAGGGTACCCAATTGAAATAGAAAGTAGCTTTTTTAATGGACCACTATTAACATCTTACATTCTAAGCTGCTACTTCAATTATTTCTGGAGAGACAATGAAAGCCTGTTGAGTGCTTCTAATTTTACTGTAATGCTTCTAACATCAGATCATGAAGCTAGTCCATTTCATGCTAAGTCAGCTCTACGTTAATTTTTCTGTGGTCTGGTAACCACAAAGGCATTAGATAGCAACAGCACTACCATAAATTTGAAAGGACTAGAAGAAATCGGGGCTCGTGCTAGCTGTTCTTACAGGTCCCACAGGAGAAATTTATCTTCAGAGAAGGGAACATTCCATCATTTCCCTGCTTCTTTCATGCCAGAGTAATCCCCTTACTGATCTCCAGCAATCTAAGCTGGTACATCAGAATAATTGACTAAGATATGTAAACTAATAGGATAGCATCCTTGATCTTTTCTAGGAGGTTCTAAGACCATCAGAAAACAAAGCTGTTCTTCCTTAGTGTCAAGTTTCTCTAATCCCAAAGCTTCCATGGCCGACCAGTCCACTTCATCATGAAACACAGGCATTTAGGTTTATGCCAGCTCTTCAGAGTCAACAAATCGATTTAGTGGAGACTATGAAGACCAGTGTTTCCAAAGTTTACCCTTTGTACCTTTGTAAGAGATGAGCGAGACACATCCAAGAAAGCTGGAATGGTAAACAGTTTAGCAACGCCTCTGGAAATCTTACAACAGTAACAGGAACTTATGGTGTCTACCTACCGGCTTCTAGGGGTTGAGCCAAAACCTTTACTCCAAAGGCTTGATAAGCATAGGTTTAAGAGAACAAGATCAGAAATCCTACAGCAGCAGTCTCAGCTATTCTATCCCCTCTGAGTTCTTGACAATCTGAATCAAGATGGTCTGTTGTGTAGTAGATATCCCTTGGAGATGTAACTGGTTGGGGTTTATTCGAAACTTGATCAAGTACCGTAACCCACCTTGCTTCAAGCGAGATTGATCTATTTTCTAGTTATGTACATGTAGTGTTTGAAGTGAGTTCATACCCCAAGAAGGCCTCCACTAGCTGACTTCTGGTTTTTCTCAGAGCTAGCCATCTAGGTTAGTCTGCATCTCCAATGAAGCTATTAGTGTCTAATGCATATTTTCCCATAGCCTCCAGTGCTTGGGAGTGCCCTTTGGCCTGAACTTCACACCATTGCATGTGAAGTCAGTTCTTTGGAGCAAAGATTTGGAGTTCTGTTCTATTCCTCTCCACAGTAAAGAAATGTGAGCCATGACTATTGCTAGGGATAACAGAAAGCTTAGACACGCCTATTTTTAGGAGAACTTGGTGAAAGGTAAAGAGCAACCCCAGGTTTCCTCAGCTTACCTCTTGGCATGAAACCCCTGCCGTGTGAGCCCTAGTGTTCTCCACACCTAGCTCAAGACAGCCTCTATTCCATAAATGGGAGCTGGATAGAAGACAAGAGCTCTATCTTCCCGCCAAACACACGGGATTAGCCTCAAACAGGTAGGCTAGAAGCAGGACAAGAAGTCCTTATGTTCTGCCCCTCCCGAGAAATAGCCCTCCAAATGGGAGCTGGGTGGGTACGAAGGAGTCCCTTGCTCTCGACTGTCTCATACTAGAGTTTATTTTCTCACACTGAGCCGAGCTGTAAAGCATGTGTAGGTCTTGAGTTTGCGGTATTTGAACCAAGCTCTTAAGTTTTAGATTAATTCTTACTGTATGACCTTAGGGCCATTTCAGAGACTTAACTGGATTTAAGCAATTTTTGCCAGTTTCGTGGGATAAGTTTCCCTATGAGCCTTTCATTGCCATGAAAAAGCAGAACTCAGCGTGGTTGTTCAGGAGCATGCATACAAGTTGTTTACTTCAGAATGATGGGGAATTTCCTTGAATAAGCTAGTGAAAGATTGAGACTTTTGGGAGGATACCTGGGGCAGGGGGCTTATATGGCACAATGTGGAATACATGCCTGGGTACATCTTTATACTTTCAGATAGCATTGGGTAATTGTAAGGTATTTGATGGGGTTTGACTGCATCCCCACCCAAATCTCACCTTGAATAATAACACCATGCTTCAAAAGTGAAACCAAGTAGAGATATTTCAATCATGGTGTTGGTTTCCTGTATACTGTTCATGACAGTTCTCATAAGGTCTGCTGGTGTTAAGGGGTTTTGACCCCTTCATTTGGCTCTCATTCTCTTGTCTTTCATGTAAGACATGCCTTTGCTTCTCCCTTGCCTTCCACAGTGATTGTGAGGCTTCCACAGCTATGTGGAACTGAGTCCATTAAGCCTCTTTATAGATTACTCAGTCTTGGAAACGTCTTTATCAGCAATGTGAAAACAGACTGTCTAGAGGGACATGCCATGTGGTACGGTCATCGTCACAACTGAATTTTCCTTTCCATATGAGAAGGTTATATTGATCCAAATTCTGAATGCCTTATATGTTTTAATAGAAAGTTTCCATTAGAGCAACACATTACTTCAGTAGGAAGTTTCCATTAGAGCCCCTGCTAATCATGGGGCAGGGAGGGTCTGTATATACATGGGGTAGTTGAGATAAACCAAGGATGGTGACTTCAGTAACATTCATTATTGGGTCATTTTCTGATGGGTATAACCCAGTGGGAATGACAGTGTCCCCCTTTCCAGAGGGGAACTCACAGACTTTCTCCACTCTAGAATTCTCATTCCACATTGGATTCCTACAGGTCCCATGGACCTTCTGTCCCATCACTCACCTGAACTGCCTTGGTTGATTGGGTGCACACAGGACTTTGGCTCACAAGCCGAGTCCACCAAGGATGGAGGTCAAGGACAGTGAAGAGGCTGTTGAAGCCCAATGAGAACAGATCTGTACCAGCCATAGAGATGAAGCCCTGGAAGTGTTGAGGGCAAGTTGTTGCAATATTCAAGAGTGCCCAAGTGACCCAAGATACAACCAGGCCCAGCAAAGCTCATCATTCTAGACTGTCTGGCAGACAGACATGTCTATAACATACCCCTAGAGATATAGATTAAAGTCATTTCTGGCCTTTATGTCAGCTTACCCAGATGAGTAAGACCAGAAAGTGAAGAAAACTGGAATGTTTAAATGATGTCAATTAGACCTCAGCCAGGCAAGAAACCCCAGCCTTATAGTGTTCAAGTAGAAGGTCAACTGGTATAACAAACTTGGGAATTCCCCATAGTATAGACTATGTTGAGGTCACCAAGATGTGTTTTCTGGTGTAGAACCTGGTCATGTACATGACTTACAGGTGATAGAATCACCCAGATACACATTGGAGGGAGAAGGCCATGGCCCTTTCATACCTAGGCTCATAGAGATGATCAGCCCAGCTGGATTTTGAAGGTTTGCCTCTCAGTGACCATTCTCAGGATGGTGGCTGAGATTTTGATGTGGTCACCACCTCATCTCCTAATGGTCATAGGACAGCAATAGATCCTAGAACAGAAAAAATCAAACAATGCCAACAGACTGAAGCTGGTTTAGCTTTGGAAATCAAGGTTAAATCCTCAGCTGATCCATACAAAAACTATGAAGAGAACAGGTTTTAGTAGATGCATTCATCTTACTATGATCTCCTTGAATACATTTAATAGCTGCTGTCCTTTGGCCAAAAATTTTACGGCATGAAGTCAGAGGAAGAAAGATTACTTCTTGTCCATAAGGCCCCGAGTCCATGCCCAGAACTGGAAAGGAGCTTAAGAGTTTCAGTAAAAGTGTAGACTAAATTATATAATTAGAAAGTCATAACAATCATGTTAAGCACTCAGTAAGGTTCATGCCATTATGTATCTCAAATGTTTTTGCCATGGAGTAACCAAAGCAGGAAGAACCACCATGACGAAGGTAAGTTCAAGTTGCAATCTTAGCCTCCCCAGCTGTGGGACTGTGGCATGTACCTCTAGACAGGATATGAAGACAAACTATTACCTTCATGGGATTCTTACCAAGGCATTTCACCAAAGTCAACTCAGAAGGAACCGGAAGCAGTGAGAAGGTTATGGGTCTTATTTATAGGTTATCCTGCATTTTAGATTAGAATATTATGAAAATGATACATGTGTTGGCTAAGGCTGGTATAGACTTTCTCCAAGTCTTTCTGGAAGGAATGGCTGGAGGTGACCAAGGTAAAGACCCTACTTGAAATCCGACAATGTGTCCTGTTTGCACCACCTTCACGTGGTCACTACAACATGAACATATGGAATGAGAAACACCTGACCAAGAGCACTTTGGGTATGGAGGCTCCAGACAGCTGTGATTCACCTGCCAAGGCTCTGTAATCTAGACTCAGATGACAAATGACAAAACCAGACTCTTCTGGCCAACATGCAAACCTTGGGACCACCACAGGCCTGACTGTTCTTTGCTCAAAGCCTAGGTAGAACTTGCTTTTCATGAGAAAGACCCTTCTTTGAGGAGAGACAGGGACCTCCTGCTATCACCATTTTGCCCTCTAGTGTTCTTATCTCACTGTTAGAGAAGTAACAAAAAAAAAAATCCACCTAGTACTTTTTGCACTGCAAGACTTCCGACCCCATCAAATCTAGGTTATCTTTAATGTGTCTGTTATGTTCTCAGATTGCCTTGACAGGATAACCACAATATCTTTAGTTACAGATAATTCTGATTTTCCCTTGAGGGAGAAGAGTATCTAATCCAGTATCAGTTCAAGATGTTTATCATCCTGCATGGTTGGGAGGAGTGGACATTCTAGCATTTCTTTACCTGTCTCATCTGTAGGATAATCCAAGTGGTCTTCAGGGATCTATACTTGGGACATGACAGGATTCTAAGATTCAAATTAGAAGTTGTCTTTCATTACCCGACAAGCTGTGAATGACAGTCATGGCAGATGCAAAGATGCTTAACACCTTGCATTGAATATTCTAATCCCAAAACACCCATTGCTAACCAGGTCTCACAAGCCACATGGGGATTTTTCTGGAGATCCTCTTAGGACTGTAACTTGATCACTCATGGAGATTTGGTAGCAGTTGTGTCAATACTCATCCAAAAAGCAGTAATATTCCTAGAGATAGGAAGTACTCATGCAGGGCGATTCCTAGTGGTAAGCAATTCAACACCACTCTGAAAAAGCCATTAGACTTAGCTGTCTTAAGCCACCAACCTGACCCCGGGGTTAAACCCTTATTCTGATGCCAGACACAGCCTTCCAGCATAGTCAGAAGTCCTGCGATGACCTCTTCAAATGCTTGCACCACTTCCCGTTTGTGTTTTGACTTATTTGGATGAAGATAGCATGAGATGTGTTAAGTATCTCCCAGGAGTCATCACAGCTGGAAGAAGGGCTCACCTGTAACTTATCAGGTACCCAACCAGGTCAGTGTCAAGGAAGACTAAACCTTCCTCTTCTATACCGTTTCCTTACCCTAAAACTAAGGACAGTATGTTGTGATCTCAGTGTTGGGGGAAGATTAAAGAGGTGGACTCCTGTAGTCAGAGGATCAAAGGGAGAAAAATGAGAAATAGCCAAGAGGGCACTCCAAGGTTACAGCCAAGTCCACAGCCACAATTAAAGAGCCTGCAGCTAACTAAACAGTCTTCCAAAGTCAGTTCCCAGTGACTGATGCCCTCCTTTCCTGACCCTAGTTCTCAGCACCACAAACATGCAGGAAGCTCTCTGGGCTCTAAGACTTAGGAGTCCCTACACCATCCAAGTTATTAGAGAAGAAAAATTTAAGTGAAAACCCAAACAGAAGAACAAAGCAACTGTATTCCAGGAAATACTGAAGACAAATCTCTAGAGGGACATGGGAACAGAGAACAAAGGTTTCCCATGGGATTTAGGGTATCTATCAGGGTACTGGCCATCTTGTGTAAGACATATAGCCGAGGAAAGAGATGAAAAACGCTTACAGTTTAAAGGATCCTTGTGATGCCAGCCACAAGATGTGTGGGGGGTGGTGGTGGGGGGGCGGCGGCAACATTTGGATCCTGATTTAAGTAGTCTAAGATTGCTTACAGGTCGATAACACAAGAACTCAGCCAACTTTTGGTAAGTATGATTATGATCAGGAAGATACATGTACATACCACAGTATTTACTTATGAAGTTGAGGCTTGCTGTGCCAAACTAATGCAAAGAGAAGTTGGGGAAGGCATGCAATAAGCAAGCTTCATCAGGAGTTGCAACCAGACATGGGTCAGGCTTGCTAGAGGAGTGGAGCAACTGCTCTGAACAGTTCTGGGTGCTTCTGAAGTTTTAGAGCAGTTTTAAGAGGTTACAACACGGGTGCTTTTCCAGGACACCCAGTGCATGCTGTATGTAACTCAGTATTTCGAGATCCCTCAGAAGTTTACATTTCCCAAGATCCCAACTTACTCTGTGCTACTTAGAGTGAACCTCAAGATATTATATGAGTAACATTGACATTCCATTAGAATGTTGCCTCTGAATTCTGCTTTAGGCTTGCTTTACTGCAAGACTGTCCAGACGGTCAGCCGGAGACTCCCACTGACAATAGTGATCTTCATTTATGCCAGAAAAGGAAAACAGCAATCACTTCATGAACATTCACCATCACATCCATCTCATACATGTGACCCAGTCACAAGAACAAGGCAAGAGAAACTGCTACCCAAGACAGTTTAATACTTAGTTTATTAAACTAAGTATCTGGACTTGAGACCAGAACAAAGTCTGAAGCTTGTGGCCAGTGCTGGGTTTCCAGCAATTGATGGGAAGGGTTCAGTTTCTCACTTCATGATCAAGCAACTGCATCTGCAGGACAGCTTGGGTAGCAGGCTGCCCAGCTGGGCAACTCGATCTGCAACTTCAGGTAGATTCTAGACTCCAGGCAAAGGACAACTCACTAAGTAGCAATGTCACCCACAGGGACATCAAGGAGAGGTACCTCTAGTCCTGCATTCCTTCAAAGACAGTCTCATTTCTACACTCAGTTGCTGAGTTACTTCTTACCTGACAAAGAACTTCAGGATTCCTTGGAACTAAGAGGATCCCTAGAGAACTAGGCAGGTGAGCCTGTAGTGACTCTTCCTTCCCCTGTACTTTAATTTCAGATCCCACTCTTCACAGCCTTAGCCTGCCTGTGCCCAGATACAAAGATCAGTTTCTCAGAATCTACAATTAAGGACACAGCTGCATTTCTCTCAAATTATGGTTAAGATTTAATAAGCAGAAATAAGTACAGAGGATTGACATGAGAGCAGTGTGTTTCTTTGCTTACACTTCAAGTAACTGGTCACAAACCATGACCCCTTGCTACCTGGTACAGCTTTGATTGGCCTGAGAAAGCTCCTTGTTGGTCTCTCCCATGAGGCTCCCAGACTTCCCTAGCAGTGCTGGGAGGCCAATGAGCAAGAACCCAGAAAAGCATTCCATGGCAGCTTAAACAGTCATTCTGAGTCAAAGCTGAGAACATAGATGCACTTCCACCTTAATTCTCATGGCTGAAGTCCTCACCTCAACTATCGAGTCTCTCAGAGCCCTCTCCCCAGGGACATAAGAGAATGTCCCACCTGAATTGACTTAAGGGTGGTAGCTGAGCTTTGTCTTGCTGCGAGTCAGTATGTATTGTGCTTCAGGTCTTACTCTAGCAAAGACAAATGAATTTTTAAGAAAATGAACAGTCTCCAAGAAGTTTGGGATTATGTTAAATGGCCAAACCTAAGAATTGGTGTTCCTGAATAAATTTAAAGATTTGGAAGACATTTGAGGAAATTGAGCAAAACTTCTATGGCCTTACAAGAGTTATAGACATCCCAGTTCAAACACCTGAAAAATTCATTGCAAAAATCACTTAGGCACATAGTCATCAGGTTATCTAAAGTCAAGATGAAAAAAATCTTAAGTGCTGTCAGACAAAAGCATCCAATAATCTGATACATTTCACTTTATAGGTTGACAGATTTAATCAGAAACCTCTCAAGCCAGAAGGAATTGGGCCCCTATCTTTAACCTCCTGAAACAATTGTCAGCCAAGAATTTTGTATCCAGCAAAACTAAGCTTCATAGATGAGAGAAATTCTTTCAAATGCTGAGAGAATTCACCACTACCAAACTAGCACTACAAAAAATTTTCCCCACCCTCTACACCTGGGAAAGGCCATAAAGTTGCTTCTGATCTTGGGGATGCCACAAGAAAATTCGAGAGAAAAGGGAGGCAGAGTTCTGCCAATAAGGTAGTATCCCTCAACCTTTGGGCATAGACATTTCCAGGCTCTCAACAAAGGATTCCATGTGGAAGGATACTTCTCATGGTACTTTGGACTTCTCGTTCAATGGCTTGTCTGCAGTGGTTCTTTTGGGCCTTTGAGAGCACATACAACTTGAGCCCACAAGAAGTTAAGCCTTCAGAGGATGAGTATTAAAAACCATGAAAGGCTGGTTAAGTCCAGTGAACTATTATGTATAGAGAATCAAAGCCCCAGAGGTGTCCTCAGCTCCATCCCATGCTCTCCTGAGATGCAGCTTTTCAACATTCACAAGGAGGAGGTAGTGGTGGCCCTGGACACCAGACAGTAGTTGTGCCCTGTTGTCTAATAGAGAAGCATAGGTCTACATCTGATGTCTCTACAGCCATGTTAAAGGACAAGTTTCTGGCCCCGAAACTGACACCCAAATAAGGTTCCAAGACCAGAGGTGGAGATGATCTGAATGACAGTTATATGAACTGATCCTGAGCTAGGCAAGGGATGCCCAGACTTACCTCATGGGTCTTGTACTTGAGAACCATAACTTAGTGTCATGGAATTTCTCCTTAAGAGTTAGTCAAGGTCACCAACATACACCTACACAAGCAGACTTGGAATTGGCAGACACTGTCAAGTTTTTCTCTGCCAGTATAGTCTAAGAGAAGATCATGTCCCTTTAAGATCCACACCTACAGAGCCAATACCCAGAGATCTCAGCTAGAATTTGATAGTCAGTCCCTTAGTAACCATACTTTCAGGACAGATGTTCAGTCTCCTGCTTGGTCACCAACTCACCTGTTGATACAGAGCAACACTTGTGCTTAGAACCAAAGACTGAACAATGCTAATGGAGCCTAGTTAAAGCCTGGCCCAACTTTGGGAAGCCCAGTTCCAGGGTTATCCACGGAATTGGAAGGGAGATGAACTGAGCATTTTACTAGACACCTTTCAACTGTTTGATCCCCAATGAGTTTCTCCCCAAAGATCAGTCACTGCTAACTCCACAATATGAGGTCATGGAAGACAGATTCTTCCTCCTCGCAAGAAAGGGGAAGAATGGCCCACCTGGGGCCATTTAGGTGGGCATTTTCTCATTTTTCTTCCTTTCCCAGTCTCCAGTCTTCCCTGGGAAGCAACAGAACTGCTGATCTGTAGGGACCTAGCAAGATTATTCAGAGCAAGCCTTATTCAGAATGAGCCTTCACTCTTGGGTGAAGATCTATATTAGAAAGCCACATATTATGTAATTCCATGTAGTTTTATGAAAAGTTCGCTGCCATAAGCAGTTAATTCACCTGGCATCTAGATGTTCAGAGATTCCCTGCTAAACGTACAAAGTTTTAGATAAAACTAAGTGACCGGGTAGGGGGAAAAAATAGAACATGGGTGTTTTGCCCTACGGCAATGGAATGCATGGTTTTGGGACATATTAAAGTCAGTTCAAGTTTGAAGGGAGCATCTATTATCCAGATGTAGAATCGATTAGACTAATCAAGAGGATCATACACTGAGGAAGTTTGCCAGTCCATAGTGCTTTTCAGAAGTGGAAGGAATACCTCAGTCTTTCAAGTTGAGACACTTCCTCTAACGTTCACAAGTTTGCAAGATGACAGGTTTTAAACCCTACACCATTTAAAGGATTGTAAACAGTTATCCTACTCAGTGGCCACAAACCAGGGAGGGGAACCATGACAAAGGCAAGACGTTTAGCATCACCAATTAGTCTTAGCATCTCCAGCAGTAGGACACCCTTATATGCCTCTAGAGACAACATCTAAGAGACACCCATCAACTTCACACCCTCATATGTGCCTCTTAGAGACAACATCTAAGACACCCATCAACTTCATTAGCTTCTTGGTGAAAAGCATTCTACTGGAGGCTTTAAAAAACCAGTGAGGTGTCCTGGTTCTGTATCTTGTAGTTTATCCTGTATCCTGGGTTATGACAAGGAAGACCTGCATGGTAGGTATGACTAGTGTAGATCTAAGATCCCCACCTTCCTGGCAGGTAGAGAGGGGACTTGGAAGTTCGTGAAGACTACCTGACGTCAGATGCTTTTACTCATACCATTTTTATATGTACAGAATATTTGGAATATATGAAAAAGACAACTTATCAACCAGAAGTGTATCTCGAATACATGGAGACCCATGGGGCAGTTGTGAGACATCTCCCCAGGCTTCTTTCACATGACTCATCAGGTGACCACAAAGTGACAAAAACCCAACCCCACCAGTCAATACATGAAGCCTAACCCTATCCCAGGCTTCACCTCGTTGCCTGCTCTGGGTGAAAAACAAGCCCCATTAGACCTTGAAGAGTGAGGCTCTTGAGCCGAGACCATTAGGACAGTGGTCTTTCCACTTTCATCCGGCTTCCCATTGTAGAATTCTTTGCATTTTTCTCTGCACTTGATAGACAAATGAAACCTAACCAAGGGCCTAGAAAAGAAGATCAACACTAGAACCCAATAAAGACTGGCTCACCTTCGGAAATCGCGGCTGGTCAAATCTCCAGTTCATCCATACAAGCTATGGGGAGGATACTTAACTAGATACCTTTCTCTTATCTCCTTAAAACACTTTTTTGGCCAGAGATTCACTGTCCAGTATAGAGTCATGGAGGAAGAGATTCCTTTCTGGCCACCAGTACCTGAGCCACCTTGAGTCTATAATGCTTGTTGTAGTGGTGGGAAAAAAACTTGGAAGTTTTTCATTAAGTATAGACTGAATTATGGAATTAGATTGCTAAGTTATAAGCCCTTTCAGTATGTTGAGCATTCAGTGAAATACTGTTTCAGGATCCTTAGACATTTATACCATGTGGTAGCCGCAAAGGAACTATGACTAAGCAAAGAGTCTCAGCCTCACCATAGCAATCTCAGCCATCTTCAGTGATGGGACACTGGCATGCGCCTCTGAGAAACCCTAACAGCTACCCTCAACATTCAGGCTTCTTGACAAGGATTCTTATAATCAGAGCCTTCTCAGAGGGGAGCCGGTGAGGAGCCTAGATTGTTTTATGGATTATCCTACATTCTGGATTAGCTGGTCAAAAATTCACTCATGGTGGGTAGGGTTAGTGTACCTCTTTTCTAGCAGGTGGACAGAAGTGATTGGAGGTTAAAGATGAAGACCCTAGTTGAAATTGGACCTTGTCTATTCATACCACCTTCATATGGACAGAACAGTATGAACATGTGGAAAATGACCAACTCTTTGCTGACCAGAAATGTTTTGAGTATGGCCCATGCAGCAGGTGAAATTCATCTCCTAAGGCTTTGGGGTCTTGCAGTGACTCAGCATGTTACCAAGAAGTGGCAAAACCAGGCCCCTCTGGTCTCACCTGCCTGTCTCAAGCCCAGGTAGATTTCACCTTGAGCAATGAGGCCCTGAGCCAAGAGGGCATCAACAGCAGTCTTTCTGCCATCACCTGGCTTCACCTTTTAGACTCCTTTGAAAACGCAGAAGATACTGAGGCCTAGAAAAACCAGGAGATTTTACTGCAAGCTTTCCAATATCTTAGCAGTTACTTCAGTTCATCCTTCACATGTCAGCTACTTTTCTAGCTCTGCCTTGGCAGAATCACCAAAAAAGTATTAGATGGTGACTGAGGTCACATGTTTTTACAGGAATTGGGGATGGTTGGAAGTGGGGTGGGCAGTCAGGCAGTGTCTGTTCTTCCATTTTCTACAGAACATGAGGGGTGTGTGAACAGAGGAACTGAAAGCCTCTACAGAGCTCCACGCATCTGTAAGATGTCTGTCATTCGTAGATGAATGACTAGAGTAAAAGCTGAACCCTATGATTAAGGAACACTTGTGGTCAACTGGCCACATGTATAGGGTCACCATTCGTATTGATTTACATAGTCTAAGAAAACTGATGCTTTTGAGAATTCGAAGTTTGCACACAACTCCTTTACCATTGCACTGAGAGGTACAATCAGTGTCGTATCTCTAATGACTATTAGATACCACTATGAAGTTTGAGTTTGGATGTATGCAGCAACATGCTGCAGAAATAGAAGTCATAAGAGTTGTATTGAATTAGTTGATGGGTCATACTTGAATGCTGAAACTCCTTCTGTGTGGCTCCTTTTTAGGTTTTCTGTAACAGTCTGAAGCAGCTAAAAACAGACCCTTTCCAAGTCACTAGAAGATCAGTGCATGATGCATGAAACTGCACAGGGTACAAGTCCCCAGATGTTTTTACTTCTCCCAGGGGGCTGACTTATCCATGTCACTTAGTTCAAAATAAAGGAGAATCTCAGGTTTCACAGGAATTCCATGCGACCTTCTACATGGAAGTGTTACCTTAGTATTCTGAAAGCTCTTTGCTTACTTTTTGCTAATCAGGAAGTGTTTGAAGGGTCTGCTATTGACTTAAATCTACGTTTATACTGGGACAAGGGCCAGCCCTTCATGACTACTTGTCAGGTCCCTTCCTGTCAGGGGATGCACCCTATCCAATACAGTGGGGAATCTAAGTGCCAATACAAGTAAGGGTCTTGCCTACCAAGTCTGCACACTGAGGTAGCCTCCAGAATCCAGGTGAAGAACCCAGGGAGCAGTGGCACCCACAGGGATACCCTAGTAAGTATACACTGGAGCCCTGCACTCCTGTGGGGACAGATTTCCATCATACCCTCAGTTGTCAAAGTACATCATCTGAGAAATATGTTGAGATTCTCACAAAACTAAGGGGCAGGGGACAAACGAGCCTGTGGACTGTTTTCCCTCCACACTGTTGGAGTCCTGATGTTCAGTTTACCATATGAGTCTAAGGTAGATGCTATTCCATACCCTGAGCCTCAGCCTTCCTATGCCCAGCTGCCGAGGGCAGTTTCTTGCCAGGTTTGGCATTGACACAGATGCATTTCCCTGAAGAAATGGTAAGAATTTTAGTCAGCAGAGCAAGTAGATGCTGGGAATTTATGTAAATGCAGTAAGTGTTCACTGCTTATCCTTCTAGTAGTATGCCAAGAATCGTAAGTCATGAATCCCTCCAACCTGGATCTGCATGGTTCTTCCTGAGCAGGCTTATTTTTGGCCTTTCCCAGGCTGCTGACCAAGCTAAGAGGACCAAAAATGAGCAAGAACCCAGAGAAATGTGTAAGAAAAGCTTAAGGAGCTATTCCAAGTCAAAGCCTAGAATAGGTATACACTTCCTTCTATCCAAAATGAACCCTTGTGGTCCAACTCCTTCTCAATCCTCAGTATTGTGTCTCCCAGAGCCTCCTTCCCAGTTATATGAGAAAGCAAATACCATCTTAGTGGCCAAGGGTGGTAGCTGAGCTTAATCTGTCTGGCAACAGATCAGAACCTGTATACACCTTAGACATCATTCAGGAGCTTTCACTCCAAGTCAGGAAAGGCCACTAGATAGCTTATACCTTAGAGGGGTCACAAAGTGATTCAAGAAAGGGAGGCTGAATTCTGTCAGTGGGGTCAGAACCCTCAACCTGTGGGCATCCACATTCTTAGGTTCTCTTCCCAACTTAAGAATAGGGATTCCATGTGGAAGGATACTTCCAGTGGTCTTAGACCTCCTGTTCCATTCCCTGTCTGGAGCAACTGATTCCTTGGGTGCATACAGGGCTTGAACACCCAAGGATGTGCATCAAGGAAAGTGAAGAAAGGGCCAGTCAAGCCCACCAAGCACATGTGAGTAGCCGGAGAATCAAAGCCTTGGAGGTGTCTTCTATTCCATGCTCCCCACGAGCAGGTTCTCCCAACATTCAGGGGCTGGCCCCAGATACCAGACACAGAAGATGCCATACTCATGTGAGTAATCCACAAGCATGAGTCTATACCTGGATCAGTTGCCAGGGGCATATTAAGCATCTTGTTTCCAGCTCTGAAGTTACCATGAGCTCACTCAGATGAGGCTAAGTCCAGTTGGTGAATGGACATAAATGGTGCAATAGGATGAACAGTTGGTTCATGAACCCAAGTCAGGTAGGTCACAAGCTTTCCCCCTACATATAGGCTTATACTTGAGAATCTTAACACTTTCAGGGATAAATGCTATGAGTTTTACCTAGAGTTAAGTGTTAAGGTCACTGACATGCCTACAGGAGCAGATCCCAGTTGGGAAGATATCAGTACCAGGTTTTGAGTCATCTCAGTCTGAGAAGGCCATGTCCCTTTCAGATCTAGACTTAGAGTCCATTACTAGAGATCTGGGCTGGAATGTGAATGTCCATCTGAGAGACCACACTCAGGATGGATGCCCTCTGTTGTGGTCACCTCCCCTGAGATTATATAGGTCAACATTAGAACCTGAAGCTAAGGGCCAAGCATTGGTGCTAGAGCCTCAAAAGTAAGGCTAATAGTTTAGGAAACCCTGGCTGGCCAATTCCCAGCTCATCCATGGAAGTGATAAGAATGATTGTTTCACTAGATGCCCTCATCTTGTCATCAACACATTCAGCATCTGTCCTTAAGTATAGCAACTGTCAATGCCACAATTTGAAGTCAGGACAGTAATGGATTCTTCCCTCTTGGCTTTCAGTCCTTGAGCTTCTTGGGAAGTGACAGCCACTGGTTCTTCACCAACATGGCAAACGTCGCTCAAAACTTTTACTCTTGGGTAAGAATATTTACTTCTTATGAAGACAGTTTTAATACAAAGAATTACAATAAAAGGACAAACTTACTGCCTGGAACAGTGAACTCAGCTAGAATACACTGCATCTGTGTATTCTTTCAATGCTCCAGTAAGCAACAAAATGTCTTTTGGGTGAGGGTCTAGTTTTTTTCTCCAGGGAAGAAGAGATTCTAGATAAGCATGGATGTTTCACCCTAAAGCAATAAAATGTGTGGGGTTTTGGATCAAGTTAACGAAGTTCCAGTTCAGGAAACATCTACCGAGTGTAGGCAAATTTAGGTTAGTCAAAAACCACAATACATTTAAAACAGTTTACAAATCTATAGTGTTTTCCAGGAATAGAAGAAATTTAAAAGTTAACTTCATAAGTGGAGATTAAGTTTTCCTAACATCTATGGATGGGGTTTGTAGGTAGATGTTTCTAGATTCCATGTCAGTGAAGCAAATATACCATTCCAGGGTCTCATACATTTATCCCCTTCAGACAGAAAACAGGGAGAAGAATCACGATAGAGGAAAGACGCTCATCACCAGGCAGCAGCCCCAGCAGTGCGATACCCTCACATGCACCTCTAGAGGACACCCAAGAAGCTCTTCATCTTCACTGACTTCTTGCCAAAGAGCATTCTACCAGGGCCTGCACTCAAGGAACCAGTGAGGAGGTCCAGGGTCAGAGACCTGCAGGTTATCCACCGTTCTGGGTTAACTGGTCATAAAAATGTAAAGACATGGTTGAGAAGGCTGGTATAGACCACCTCTAAGATCCTACCTTCCTGGTAGGTGGCAGAAATGCTTGAAAGTCCTGAAGGTGAAGACTCCACTTGAAATCAGTGCCCACCATTCACAACATCTTACGTGTACAGAATGGAAACAGACCCTTTATTAACCAATAAAGTCAAACAGAGGGCCCCCTGGGGCAGTTGGGATATGGTTCCATTATCCACTGACTCAGATCACAAAGTGACAAAATCCAGACTCCTCTGGCCAATACACAAACCTTGGCGCCACCATAGCCCTCCCCTTGCCTGCCTGCTCTGGGCTCAAAAGCCAGCCCAGATGGACCATGAAGAGCGAGGCCCTCCTGAGCTGAACCCACATCAGGACAGCGGCCTTTAGTCTTCATGCTGTCACTTGGCTTTACCTTCTAGAATTCTCGGAAAAGTTAAGGACAGACTAGAGAAGCCTATTGAGAACTTTGGTTTCACTGCAAGGCTTCCAATCTGTTAATCTATTTCATCTTTTTACATGTCAGCTGCTTCTCAATTTGTATTGGCGGAATAGCCACAGAGGCATTAAGTGGTAACTGAGATCACATACTTCTCAGGAGGTTGGAGGAAAGAGAATATGAGGCAGTATTTATCCTCCATTATTCACGGCTGGGAGACAGAACTTTTGGGAGGACATGTGAACAGGAGCAGGAAGCTTGAGCTGTGGGCATATGCATTGTGTCAACCATCCTATATAGGAGGAATAGGACCGGGATAAAAAAACTGATTTAAAGGACACTTGTGATACTGACTAGCCACAAATGTTGACTACACAAATAAGGATCCGAGTGTCACAAGAGTTCTGATACTTGAGAATTGGAAGTTTGAGGACTCATAGGTTTAGTGATACTGGGGCTCAGTTTGATCAAAGTGCTGTCTTTAGTAACTCAAAACGTCACATGTACATATGATGCATTCCTAAATTTGAGGTCAGGTGTTTGCAAAAATGCCACAGGAATAGAGTGGGTGGAAGCATGTAAGACTTGCCATGAGTTACTTGTAGAATACATGAAGACTAAAGCTCCTGTCCTGGTTTCTGTAAAAGCTAGAGACTCTTTCCAAGTTACTCACGACCAGTGTGCTCTGTAGTCCATGTAGTTTTATGCCAGTCTTACTGTTTTATGGTACTGACTAGTCCATGTCACTTAGTTCAAGGAAAGGGAAATCTTGGATGTAGCAAGAATGTCACATTGACTTTCTACATGAATATATTGCTTTATTATGAAGGTTTTGCTAATCAGTGCCCAAAGGGCCAGCTAAAGGCTCCCATGCATTACAAGTCTGCATTTACATTGGGAGCAGCAGTGTCAAACTCAGGAGTACTTCACTGACATTCAGCAGCAGGTCCACTGACACAGGCAACAGTGGTTGCGAAGAAGTATTCCCCTATCCAATAGGGTGGGAAATCTAATCCAGGACGACATTGCTAAGCCAGCAAGCTCCTTGCCTGACAAAACTGGGAAGTGTCCATGAAGTCTACATACCCAGTGAGACTTGAGTCCAGGTGAAGAATCAAGAAACAATGGCACCCACAAGGACATCCTAGGAAGTGGGTGTCCAGGAAGGACTCTGGAGCCCTGCACTCCAGTGACAGATTTCCACATTCACTCCTAGTTGCTAACTCTTATCTATGGAAGGAGTTCAAATTTTCTCTGAAGGAACTGCAGAGGGATCCTCCTGAACCAGTCAGATGAGTCTGTGGCATTATTCTGGACTCCAGGGCCTGAGATTGTTTCCCCTGCTGGGGTCTGAGGCAGACACTACCCTCTGCTTGTACTCAGATGCTAAGGGCAATTCCTCACTGGCCTTACTAAGCACACAGCTCTGTTTTTGACAAGATTGTCTAGTTAAGCAGGGAGAAGAATGCACGATGCTTCATTCCCTACACTTTAGGCTCACAGTCATGAGCCACAACTCCCACTCGTGACCCAGTTTTGATTGGCTTTACAGTTCCCTGTTGGCCTCCCATCAGGCTCCCAAGGCTTCCCCCTCTAGGAGCCAGGAGTAATTGAGAGAAGCCTGGGATGTAGAATAGCAGCTTTACAAATTAAGTCAAAATCTAGATCATAATACAGGCCGTTCCGTTCCCCTGAAGCAAGTTCTTTTTCCAAGTCCCTCAACTTTGTCTCCCAGATCCCTGTTCTTTAGAGAAAACCCTTCACTTCCTCAGTGGCCATGGTGGCAGGAGAGAATTCACTGGCCTGCAGGGAATGGAAGATGTGTTTGCTCTGTCATTATCTTTTGTTCAGAAGCTCTGCTTCTGAACATGGGTAAAGCCACAGGACTGCTTGTGACCTTGGAGGTCTGACTAGAGGCACAGGAGGCAGAGCATCTTTCAGTGTAAGAGGAAACTACCCTTAGGCAGAGGTTCCCAGCCTCCCTGTATTGGGAATTCAATGTGGAAAGATGACCTGTGGCCCATGGACCTCTTAACCCATTACGTGTCTGGATCGAGTCTCTTGGCCATTTAGGTTTCAAGTTGGTGCAAAAGAAATTGTGGCTTTTGCCATTGAAAGTAATGGGACAAAACTCATGACTACTTTTGTGCCAACCTAATACATAGAGCTTCTTTAGCAGCTGACACCAAGGATGAACATGGAGGAGGTAATCGAGTCTTGGGAGTTCACATCTCTACCAACCACATGGAGCCCCAGGTGTCTTCACAGCTATCACAATTCTCTCCTTGAGCAAATTGTTCCGGTGTTCAAGAACCCAAGCGACCCAAGAAGCCAGTGGACGTGGACCACGCCATGCCGTCTATAGTAAACAGGCACTTGTCCAATATAATCCCTCGAGACAGAAGATGGTATTTCTGGCTCATACATCCTAGTTCACCCAGATCAAGGTTTTGAAGAATAGCAGTTGGGAAAGGACAGTGTCTGACGTCACCAGCTGGTTGAGCCCGAGTCAGGCAAGGGACACCCAGCCTCACCCGAATATGGCCTCATTTGAGGGAAGCTTATTCCTACAGAGAAATTCCCCTGATGTTACTGAGGAATAATGCTGAGGTCATTGAGACTTGTTCTTGCTAGTGCAAAGCAAGGTTTCCTGCATATGAACGTCAGGCCATAAAATCATAGCCCAGGTAGATGGGTGAGAAAGCCATGGCCTTCTCAGATCTAGGCCTGTAGGGTCAACAGGAGTTTGACTAGGTTTTTAAGAGTCAGTTTCTCAGTCACCAGTCTCAGGATGGATGCTTAGTGCAACTCCGACGTGGCTGCCACCATACCGGACACCATAGGGCAAAGGGAGAGCCTAGACAGATCAGACAATGCCGAAGCCCGATTAAGGCTGGCTCAGTTTTGGAGGTCTAGGCTGGCCGAACACCCAGCTCATCCATATGAGCTATGATAGTAGTTCGCTAGATGCCTTCATCTCACTCTGATCTTGAACACAGTTAATAGCTGCTGTTCTACCAAGACCTGCGCTCAAGGAACCAGTGGAGTCCAGGGTCAGAGTCCTTTCGCTAGGAACTCACTCTCCTGTGCCAAGTCACAGATTCTATTCAGCCATCAGAACCCAATCCTGTTTATAGGTGGCAGAAGTGCTTGGAAGTTAGAGATGAAGACCCTACCTGGCTGAAGTCAGTATGCCTTGTTTAATACCACCTTCGTACAGATAAAAGACCTTTTGTTGGCCAAGCGTTTTGAATACATGGGGCTCTGTGGGGCAGCTGTGGTATTTCAAGGCCCCATCTGATTCTCAGAGCATATAATCACGATGAGCCAAGACCAGACTCCGGCAGTGCCAGGGTTGGCTTATTGGCCCAAGGCCCCAACCTCATAGCCTGCTCCAAAAGCTCAAACAAGCCCAAGTGGACCTTGCTATTCATGAGAAAGATTCCCCGCTTTGAACTGAGGCTGCAGTGAGACAGGCCATTCTATCATGGTTTGGCCTTTCAAGGCTTCCTTACGTCATTGTTAGAGAAGCAAGCAATAAAGCCTGTGAGTGCTTATTTCACCACAAGATCCTCAGCCTCATGTTGAGATCAAAGTCATCTGATGTGTCACCTATGTTAGACTGTCAAGGCAAGGCAAACAAGAATTTTAAGTAGCACTTGAGCTAATGTACTCCCCCACCAACAGGGAGGAGAGGGAGTATCTGATGTAGCATCCATTCTTTGGGATTTTCATCCTGCATGGTTGGGAGGGGTGGACATTCCAGCACTGTCTTCCACAGAGTGATCTCCCCAAATGGTCTCCAGGGATCTGCATTTGGGATAGAGGTTCAGTCTTTGAATCTTGACTGTTGTGAACAGAAGAGTTCCTTTCATTATCTCCAGGAAGCTTCAAAGAACAGGGCCATGGCAGATACAGAAATAAGAGGATACTTGATGCAATGTTGAATTGCAAAATACCCCCCCTTTGTAGCCAGTTCTGATGAGCTGCACAGGAATCTTTTTGAAGATGCTCAGACTTGTGACTACCATCCACACTGGAAAGATTTGGCTGTAATTACATTTAAGTATTCATATTTGAAAGCAATATTCCATATATCTAGAGATGGCCATTCAGGGAGAGCCCCTAGGGGTGAACAATTAAAAACTGGCTCTGAAAAGCTCATGATGGCTAAGAAGTCTAATGGCTGCCCCACCTGACCCCAGGTTGAAAGGACCTCATTCTGAGGGCCACTCAGACATCACCTTCAAGAAGGGGACCAAATTAGAAACCCTACAGCGGCATCTTCAGCTGTTGTCTTTTGATTCCAGAAATATTTGGCTCAGAATAATATGTGATACTACAAGTGTCTCCTAGAGGTCACAGGTAGATGAGGGGCTCACCTGAGGGTTATCAGGTACGTGATCAGGTCAGTGTCAAGGGAGACTGAGCTTTCCTGTTTCCACTTACACTTTCCTCACCCTTGTCTAAGGCCAGTAAGTTGTGCTCTATATTAAGAGTCAGATTTAAGGGGAAGCCTCCTGTATTGAGAAGATCTAGGAAAGCAAGAGACAGTCAGGGCACTGAGGTTGCAGCCAAGTTCACAGCTACAATTGAAGCACCTGCAGCTAACTCATTGTTTTACAAAGGTGGTACCTGGTGACTCATCCTATTTTCATCCCAGTACTCGGTGCCACAAGTACACAGGAAGCATCATCTGAGTTCTAGATGGAGTCCCTGTGTTACTCCAAGTTTGACACAGGGTCTTTGCTGTTGCCCAGGCTGGAGTGTAATGGCATGATCGTAGCTTAGGGCAGCCTCAACCCCGGGCTCAAGTGATCTTTTTAGTTCAGCCTTCTGAGCAACTGGGACTACAGGTACATGCCACCACACCTGGCTAGGTGTTTGGTGGAGACAGGTTTTAACTACTTTGCCCAGGCTGATCATGAACTCAGACTCAAGCAATTCTCCCAACTTGGCCTCCTAAAGCACCAGAATTCCAGGGATGAGCCACTTTACCCGGCCTCCAAGTTTTGGGTGGTGAAGATATTCTCAAGTGAAAAAAAGCTGAAACAGGAGAGCAAGACACCCACCTATTCCAGGAAATAGTGAGATGTTTAAAGGGACATATGGAGCAGAGGAACATGCGGCCACTGTAGGGATAAGAGATCTACAGAGCATCAGCCATTTTTTAGGAAGTAGCATAGCCAGGAAACAAGATGAAAACTACGATTTAAAAGGGACATTTGTCAAAGGAACCAGCCACAGATATGGGCGATTCAGATCCTGATTAAAGTAGTCTAGGAGAATTACACTTGTAACAATTTGACTATTTACAGGTTATTTCATACCAAAAAGGTTAGTGGAATTTCATGTGTCAAAAGGTACTATGATTACAATCAGCTTATAATAGATAAAGTCAACCACTGGCTATGAGTCGGGCTCACTTGAGGGGTAGAGCTTCTGTTCTATGTGGTTGATGTCTTCTACAAGAGTATGTCAAGTCATCCCAGGATCCTTTTCAGGTCACCCAGTGGCCCAGTGCATCGTGTAAACCCATCTAGTTTTGCACAAGCCCACCAGAACACTGCCTTCCTTCAGGTTATGACTTATCCATTATGCCATTAACCTTAAGGAAATGGCCACCTCCCAGCTTTGTACGAGTTCAATATTGACATTCTATATAAAAATGCAGTCTTAGTACTGTTTGCTGTTACTAACAGTGCCCAGAGCATCAGATAGGGACTCCTATTCATAGGTATTCTTCATTTATGCTGGCAATGGCAAACCAGAAGAGATGTCCGTGAACATTCATCATCCAGTCCATCCGACACAGTGGCAAGGACAAGGTGCCCTACCTCATGTAGGAAGGGCAACACTGTTCAGGCTGGATTTCAAGTGATAGACCTGCCTGACAGGTAGCTTCTGCCAATTCTGTACCCACAGGTGGATTCCGCAAAGTGGGAGAGCACGCAAAGAGCAGTGGTGCCCGGTGACAGACACAGTACACAGGAGCCCTGCAGTCCCTGTGGGTCAATATTCAAGACCCTTAGTGGCCAAATTACATATCACTTGAGAGATAAGTTTAAGATTTCTAAGAAACAAGGGGACCCGGAGAGACTGGTCAGGTGAGACTGTAACAGCCCTTTTTCTGCACTATGAGTCCCGAGGTTCAGCCCCCCATGTTGGGGCCTCAGGCAGATGCTACGCCTTCTGAACCTCAGCCTGTGCCTAGATACTGAGAGCAATTCTTTAAGTCTCTATGTTAAGGACACAACTACATTTCAGGATTTAACAAGCACAGTAGATGTAGAATATTGAAGATATAAGAGTAAAGTTTCATCGCTTACGCTTCTAGACTGAGTAACAAGATGTGACCCCATCCAACCCGATACAGCTTAGTTCAATGCCAAGGCGACCAAGAGGAAGCCAGAGAAGAATGTAAGTGCAGTTTCAGCTTCGAGTCAAAAGCCAGAATGCAGTTTCTCCCACCTGACAAACTCATACCAAAGGAGGGGGCTCCAGCAGATAGTATTTGGAGAATCTTAACTGAAGTGCCACAATGGTCAAGGGTGACACAACTAAGCTTTTGTCTCATGAATTAAGACCATATGTATCTGAATTGTCATTCCCTGTCATTTGGGAGCTCCCGAACCTAGGAAAGGGCTGCACATGACCTTGGAGAGGCCAAAAAACAAAAAAGAGGAAAGGGAGGCAGAGTTCTGTCAATGGGGTGGGAGCCATCAACCTGTGGGAGTGGATGTTGCAAGTTGGGGGTTCCATGTGGAAGGATGGTTCTAATGGTACGGTGACCCTCTTGTTTGATGGCTTGTCTGGCATGTTCTTTTGATCCTTTTGCTATCCACAGGGCCTGAGCCCACCAGAATCCGAGCAGTGAGGACAGTGGAGGGGCCGGTCAAGCCCTCAGAGCAGAGGTCAGCCAGAGAATCAAAGCCCTGGAGGTATCCTCAGCTTCATCCGATGCTCTCCTGAGCAGGTTTGTCTTCTGAAGATACCCATGGCCCAGACACCAGCAGACAGTCATGCTCATTTATTTAAAGAACAGGCATGAGTCCATGTCTGAATCCGTCTCTGGGAGTATACATTAAAAGGTTAGGATTTGGACCTGAACTTGCCTTGAGCTTACTAAATGTTTTATAGAACAGAAGGTGGGGAATGATCCATATGACAGTTATACGAACAATCCGTTCTGAGCTTGAGCCAGGCAAGGGACCCACATCCTTACCTCATGTGGCCTTGTACTTAAACTACTTTTAGGCAGACCTCTGTGGGTTTTACAGAAAGTTAGCATTAAGGTCACTGACACATACTCCACAGGAGCAGATTCTGATCAGAAAGTGCCAGGTTTTTGAATCATCAGTACAGTCGGAGGAGAAAAGGCATGTCCCTTTCAGGATCTAGACCTACAGAGTCTATTACCAGAGTTTGGCCGGAATTTGGGTGTCAGTTCCTCAGACCATGCTTTCAGGATGGACACTGTGACCCTTCCGTGATTGCCACCTCACATGTGATAGGGAAACACTTGAGCCCAGAACCTCATCAAGGCTGGCAGTTTGCAAGAGCCTGGCTGGCCCCTTCCCAGGCTCATCCATGGAAGCTGAGGGAATAACAACTCATCTCACCAGATGCCCTCACCTATGCCATGATCCCCCATGAACATTGTTTCTGCTCCAGGACAGCAACTGCTAATGTCACAATGTGAAGTCACTGAGGACGCTAGCAGATATTCCCTCTTGCCTTTTGGTCCTGAACTTCTGTAGGAAGTCACAGAACTGATTCTTCAGGGACCTGGAGAGAGTTTAGAAGAACTTCTACTCCTGAGTAAGAACCTTCAGACAGGCAAATTGGATAAAAAGCCAAAACCTATCGATGTGCAGTATCCAGGAAACCCATCTCACATGCAAGGATACACAAAGGCTCAAAATAAAGGGATGGAGGAAGATTTACCAGCCAAATGGAGAGGAAAAAAAAGCTGGAGTTGTAATTCTTGTCTCTAATAGACTTTAGAGCAACAAAGATCAAAAGAGACAAAGAAGGACATTACATAATGGTAAAAGGATCAATGCAACAAGAAGAGCTAATGATCCTAAATATATACGTACCCAATACAGGAGTACCCAGATACATAAGACAAGTTCTTAATGCCTTATAAAGAGACTTAGACTCCCACACAATAGTGGGAGACTTTAACACCCCATTGTTAATATTAGATCAACGAGACAGAAAATTAACAAGGATATCCAGGACTTGAATTCAGACCTGGAACAAGCAAACCTAATAGACATTTACAGAACTCTCCACCCCAAATCCACAGAATATACATTCTTCTCAGCACCACATCGTACCTACTCTAAGTGACTACATAATTGGAAGTAAATCACTCCTCAGCAAATGCATAGCATTTCACAGGTTTAAATATTGGTTGGCTGCTTGTTATTTTCCTCCCTATTCCTTCCTGTCTCCATTGTCGAGCACAATTATTGGCATAAAAGGTTTTTCAGTACCCATTTTTAGACTGCACTCCAGCTTGGGCAACGCAGCAAGACTCCTGACCTTTCTCCCTTTTTTCTTTCCTTCCTTAAAAATCCTTCATTCCAGGAAAACTTGAGTACTATCATAATTGCTCATTTTATGAGAAGCGTAAGTTTACTGCTTAAGCAGTGAACTCACCTACTGCTTATGTCTTCAAGTACTTTTCACTGAATGTGGACAATGTCTTCCAGATAAGAGGCCAGTTAAACATCTGGAGTATAACTAGTTGAACATGGATGTCTTGCCCTAAAGCAATAAAATGCAGAGACCATGTAACAGTTCTAGTTAGAAGGGCTTCTACTGTCCAAATATAGGATAATATAGACCAACTTCAGAAGAGGATCACACATGGATTAAGATGATCTATGAATCTGTAAGTGCTTGCAGAAGTGTAGGAGGGAAAGTGCTGTGTCTCTAGTAATTATAGCTAGCATCACACATCAGAGCAGTTGCCTGAAGACATTCAAGGTTGGGTGCTTGCTGCAAAAGTGCTGCAGGATTAGAAGCAGGTGGGAACATGCAAGATACAGGACTTACCATGAGTTAGTTGTAGGACATGATCACGCTCGAGGGCTAGAGTTACTGTTCTCTTGTTCTGTGTGTAGAGTTTATCACAGGCCATGAAGAAAAACCAGATCCTTTCCAAATCACCCAGAAGACCAGAGTGCATTTTGTGACACCCAGTTTCATGCAAGTCCCCAGAAGTATTTCCTTTTCCGTGGACCTGTCAATTATGTCCTTTAGTTCAAGGAAAGGATAGTTCCTTGGGCATTGTAGAAACTATACAGAGGTCCTATGTGAGAATATTACTATGGTATTCTAAAGGCTTTCTGCCTTTTCTAAATCAGGAAGTGCTGGTGGGCCTATCTAGGTGGCCTCTCTGAGAAGTCTGTTTATATCAGGAGCAGCAATGGTAACCCCAGGATGGTTGCTTCATAGACATTCATCAGGCTTATCCCGACACAGGTGGAGTGATGGGACACCTTCACAGCCACTTACCTAATTGGGGTGGAGAATCTAACCCAGAACAGTGTTGACACCATCATGGTGCTTGTCCAATAAAGCAAGAAAGTTTCCACCAAGTCCACACACCAAGGAAACCTCCCCAGTCCAGGTGGGAGAGAACCAAGCAGTGGTGGCACACACAGAGATGCTCTAGGAAATGTATGACGGAGCCCTAAATTCCAAGACAGACTTCCACATTCATGCCCCCAGCTGCCAAGTCATCTTGCCTGATAAAGATCAGGATTTCCCAGAAATTAGAATAGGTCCCTGGGGGATGCAATCAGGTGAGCCTGCAATGGCCCTTCCTCTGCACTTGATATTCAACACTATCTCTTCATACCCCTGCATATGAACCTGACATCAGCAACGCATGGAAAAAGTCCAGCCCTTTGGGAGGTTTTGGATGTGGAGCTCCACATGGCAGTTGTGATATGTCCCAAGGCTTTCCTCCCAACTCTCAGTGGGCAACCAGAGTGACCAAAACAGATACCCCTCTGGTCACTTAGCTGGAACTGGGTACTGCCTATAAGTCTCACTGCATGCTGTGGGCTTACAGCAAGTCCAGGTAGACCACGTGGCTCGCTAGCTTTCAGGATTTTATTCTTCGAAGCATTAGCACAGCAGCTTTTCTGCCTCACTTGGTTTTGCCTTGTAAGCTGCTCCTCAGCTTAGAGACTACGTATTAGAGAAACCTACAGGTCACTTCCCTGCAAGGTTTCCAACCTCCTGACTATCAGGAGATGAGTCCAGTTTATCCTTAACGCATCAGCTACATTTCTTCCTTTTACCTGGCACACTAGCTGCAGAGGCATTAGTGACAGATTACATTCTCTAGAAACTGGGAGAATTCTCAGTATTTGAGGCAATGTTTTTGTCATCCTCCATGGCTGGAAGACAGCTTTTGGAGGGATGTGTGAACGGAGCAACAGGAAGCTTTAGCTTTGGACATCTGCAGGATATTGGCCATCCTTCATGTAAGTAGCCAGGGTAAAACCCCTTACAATTTAGAAGACTCTTGTCACATCAACCAGCAGCACGTACGGGTACACTTCCGATCCTACTTTAGTTTGCAGGACTGACACCTGAATTTGAAGTTTGACTACTTATGGTTAGTGATAAAGGAGCCCAGTTTAAGTATGGACAAGGTTGTATCTCTAACAATTTGAGCATAATCACATACACTACAATGTTTCTAAGAAATGTGGAGTTGGATGTTTCCTGAAAAATGCTGCAGGGATAGGAGTGGGTAGAGGCAAACAAGAATCACCATGCATCACAGGTGGATATGGGTTATACTTTGAGGACTAAGACCACTGTTCTATCTGGGCAAGTCTTTTCTATAACAGGCTTTAAAAAAGCTCAACCGACTACCTTTCCAGTCTTACCCAGGAGACCAGTGCATGCTCTGGCCTGCAGTTTTATACAAGCCTCTGGGGATACTTCCCCTTTCTTGTTGTCCCTAGTCTTATGTCACTCAGAGGAAGGAATCTCTTGGGTATTGCAAGAATTTCATACTGACATCCTACATGGACCTTGGAGAGGTCTCTGGATACTTCCGTGTTATCAAACACTAGAGCCTCCTAGGAGCCGCTCGGAAGTTACCACATCTATTTACCCCTGAATCAAACAGCCAACCAAGGAGTTACTTCATGAACATCAAGTTCATCTGATGGGAACCAGTTGTCATGACAGGGTGCTCCTCTAGCCACCAAGAGGTAGAATCTGCAACCTAAGATGGTGCTGACACCATCAAGAAGCCTGCTCTGCAGACAGGAAGCTCCCACCAAGTCTGCATGCAGGGGTAATTCTACAGCAAACGAGAAGGAACCAAGGAAAAATGGAACCCAGAGCTATACCCAAGGAAATGCAGATGGGGGTCCTGTTCTCCCTCCAAGAAGGACTTCCACACTCATGCCCTTAGTTATCAAGTTATGCTTCCCTGAAGGCCCAACTTCAGGATTTCGGATTAGGAAGTGACTGGTCAGGTAAGCCTGAACCAGCTTTCCTTCCCTCTGCACCGTGGGAGGCGAGGTTCAGTTTCCCATACTCAAGTCTCAGGCAGATGCTACCCTCTACCCTTCTGAGCCTCAGCGTCCTTGCGCTCAGATGCCAACTGCAATAGGGCTGTCCATTAAACTTTTTTTTTTTTTTTTAAGAAATAAACAGCTATATTTCTAAAAATGAAGGAATAAGAGCAGCTACATTTCTCTAACATGGTCATGAGTTGTGAAAAAGCAACGAAGGGAATTAGGTAAGACCAAGGAGTTTATTATTGAAATACTCCAACCATGATCCCCTCTAACATGCTCAGCATGAATCAGCCTGAAGCAGCTCATATTTGCCTTTCCCATGATCTCCCAGGCTTCTCCATGGAGCCAGGATGTCCAGAGAAAGGGGCTGGACAAAATGTGCAGTAGCTTTAAACAGCTTTTTCAAGTAAAACCTGAAGCAGATGCAGTTTCTCCCACCTGAAGTGAACTCTCGCACCGAGAGTCCTTAGTGTATTGTCTGAGCCCTCTCACCAGGTAAAGGTGTCACCTGAATAATCAAGGGTGGTAGCCAAGTTTATCTTGCAAGGAATTGAAACCCACGTATCTCAAGTGTCACTACTTGAAGTTAAAATCCATTCTTGCAACTTTGGAGATGCCAAAAGATTGAGAAAAATGGAGAAGTTTCCACTCAGGATACTTGGTATTTGAGACAATTTTCTTATTTTTACCTTAGAGTTGTGTATCATAGAATTAACTGTCCCATGGACTTCCTGTTCAAGTGCTTTTCCAGATGTCCGATTTTTTGGGTGTATACAAGGCTTGAACTCACAAGCCACCAACATTTCCAGGGATAGAGGACAGTTCAAATCTAGTGAAGACAAAGCCCTGGTGGTATTCTTAGCCCTATCCCAAGTCTTCCCTTGAGACATTTCTCCCAATGTTCAGAGAGAGTGATAGTGGTCCAGGTGACTAGGAGACCCAGAGGACAGTATCATATCTAGTAGACAGGTATTTGTTACTTCTCCAGATCTAGGAAGATATTTGAGGAAAGGTTTATGGAATGTTTGTGAGCTAGCCCTAGGGTTTATGAGCTCATGTGGACCAAAGCTTTAAGATCAGAACATGCAGGATGAGGGAAGCCCGACTAGAGTAGTTAAGCACCTACATAGTCCTAAGTTTGTCAAGGGATTTACCATTTTGTTGCTGCAAGTGACCTTACTATCTAGCTTCAGTCACCAAGGAGAGCGCCATGATACTTTTGGGGCATTTTAAGTTTCAAACAAGCAGAACAACATTTTTGCAGCGATGTTTCCTTCTTAATCATACTCACATAAGCACCTGATCTCAGAATGACACCATGATTTCAGATTTAAAGGCTATTTTGCACTATAGCTAGAGGAATAGTGAAGACAGTTTACCTGAGATTTGACAATTGCTTAGCATGTACTTTCAGGATAGACATACTGCAACTTTTCAGCTTGGTTCTCAGCTCGCCTAATCATACAAGTTAGACACTAGAATCTAGGATTAGTGATCAAACAATGCCAGAGACCTTGACTAAGGGTGGCTCAAGTTTGGGAGATCTCACTGATCGCATCCCTGGCTTATGCAATGAGGGCTGGAATAACTGATGCTTAGACATCTGCCATCTTAGTCTCCGTATGACTAGTAGATGCTGTCTGTTGACTAAGTTACCATGGCAACAAGTGACCTTCACTGACCAATAACTAAGCTTCCCTAGGAAGGGCAGAATGTTTCTGGGTTGTTTCTGCTCATTAAGAATTATTTGATTTAAACCAGGTTAGTGTTAACTTATCACCAGTAGTTCCATTAAATTATAGGTCCTGGGGCACTAAACCCACTTAGTACCCCTGTGATTGCCAAGTCATTTCCCACTATAAGCCAAAACCATTTAGGTAAGAGGCCAATTACGGATATAGAACAGCAAGAGTCCCAGGTGAGCATGGACAATGTTATGCCGTAAGACCAGGCAGTACACAAAGGATGCTGGGTAGCATAAGACAAAGCCAGTTGAAAGGCGCTCCCATTGGACAGATGCTCAGAACAAGACTATCTCCCATTGGACAGTTGCTTAGAACAAGACTATCAAGTCATTAAGATAATCTGAACCCACTGCCATATTTAGAAGGAAAGAAGAAACTCTAGATTGTCCTTTAGTAAGCATACACTGAGTGATAGAAGTGTTACCAATTGATTCAGGATGAGTTCAAGGCCTTGGTTAAGACACATTAAGGTCACCCATCTGAGGTTGTGAAATGTTCACACCACAGATTAGTCAGATATCTTCCCCTCGGACGGATGTTCATCTCAACTAGGAGATCAACTTCTGCCTCCCCAATAGAGGAATATACTGGGAGTGGGGCTCACTAAGTATCATACCATAGGAAGTCCTCACCAGCTACATGGGATTAGGAGGAATCAGACTATCAGTCCCCCTTGATTTTCTTGCAGAAAATTCTGTACTCTGGAGTTACTCACTTGAGAAAGCACAGGGATGGGATGGCCCTTTGAGGTCCTTCCTAGCTTGTGCCTGCGAGGCATATTTTGTGGTCTTCATTTTGATCGCCTTCACTAGAAGTCAGACATTGCCTTTTTCTACACCTTCTGAGCATCCGATCCACATGAGAGGTGGTATGAAAGTCCACAATCTCATAGGTGCATAGACCCTTTAACGATGAAGACATTAGAACAAAGTTGGACTCAGGGCTCCTGTGAGGCAACTAGGGGGTGTATTTATTAACCAATTGCCCCCTCAGATGAGCTGAGGGGGAGATGAGTAGGGCAGACTATACTCCAATTGCTCTGTGCACAGAAATAAGCCCAGTTATGACCTGGGTTAAGACCACTCCCTCTCAAGGAGAAAAGGGAAGCATACATTAGGATATGGGCTGCTGGAAGTCATGTTCTTTTCTCAAAGCAACTACTTTGACTTTGTGACCAATATACATAGTTATGAGATGTCCACATACCATATTAGAGGCCATTTTTAGCTCCCTGCTCAATTTCTGAAGTTTTCCATGATTGACCTTAGAGGTTTTTTCCCCCTTCTTCCTAGACATCTTGGTATGTTTCCCATGAATGTAAAATGCAGTGATCCCTGTCTGCACTAGATTAAAGTGATAAAAACCAAGGCATCTTGGCACGATCCCCCTAGGAGTACCCCCCTCCAGGGCTGACCAGCTTGGCAATTGCAAGGGCACAAGCATATGCAGTAACAACAGTACCCACAGCCAACAGGTCTTCTAGTGCCAAGGCCTATGACATATAGCATAGTTCCCCAGAGCATTCCTGTGAATGGTTATGATAAAGGCCACAGAGGGAAACAGCATGAGGCAAGCATCTAGTCCAAGACGGGACAGAAGTACAATGAAGATTCTGAAGATGGTTCTAAATGAGGAGCCACCATAGTGCTGAGGACCCCCACGGTAGAGGGGCTTCATCTCTAGATGACACGAACATTTTCACCTGTTTGACTACATGCACTAGATTGACACAATGGGGATCCAAAGTGACCACCCCGAATGGGGGATAGCCTACTCAAGACAGTATTTGAGCATATGGGTTCAAGAGTCAGTAAAACCCTGAAAACGTGGCCAGCTCAGGCCAGATATCCCAAGGAAAGGAATAACAAATATGGTGAAGACAGATGGGAAGTCTACTTCATCTCCATCCTGGTGCTCTGAAGGGATCTGGATAAAGGCTTTCGGATACTAGACTGAGACAGACTATTAAGTGGAAGTTCAGTGCCAAGTTATGAAGTGGGAGAAAAAAGGTGGATGTAGTCAAGGTAATTCCCTCAGCCAACCTGGGCACCAATTGGGCAGCTACCAACCCTTTTGGAGTGTGGCAAGTGTAGATGCAGAGCTCCACATATACTGGAGACTGCTTCAAGGGCACAGGCATGGACGTTCAGTCATGGCCACTCCAGTACTATGACCACAGCCACTCACGTACCCATTATGGGCCCGCCTCCCTCCATGAGGGCCCAGGGTAGTTGCCTTTTCCAGACGTTATCCAGCACCTCCTGCAGAACTAGCAGGACCAGAGCAATTACTGTTCAAAATTTAGATGAGGTGGCCCATAGCTCTTCCCATCTACCCAATGGCCTGATTATTGGCCTTTCTGTTCTCCTGCCCTTCCTCCACCATGATCTCCTAACTTCCAAGCTCTAACCTCAACCCATGGGGTGTATATTGAGAACAAGTCATTTAACTGGAAATGTCCATCTCAACCATGTTAGGAAGCAGTGTTGTGGTTGCTATGATTTGCTATGCATGTTCTGGCTTTACTCACATGCCTCTGCTCAGATGAGCCTCAAGTTTAGAATATGGGAGGATGAAGACCACTTTGGTTCCAGACCCAAGCTAGAAAGACTAACCATCCCTGGAGCTGGGAATGGATAATGTGCATACCTTCATGATTCATACACAGCCTAATCTTATCTGGCTTGGTTCAAACAGCCTCACCTAATTTCAGGCAAATAGAGGTGTAAGTGGGGCTAAATATAGATACTAGATAAGGCTGGGTTACTTTTCAGAAAGCCAGCCTGGTCCGATCACAAAGTCATATGGAATACCAGTTGGATCACTTTTCTTGCTTTAGCACTATACAGAGGTACTCAAGTCTAATTCATAAAAAGGTATTATATGATAGCTGTAGGAGTGGCAATGCGCATCTTGGAAGCGTGTCCTCTAGATACCATAGGTGCCATTTGACCAGGAAGATATTAAGCAGAAGTACTTCCTAGAAGGGATAGAATTGGTTTATGCTTTAACAGTCAGGTTAAGACTGATGCCTACCTCAAATGTGTATCAGTAAGATTCAGTGTAAAGATAAGACAATGATACTGTAACTTGCTGCAAGCTTCACTTATGCTTGCTAAAGGAGATGGGAAGTAGAAGAGGATTTGATCCAATCACTCATAACACAGGACTGTGGGCTTCAAGCAACTTCAACAAGGAAGACATCCCAACTTGGGGAAACTCCATACTTGCCAGCTGCAGCAGATGCAGTGACTCAGAATCCCCTACCCTCCCCCTTCATTCTGGTGTCTTCACTTGCAGACAGCCCTCAGTTGTCAGCCCCCAGTGCTGTTATCTGAAAAGAGTTACCTCCTAGGTTACACCCATTTCTCGACATTGCTCCAGAGATTAATTGGCAGGACAGAGGTTCGGTGTTCTTACCTCTACTCAAGACAGCTCAGGTCATTCTTTAGGACATGGCCAAGGCTTCCATCAAGTCTATATGAACAGCTCACCCATATACCCAGCCCTGCTTCCTAACCCCCGTTTCCAGAGGTATCAAGCCCGAAAACCCTGGACAGCAAGACAGCAGACAAGAGGGTGGGCAGCATCAGGGCTTCCATTTGAGAGGGTTTCTGAGAAAGAGACCAAGTGGAATCTAGCACCTGGAGTACCAGAGCTAAGGGTCCTTTCACCACTCTGGGAGAGACTTCAATCCCAGGAAGCACCATCAACTACCTTGGGATGGTCTTAGAAAGTCCCAACTAGTATATCCAGGGGACATGTCTCGATCATTCAGACCAGATCAGGATGTACACATAAGTTGCAACAGAGGGGCAACCCTAGCAGCTTTTAAGTTTGAAACAGCCCCATGGATCTACCTAAGTTCTTTTCCTACTTCAGTTAGGATGCCAGCTTCTGGAAGTAGACTAGCCATCTCAAAGACAGCTACTTAAACTGCTCAGCAGCCTGCTGTGATACTGGAGATAACCGTATTCCACAGGTGTGCTGACATTGCCGTCATCTACCTGTCCAGGGCATTTAAGCTGCACCCCTAAAGGAATCAGGGAGGAATGTCAGTAACTTTGCCAAAGGCTTCTGAGACCATAGATGCCTGTGTACCAGTATCTCAAATAGCACTTTTAAGTCTGAGCCTACAGATTGAGGGATGTCCCCCCTCACTGTCCTCTCCTGGCTCCCACCTCAGCCTCCTTTGTTTTCTGAGGTCATTTCCACATTGGGAAAACACATAACCACCAGTGGAGCCAATAGAAACTAGAATCATGTGAAATGTCCCTTTGGACATGCAGGTGGATACAGGTTAATTTCAAGTAGAATGTATCCATGGGAGCATCAAGCTGCAAGTGGTGCTATACCGAGAAACAGCTCAGCTGTAGAGACCCCTACCCAAGTAGCAAAGGAACTGAGAAGCAGACGCCCAGATAGAACATCAAAATGGGTCCATCTAGGGGGCCAATAGCCTTTTGAGCCGAGAGTCTCAGGGGCTGACAGCATCCCTGGCTGAGGGCTTCAAACAGAATCTGACCCACAGTTATTCTCTGAACAGGTGATGATTAACAGATGTTCAGTGTTTTCTCATAACATGAAAGTATACCAACTAGGCATCTGGTGCCCACTTACCACTGATCAAACTAGAAAGTATTCTCCATGAGGGAGCCACAGGGGCAGGGTCAGATGTTCCACATTTAAATTGTTTTAGTTGGTCTATGATATTTATATGTTGTCCTGCCACTTTAGAATGCCCCAAGTCGTTTTCTACTTGGGGGCAGGGGAGCAGCTAGGTTTTCCTTGCCATTATTCTTCCTAACATTCTATCACACTCAGCATGTCAACAGTGCTGATATTGCAGCAAGTAGACATGCAGTTGAATTCATGACTCTACCCTTCCTTATGAAGGTGTAATAGCTTTGAGGAAAACAGCAATTGCATCTAGACCCTTCGAGTTGTGTTTGTTCCTCAGCTGGAAATTAGGAAGCTGAAAATGGCCAGGAGCAGTGGCTCATACCAGTGATCTCTATACTTTAGGAGGCCAAAGCAGGCAGAACACTTGAGGTCAGGAGTTCAAGACCAGCCTGACCACCTCATTTTTCAAAGCTTTGGATCTAAAGATGACATCTAGTTTTATTTCCATATATTTCTAGTTCACCATAACCTCCCTCAGCATGGTCTCTTCTACCCAAGTTATGTAGTCCATTCAGAAGGGTTACTTCCCTATGAGTTTCCTTCTCAATGTATACCCCCTACATGGTGTCAGCCTAATTAACCAAAAAAAGTATCCATGAACATAGCACCATCAGGTTTGGCTTGGCTCAGGCCATGCTGGAAGAACTAGAAGTCACAGCAGCCCTTCAGTGTGAATTATCAGATCATTTGGAAGTCAGACAGCTGTGTCTGTTACCGTATTAAAGCACAAAGTTGTAAGGTAACATCCAATCACTATGTGAACCCAAAGCAGTGTTGGAAGTACTATCCATTCTTGACTTGTGGTTATGAGCTGCCAGGCCTAGCTGCCTTTCTAGAGGAAGAGCCAATCCTACTTTCTAGATGGTTTCTGGAACAGAAGACCCTGGAGTTTGACCTTGAAGCCATGAGAAATATTTAGTTTCACCTGAAGACAGTCCTAGCTATGCAGAGGTTTAAGATACAAGTAGATCCTATCCCTTAGGATAACCACCCATGAGGACAGGTGGCTGACAATGCTTCAAAACTCCTGAGGTCTTCATGAGCAGCTTTCAGAAAGGGAGTTGACTCCCTATGGAGCGAGAATCTCCCCTCCTAAGATCCCATTCCCTGAGAATAAGTTGGAGGAGCTCAGCCATCTAGAGGCCATTGGGGGAAGAGGCAAGTGGTCTGAGTTTTGGCATAGGTCAAACTTGAGCCTTTCTTAGAAGGGAGCTCCCTCCCAGGAACACACAACCCAGAGAAAAGTCAACAGATAGGTATGGAATTTAGCTGCAAGGAGAGCTCAAGAGAAGCTTGTGAAGTCAACAACTCTTGGAAGGGCAGAATGGAAAGTAGAAGCAGCAGCCCCTTCAAACCAGAAAACGCACTGGAAAGGCCTCTGGACTATCCACTGATCACGTGCCGTTTGAGAGTGTACCCTGCTTTGGGGTCTATGGGGTGTACATGTCCTGCTCCCGCCTCCTCACCTCAGCAACAGTGATGATCCCATTCGTTCCACTCCCCTCAGTACCATGGCTGGTCAAGGACCCACCATTGCCACAGGGGAGGGGCTCGGACACCCCAATTCTTCAGAGAAGGAAATAGGTTCTGTGAGCAACAGGAGGTGAGATCCAGTCATCTGGAGCCTCTTCTGCCAAGTGGTGCTTTCTGCTTCCAAGTTGCCCCTTTAAAAAAAAACCTGCTCGAATGAAGTCCCTTTAGTATTTTTCTGTATCAATGAGATTGTTCTGCAGGACATAGTATTCTCTTCATTGCTTTCAGCCTGCCAAAACCCAGGAGGGGTTCTTCTGTTTTACTTTGCAGTTGAGACCAGTGAAGACCTTAGGTTCCTGGCGTATGAAACCAACTTCACATTTATGGCATAGGTTTTTGGGAAGAACAGGACTCGGAGAAAATTACTGCTGGCTTCAGCCAAGTCAGCACAAGTTTATTAAAAAAAAAAGTGCGGGGAGGGGGGGGGGAAGGGACTTTGCCCGAATACTTGTTAGCATAGGTAATTCCCCGTAATCTACCTGGATTTATACCAGCAAGGCTCAAGTCCATTCAAACCTCAGAGTGGCTCTGGAGTTGAGCTTACCCCAGGAAGATAGGCCGTAGCTATTAGCACCTGGCTAATGCCCTGGCTGCAAGAGGAGGCCATCTAACAAACTATAGGCCTCCATGTAAGGTGGCAGATGGGAGAAAGACATCCCACTAGTAGACAAGGCAGCCTATGAACTACTGAGCAAGGAAAACACTCCTGGTAACTCACAGAACAGGGTAACAAATGAAGAGTCAGTCTGGCAAGTAGGAGGCACAGGTGGAAAAGATCAGCACCTTCCCAATACATGAATTCTTTGACCACACAGGTGTAAGATCTTTGGCCTCAAACACCTGGCCCTGGAGGGGAGAAAGCAGGTTGTTTCCATCTTTGAGGTGGAGTCTGTCACCCAGCTGGAGCACAGCAGCGTCGCGTCACGGCTCACTGCAGCCTCCACCACCCAGGTTCAAGCCATTCTGCCTCAGCCTCCAGAATAGCTGGGACTACAGACATGCACCACCACACCAGACTAATTTTTGTATTTAGCAGGGAGGGTTTTGCCATGGTGGCCAGACTGGTTTCGAACTCTTGACCTCAGGTGTTCTGCCTGCTGCAGCCTCCTGAAGAGGCTTACAGGTATGATATGAGATTACAGGTATGAGCCACCACAGCTGTTTCCGTCTTCAATATTTCTAGCTGAGGAAAGAACAGGACCCCAAGGGTCTAGCATAAAGGAGCTTCAAGGTGGAAGGAACATGTTTCTGAATGAAGCTAAGACACGTTAACCTGCAGTTCTAGGCATCTGTTGGTCAGCAAGATTATTAGGACAGAGGTACAGAAGAGCTAATGACATTCTTCAATAGATGCATGGAACTGCATATGAAGAAATAAGACGGAGATAAGGTTTAAATATAGATCTGGGAGAGAAGTCAGTTCTTAGATGAAGCTTGGGTTCAGCTCCTGAAATAGACACCTAGAGATAAGTCACAAAGTAAGCAGCCAGGTAGAAGATGAAGTCTTCCCAGATATAAGAAATAGACTGTTTATCTCAGAAATAGTTCAAGTCTCTCATCATAGTCAAAGCAGATGTTGGGAGAATGCAGGAAGGAAAAGACACCTGGGAGACTAGGTGCTGCGCCCTCAGAGGCCAGGCATCCCAATAGCCCTGGGTACCCACGCCGGGGAAGAACATTCAACACCTAGGAGCTGGGAGAGGCTTCCCTATCCGACTCCTGTCAGCATCCATTCCTCAGGTATTCAGCAGTCAGGTTTGGAATCAGAGGAATTGTCCTTTCAGATCAGCCTTGAGGGGAAGTCACTACCCTGATTCTTCATACCTCTTGTGTCCGATTGCTTTGGCATTTGAGTTTAATCCTTCCTTTAAGTGAATGCAAAACAAACACCATGCTTTCTTTCTTTCTTTAGGGATAGGGATCCCATTGGTGCCTCCCATCCCCAGCAGCAGGGAAACAGACTTTTGTTCTCTCAGGTCAGGGAGGAGACACTCTGGAGGTGGCCTGCTCCCAAGCCCCTGCCTGCCCCTCTGAGTCCCAAAGCCAAAGGCTGGAGCCACTGTCAGAACTCATTAGAGAGGCTGAGTGTCTTTGCTTCCATTCTTAAGATGTCAGGCTCTGGGTAATCACCTCTCCAGGGAGCTGAGGTGGGGGCAGGCACCCAGGACCAAGTATTCAGGCTCATTAAGGCCAGATCCTTAATGATATTAAGGACTGATATTACTTGTCCCCCTTGCACTGAGCAGTCGTGACTAGCTTTGTTCTGGTCCTTTACGGCCTGGGAACTAATTGATCCTGGGCACAGAGGCTCCATCTCGGTGACAGCAGGCACCATAGAAGAGTCGAACAGGAAACAAGTCTTAGTGTTTGCCAGAGTTCTCTAGGTTTCACTGAGGCTTTATTCCATTAGGAGGCAGGCAAGCCTGGTCAGTCTTGTTACAGCAAGCTTGGAAAAGTTTGTCTGGTTAGCTTATTTAGGTTATAAAGAGCCCATTCTAGGCCAGAAGCCTCGAATATGGTTAGAGAATATGCTGGAGCTTGAAGGGCATGGTTTCCAGCCATACACATTGCAGACATCTTGTGTTCCTTGCATCAGTGGTCCAGAGTGGCACAGCAGCCAAGACAGACCACCCGTGAAAGGAAACAGCCAAGAACCCCTTTCCTAAGGGCAGAAGACTCCAGAAAGGAGATTCAGGAACCAGATTTACCACCAGCCCCAGAAAGCTGGGCAGCTATAGGCAAATCAACAAGTCTTAGGCTTTTGTTATTCTAAAGCACCACCAGTGCCTCTCATTTGTCTCCAGGTTATGAAAGACATTGAGGGGAAGAGAGGCACACAATTTCCATGAGACATCCCAGTGGGGTCACATGGCTTCTTTAAAAAAAAAATGGAGGTCTGTGAACCTCTAAAAGATTTACCTCATCTAGCGGATTTAGCCACAAGGGAGTCTAAGAAAACACTTAAAGTCAGCTCTGGTCAAGATGGCGAAGGATCATCCAACCAGAGATGGCCGAGCTCAAGGGGTTCCCGACTCCCAGTCACCTGTGGAGTTGTCACAATCACTCTAGCCCTGGAGGCCAGGCCAGCAGAAAAGCTGCAAGGAGGACTGCAGGGAAGACTCCTGGTTCCTGTTTTAAGTTCAAGGGATAAATCCAAGAATGTTACACAAGTTCCCTGAACACATTTCAGATCGACCTAGCGAATGCGAAGCATTTGAACGTTTTCCTAAACATGTTTCTCACAATGCAGGTGAAACGCTGAGTTTCACATTGTTCCAGTCTTGTAAGAGCATGATAGACTATGCCTGTGTCACCGTTTGTGTTATCTGCACAGGTAGTTTTCAGAGCACTCCTCATTGCAACAACCCTAGGGGGCCAAGTAGGGTACCTGCTTCAGGGCACCTGTGTGCTGTGAAGAGCAGAAATTCAGTACTCAGCTCACTACATGCTAGGCAGTTTTAAGCCTATTTAATAGCGTTGAGAATCAAGTCAGTTGTGTCTCAGCTGAGGAAGCTAGATGAGTTGACATGCCCATGCCACCGGAGTCTCCCAACTGAGTGGTCAGGCAGGAGTCTCACTTGGGCTGTTGGGTCCCATACTCAGCATGAGATCATACTGCAAAAAACATGGGCATCATCCCAGTAATCCCAAGTTCAACCTCGAGGCAATCCAGTATCTCACCTGAGTGCCTATAGTCAGACTTAAGCAGCACTTTCTATTACTGGGGTCACAACAAATAGAATGGATACCCAAGTAAAATGGGCTCCTTCCATGAAATGGATGGATGCTTGCGAAACTCTGAAGTATACCTTCCTGCCCAGAAAAGGAAGTGGGTCGGGTGGTTTTATAGATTCTCCTTGTCCTAGTGTTTTGGGATACTGATCTTTGTATTGGTTCTTTGGAGGCTAAGGGAGGGAGACTGCTTTCAAGTTCATTGGGCAGCAATGATGCAGTTCTACCCAGTTGCGTATACCAAGTTTCTATAGAAAACAGCACAGCCTGTCTCATTTTACTCAAAAACCATGTCTGAAGACAGGCAAAACAGCCTCCCAAGACCCTTGTTCTCTGGAATCATCATTTGCACCTTGGAACCTCAGCAGCACCCTTCAGTCTGTACACCAAATGAACTTAGGTCTGGCAAGGAACAGCTCATAATCAGCAGTATCTACTGTATACAGTTGAGAATGGATCCTGCAGATGTGAGACAGCTGTTTGCACTTAGCAGTTAAGTGTCCCCGCAATGCAGGCGGCCTCTGACAAAGGCATTGTTCTTTGCAAAGCATCCATCTCTCAGACTTTCTAAATCGGGCCCAGATGTTTACATACAACTCGCATTTCTCCGAAGATTCTTCTTTCTAAAGTCAGTTTTTACTAAGGTATATGCAGAATGTACAATCCAGCATGAGCAAACCCAGAAGGCAAGATTCAAATAGGTGCTAGAAACAGGCAAGACACCCTCCAGAGTCAAAGCCAACCCTCAAAGCCTATGAGCTTGGCAGTATGCCCATTTTACAGATATGAAAATAGCTAATGTGCCAAAGACATGCAGCAAAAGCCACTGTACCAGTTTTTTGGACACTAAAGCCATGCATCAAAGACTGCAAGTCAGCCCTAAATATCAGCCCTTGCCTCTTCCCAGTAATACAGCTTCCCTTTTTAGTTGGGTAAACCGGATTGCCCAGGATAGGTGTTTTTCTGGTAGCTATGTATAGTCATCTCACAAGATAAACAGGATGCAAGTCAAACGTCTGAGGACACGTCCCAGGCAGTATTCTTAGAGCAGAGGTACCTCATTTATCCTTTTATCTTCCATTGGTTAGAATCCAGACAGTGGCTGAAGCTCTAGCAGAAACCTTGGAATATAATGCAAGCTTGGGAATGAATGCCTTGCAGAGTGACAAGCCTGGGGACTTTTTGAAGCCCTCTTCCAAGAAAAGCAAAGTTTGGGGAAAGATAATGAGAATGTCATGTTTCTTGGCTGCAAGACTAGACTTAGGGAGACTCAGGGTAGAGTAGTGTTTTCCAGGGAACAGGGTCAAGTTAAGAGTTGAGCTACTGAGGTTTTTGGTTTCAAGTCTGTTCTGAACCTTAGGGCAGACCAGAGTTTGTGATAGCTCAGGTCACAGGTGTATTGAACACCTCACTGAGGGCTTGTGTCAAGAGATCAATACTCACTCAAGACCCTCCACCACCCACAAGCACTTGTCCAACTTCTCACTCCTTAGCCATTAACACTCAGCCTGACTCCCCCTAAACAAGCACACACCTTGGTCTGCGTCAGACTTTTGAGCAACCAGCTGTCATGGACTATCTTCCCCATCATCTCAAGGGGTTCTCAGAAAGAGGCAGTATGAGCCTTAAGTAACTGAGGCATAGACAGTTACAGATCAGGCGACATACACTGGGCCTGGTTCACATCCTGCATATGCATTCTTAGTCTTCGCAATATTGATCTTACAGGAGACTGAAGTTTATAGTTATACCATGTTAGAGTCGCAACATTAAACCCAGGTTTAAGTCTGCTTTATAAAAGAGGTCAGCTTTAGGAGGGCATTAGTCAGGCTTTGGTATCCCTGAAAACAGAAATAAGGTAGTGCTGGCTCGGGGGATGGAATCGATTGTGGCCACTGGAAACAGTCCCAGCTCCCACTGTGCTTGCCCTTCAGCTCAAGTGCCTACTTAGATTAGTCCGACAGATCTCAGGGGGAAATTACAAGCAAGTGTTCAATTTCTCCTTCCGCAGCAGCTTGAGGCTGGGAAGTTGTTTCTACCCTGCAACCTTTCTACACTCACAGCTGTGACTCTCCGCACTGTCAGTGCCTTGCCAACAGGTTGGAAATGAATGTATTTCCTGTGGATGGCTGTCAGGGAGGACACGTGTGCGTTCACCTCCCTGCGTTCAGGCACCAAGGTCTACTGGGTGCCGGCAAACCTGGGAGAACAGTCCCAGGGCTGATGTACTAGGCCTTGTCTGTCATCTGCTCATCTAGGGTTTTCTGATGAAGGGGGAAGTCTTGTGGACCCCCGCTGGAGCCCTTCATAAGCCATGGCAGGAAGTGCTGGGACCCCACATGCTTGCATTGGGGAAGGGGAAGAGAGGAATGCCCGATTTGTGGCATTCCTTCTACCCTAAGGGTGGGCAGAGAGCTAGGATAGTGGTACACCTTCCAGCTACAAGTTCCTATATACCTGTTCAAGTCTGCTGTTTGCTATACAACTCCTCCTGCATGGGTAGGGTATGGGAGGGAGAGTTTGTCTCGAACTCATCTTTGTTTAATGTCCAATGGCATACACAACAATGGAGTCACTTGGAGCAAAGTGACCCAGTCAGCTTCTAGTGGGCTGAGACAGTATTTTCCAAACCCTCTTTGCAGATCTTGCTTAGATACCAGTTATTCTAAGCATCTTTTGCTGGGTTTCCATCAAGATACAGGGACCAGAAAGCTCTTCTAGGAGTTCCCATAGCATTCTCTTGACCCAAGGCCATTTATCAGGCTGTAACACACTGATCTGTCTCCCAGTAGGCTAGACTGTGGGGGCAAGAACATAGGGGTGTTTAGTCATTTAGTCATGAGGTACTGGTGCACCCCAAATTGGCTTTTTGGCAAGACTATCCACTGGAACATGCAGTTATGATTCCTTAAGAGGGGATAAAGTCTGCCGTTTGTCCAGGTTTGAGAACTATGGAGACTAGTCCCATTTACCTTGGTCCAGAAAGTTTGAGAATGGGGGCAGGAGAGGGGTCCGGCTATGTACTTCTATAGCAGGAAGATTTCAGATTCACTGATGGTAAAGACACTGAGAGCTAACAATAGTTCAAGATATGAGCTTTTGCTTGGCTGAGCATTTTACATGCATTCCAAGTTCATCTTAGTCTTTCTCTAGACAGGCAGGCATGGGGCAGGAAAGCAATATGCCTAAGTGAACACAGGCAATATAAGTGACATGCAATTTGAGGAGCCTCCCAAGAAAAAAAAAAAAAAAACACTTATCTGTGCTTATCTGAGCTAAGCATCTTATGCTATTTATCAAGTCCTCACATCTCAGGTGACTTATGGTAGCCATGGAACCACATAGTCTGAACACAAAACTGACCGACGACATCGGCTGCTGAGGTTTGCAGACAACTTGCAAAGGCCAGCGTCTCCATGAGTGGCTCCCAGTTGATGACTCCAGTGGCCTTACCAAGCTTTCTTGGACTGCCTAGTATAGTATGCTTCCATTCACCCCCTCTTCAGAGGGCCAGACTTGTATCAAGATCTTAAGCTCTCGGCATCCTCCACCCCCTTGCCTATGTTCCCTTACAGTTCTCTTGCATGTCTAGTCTAGGTTCTCAAAAGCTCAAGCAGGACTAATGCAGGAGTACAGCATCCAGCTTGATACTAAGGCTCAGAGGTTAAGCATTTGCCTAATGCCACATAGCAATAGTTAAACCCAAATTCAGAGTCTGGAGCCCCATTTTAATTGCTCTAAGCCAAGCAATTCTGGACTTGGCTCCAAACCAAGAGTCCAGGCAGAATTTTCTGTAACTGATTGGAATGCTCAGTCTTTGGGGATATTGAGAAGCTAGAGAGAACTTGCTTTGCAGAGTGATGACCGGAAGGAGTCTCCTACACCTACAGGAGGTGCTTCTCTGCTTCTCGATTCTCAGGTGTGTGGATAAGTGGACCTGCCTGTGAGGCATACGCTTTGGTCTTAGGACTCTTTAGCAGCTTTCAGTATACATCCACCCTCACTATTAGTGCAGGATGCCACCTATCTAAGCCTCCTGCCTCCACCTAGCTTTTTCACGGCTATAGATGCAACTTTGGATTTGTTAACTAGTTTAACTCTGAAGCTTGGACCCTCTATACCAAAGTCTTTCTAGTTTAAACTTAGCCTCCCAATACTGCCCCCACCCCCAGGCACCTTCCAGTGTTCTTGGAAGACATGCAAAGAATGTAATTTGTCTATTAAAGGTAGTCATAGCCTAGGTGGCCATTTAACCCATTTAAGGGGGCAGGGGTTCAAACAAGATTCAGCTAGTAAATCAAGGTACATCTGCAGGAACCAGCGTGGAGTGATTGCCACAGAATGCTTAATCAGATAAAGGTATGGCAAGAATTTATGATTTGATCTTATGTGTGAAATATGCTTCTAATCTCAGTCTAAGCTGGGAAAAATTTAGCATGATGCTTTGAGTTATCACTTGTGTGTGTTGTCTTATGGCAGATTTAAGGGATTAAGCTTTTCTAGTAGATACTAGGACATAGTCACAAGCTGAACTACCTGCATCCTAGTACATAGTTGCCGAGTGTCTAATACTGGCCAGAGTTTACTGTCACCCATTGTCTCCCTGGCTCCAGGAGAGTCCTTCATTCTTATGCTTCTTGGAAGCACATGTAGGCCAAATGGGGGCTTCGAATTGGCTATCAGCTCCATGCTGGGTCTGAGCACTGTGTTCATTTGGCATTTCACCATTGCAGGCATTTCCAGGGGATTACAATCCTCACCTCTGGACCTGCTCACATCCTGCTAGGTGTGTTCTAATCACTGTGGCAGGCCCTGGCTGTCATGCCTTATTACTTAAATATATTGTCATGGCCTGGCCTCGGCCAGTACGGAGGGATTAAAGCAATAAAACTAAATGGACAAGTGGCCAGTATTAGAATTGTTCTTACCCAGAACTGCTGCAGGTAATGGTATACAGCTGTAAGCACGCTGCCCCCACCGTGCTTCCTCCCTGTACAAGCACCCCTCACTTCCCCCTACCCTGGAGGCAGCTGTTTCTGTTCTCCATCAGTAAGGCCGCTTGGGATTGGTCCAGCTGTAGCCATCAGCCAAGTAAGCTCCTGAGGATGGAGACCTGTTGCCTAGCAACAGATAAGCTTACCGAGTCCCAGAGATCCTAGGGGGAGAGGGTTCATGCACTTTGGCTAGGATAGCTACCACTGGCACAGGTAGCAATTCTGGCTTTGCTTCCATACCCGTTTATTCCTGACAGATTAATACACCCCTCCCAGAGCTAAGCGGGCAGGGCATTAAGATGGGGGCAAGATGTAGATGGTGAATCAAGGTAAAGGCTATACTACAACTAGTGAACATTTAGTCTTAAGTGCATCAAGAGTTAAATGATCTGGGTGTAATTACATAATAGAATCCTATTTGTCTGTATGGTAATAGGCACACTGAATAGAATGCCATTACACATCTTCGGATTAACAATGGTCATCAAGAGTGACTAACCTCCCATGTAATGATTGCCAAATTGTGTGAAATTTACAGGTTGAATAGGAAGGATTATTTTGAAAGAGAAAGCACATGCGTAATCCTGCTCTTTAAAAGGTACGGGCCACAAATTCAGGGCTCAGACCTGAGATCACATCCTCAGAAGTTCTGCCTTGCCTTGAGAGCCTGTGCACAGGAGACTAAGGACTGCCTGAAGGGTAAGGTTTCATCTATTGAGATGCTGGACTTTGCTAATTTAGACTTGTGAGGTACGTACTTGGGGACTGTTTGTTCCTGGGACAATCATCCCAGAAACTCTTGGTCTTGGCTTGTACTGGCAAAACTGTTTGCCATCACTTGAGACCAACTCAACACCCAACAGGCAGCACTGGGTAAGAGCCTGGGTTTAGAGTCTAGACCTAGAATTGAGTGTTAACTCTGCTTCCGTGCTGCAAGCTCACAGGAACGCAGGCTTGAGCTGGTTCTCGCTACTGTAAAATGAGAATCCCTCATGTCTCGCGGATTAAGACATCAGAACACTGGCTTGATGCCTGGCACAGTTATTAATGTATCCCATGGATTTCAGCTCTTAGCATCTTGAAAAATGATCTTGGTGCATCTGAGCAGGCTTGAATTTAGAGGGTTAGTCACCACGGACTATGTTTTAAGCCAACAGTAACCTTAGAGCCAAGTTTGTATACCTTCCTGAAGGCCTCTATGGGTTCATTTTTGTGCAACATGCTTTTCTACTCTAAACATTTTAGATTCCCCCTTCTGAGAGCAGCAAGCACTTGAGGTCAACACGAAATAGTGTGATTATCTGTGCTTCTCCATTTCTAGACTCCTAAAGATTTGGCCAAGAGTATCAGCTCAATGTCTCCTCTCAGAGCTCTAAGGCATAAAGAATGTGCCCGAGACTGGCTCAAAGACATTATGTGTTTGGAAGCCTCAAGACTTAGAGGGTGTTCTAGAGCCATTTGTCATTAGAAAGCTTTGTACAAGCTGAAGTTGACACTGCCAAGTTGGTTAAGTTTAGGGATATATGCAGATGACAAACCCAACTGGAAGTTGAGACCTTAGGCACAGTTCTGACATGGCTCTGATGAGTTGTTTCACTTCTGAGCATGCTTCCCATCTGTAAGAGCAGTAGCTTATACTTCACCCCAGCCTAAGGTTATCATGAATCTCAGAACACTTTAGAAGCCAGGACTGTCTGATCTGTACCAAGAGGTAGACAAGACTCCCAATTTTGTCCAGGTTCCCAGCTGAGAGCACAAATGGAGGAAGGTTAGGAAACACTGGTCTACTCAACTGACCAGAAGCTGACCATGAAACTGCTTAAACTGGAGCTGACACGTGTTAGACTGGAAGACGTCATCTCGGGGGAGAAGCCACACCACTGGAATTTTAGAACAAGCAGCACAAGGGATGTAGGTTTTACCCTGAATCCTGGACCCAAGAAACCCAGTCAGCTTCTTCTGATTCTGCTCTAAAGCTCACAGTAGGACCCATATTTAAGTTAGGTTGTGTTCAGACCATTAGCCTGATTGGCTGAGAGCTGGGATCCCATGAAGAGATTTTCTTCACCTGTCATTGGAGTTCCTAGCTATTCTCCAGGGAAATTAGAGCTGGAGCAAACCCCTTGCAGCCAGATTGGGCTGGAGCTTGGGGTGGATTGGTCAGTGCCTAGGTTCCCAGTCTAAGATATCTGGTTGCTCAAGTATCCCAGTAAGCCACCTACTTGAACTGCCAGTTTGAGACCTTTGAGCCAGTTCTGGTAACTCACCCCCAGGTATTGTCAGCTGCCTGTGGTCTACTGCCACCATCATCTCTTCCTGACCTTATGTTGATCCACCCGGTTTCTATACTTTAGCTGTGTGAACCTCTAGTCATCCATAGTCCAGAATGCTCTTTACACCTAGGCGGGAAAGCTTTAACCATCCTTCTGTGTCTAGAAGGGTGTACATCACCAGAGGCTCTGGATTTCCCAGAAGATTAAATCTGCTCATCAACCCCTTGGTACTGCATTTCTATCCTTTATAGGGCTTAATTATGGTTTGGGACTTGTCCGAGACAGATGTGTTTCTAATACGAATGGGTCAAGACAACAGGTATCATCTATGACTCTTGGAGTCTAGGGATGCGATTTAAACACATAACCATCACAAGGAGACAAGCTCTCAAACTCACTTAAAAGTATACTAGGAAAATTCCTGCAGGTTGATAGAATTGAGGGCCTTTACTTATATAACCGTGAGGGGTTCCAAGCATGTTGACCTCCCCTTTTCCTACCCAAGTCTAAAGTGAAGTCAGTATGCCAACTACATGGCATCAGATCAGGGACTTGAAGGTAATTAAGTACTGTTATCGTTATCTGCCTCACCTTCTCCCAGAAGTTCCCTAAGAAAGTTAGGTGCCCAAAACCGGTGCTGCAAGGCAAAAGTAAGAGGTGGGCCATTAGATGCTTTAGTATATCAAATCCAAATGAGTTAAGCACCAACTGGCATTTTTCTGAAGCCAACTTCAGACCATGGCAGCTACTGATCTTAGATCCAGGGATCTTGTCGCCATTTTGAAAACCTTACTAATGTGGACTTCTTGCATTGGAAAAGACTGAACCCCAAGATTTTCAGGGAGATTGATATTCCACAAAGCTCCACCTACCAGGGAGGCCCAAGATTTTGGGAGGTGACCATCTGCAGAGGAGCCTGCGAGTTGAGAACAAGCCTGCCCTCAAGAGCAACCTTTTGAAAAAAGGTAGAGCTTTAACTGTAGGACGAAGACCAAGGGATGATGGAGCAAGAACAGGAGTTATATCCTGGGAAGGAAGACAACTTCAAGAAGCAGTTTATCTGAACCGTGGTAGCAGCGGGAGCCTGATTTTTTCCAGCTGTAGGATTCAGGATATGAAGTTGCTTAGGGCATCCTAGCTTGGGCTTCATAAAAAAGATGGTTAAACATACCCTCAAAGCTTTTCCTGATACAGGAAAGCATGTATGTTCTAGCATGAGTCTATCTCACTTGTTCTCAGAGCAAGCCGATCACAATGCTTAGTATCTGAGATAGCTGCCTCACAGCATCCTATCCCACCCCAGCTCATTTCAGTTCCGTCACAGCCATCTTCCATGGTCCTTATACTTGAGACAAGAGCCTGTTTTAAGTTCTTTAACACATAAAAGAAAAACACTAAACTATTGAGCCTTGTAGCTACTGATAAGAACATTTGCATTTTACATCATTAACTAGGCTAACAAGAACATACACAGGCATCACATTAGCATCGTTGTGACTGGACCATCACCCCAGCCCACATGCCATCCTTGTCATTACCTCCAAGTCATCCTGTTCTGGTTCACATGCCCTCTGGATCCCTCTCTCCTGCTTCCGAGTCTGCCTTTGGAATTGGTTTAGCTTCTGTCCTCAAGGCAAAAAGACTTGGCACACATTCTGGGGAGATACTTTGCAACCAAGCAGATACTGCTTCTGCTTAACTTTTTGTTCACTTGGTTACTGACCTTTAGATTTGGTTATTGAACACTGGTTAGCTGCCAAAGTAGAAAGGTCAAGATAAGACTAATTCAAGCCACCAGATGTTCACTAAAACACCCTTGCAATATAATCTTCAGGTGTTTCCTTTCTAGGTTCCTTTGAGGCTAGAAAGTGAAATGCATCTCAAGGCAAGTTATCAAGATGCTTTGCTTGGTCCTGAAGATTCTAGAATAAACCCTGATACAGAGCATGTCAAGCAATCTGTTAGCTTCCGGAAACAAGTTACAAGGAGTATTTGTTGTCCAATTATGCAACCCTTCAATCAACATAGGTTAATGGAATCATGTCTAGAGCACACTAGAACCTACTCACCCTGTTCAATATTTGGCCAGTGATTTGAGTCAAGGCAGGTCTGGTCAGTAGCATTGTTAGAGCTAGGATTATTCACACTGGTAGTCGTGTGCTTCTTCCAACCTGTTATAGTCTTGTTTCTAAGACTTACAAATAAGTCAAAATTTAGATCTGCCAAGAAAGTGAGGCTTTTTCCCTCCAAGTTTTGCTCAAGTCAGTTAAGAGTTATTAACTTGTTAGGACAAACCGAAGTTAAAAGAATCAGGAATTTCCGGACAAGGAGGTGGCATGTGCCTGAAAGGAACTCAAAGCCAGAACTATTTCTGCAGGAAGGGCACAGAAGTAGATGGACCCACCCAATGAACCTGCAGCCTCGGTTCCTGGGAAGGTTCCATAGGCAGGATGGCTGAGCATCTGACAGCAGTTTCATACTCAGCCCTTGAAAGTTTGCTTCCCCCTCCCCACCACTAAGACCCCTAATCCCACTAAAGTCTTCTCTAGACATTTGGCCAAATGCTGGATTTCAAGACAGTGGGAGGTAGATGCAGACATTAAACTGTGTGAAACCATGGGGCCCTCACCATCTGCCTGCTACAAGAGCCCACCAGCTAATTCATGCTGTAGTCTGAAACTTTCTACAATCCATGCAGTTACCAACAGCTGTGTGTTGACTGCATAGATGCTACTTGTGAGAGTTTGAAGTAGGTTGCACGGAGGAAGTTTCAGAAAAATTTGAAACACTTCCTCCCAAGGCAACCTTGTGAACTGCTCGGAGAGCAAGCATTCTACCTCAGTCAAGGCAGATTAGCTGATGGCATAGTTATTTGTCAGTCCTCCAGCAGTAGAGGGCCAGACCTCACTGCAAAAGTATGTAAGTGAATGGGGTGAGGACTGCTGACTACAGCTGTCTAAAGTGCTCCTTCGCCCTCCTGTGTTCAGGACCTCTGGTCACCAACTTTGGACAGGTGTCATGCATAGACCCTAGACGTACGAAAATGCACACATTGTACAACTCGAAGGCACCAAAGTCAACCATATTCAGTTTGCTTAGGTACCAAGGCTACCTTTGGTTACTGGGGTGCTCACTGTTGCATTAGAAGTCCAAATATAAGGCCAGTAGGTCTGCCTGGGATTAACCCAGTCAGACAGTTGCATGTTGCCTGCTTTAGCACAAGCCTCCCTTGACAAAATACCTGTATTGGGCTGATATGGTGTTACCGAGTAATCCGTGATATAGATGGTATGTTTTCCAGTGAAAGCAGTTTGAACGTCAAGGAAGCAGGACTAGGAGACTCACTGAAGTCCTTTCAAGGTACCTCTGCCTTTAAGGTTTCTTGCCTCAATACCTTTATCCCATTCTCCCTAAAGGCATCCGATAAAGCTCAGATAAGTTCATGTCAGTCAAAATTGCAGCAGGGTCAAACAGGCAGTCACCCTGTTTAGAAGGTTGCAGTTTCTAAATATGTATCCATTGGAGGGAAGACAGGAGGGCTAGGGAACAAGGCTTATCCATTTTCTGGGCATGATCTTAGGATGTTAAACCCCTGGAGGTGGAAGATCAAATGGCTGAACTTATTCCTGACCTTCAACCTTTCATACCTCATTGCGTTCTAGGTACAGTTGATGCTAAGACATCCCCACTTTAGAGTATAAAATAGGTGATATGGTTTGGCTGTATCCCCACCCAAATCTCATCTTGAATTGTAGCTCCCATGAGTCTCACATGTTGTAGGAGGGACCTGGTGGGAGATCGTTGAATCACAGGGGCAGTTTCCCATGTTGTTCCGATGGTAGTGAATAAGACTCAAGATCTGATGGTTTTATAAGGGAAACGCCCTTTTGCTTGCCTCTCATTCTCTTGCTGCCACCACACAAGTGCCTTTTTGCCTTCCACCATGATTGTGCTGCCTTCCCAGCCATGTGGAACTGATTCTATTAAACCTCTTTATAAGTTACCCAGTCTCAGGTGGGTCTTTGAGCAGTATGAGAACAGATTAATACACATGTCCAAAAACATTAAGGTCACACAAAGGCAGAAATTAACTGGGGTTGATTCTTTGTCCACATTTTTGACCAGGCTGAGAACAGCATCTGATCACCATACAGATGACAGTCTGGTACATGGTAGATGCTTTAGTGTTGAATAGACCAGTTGCACTAGATGCCAAGCCAACTGTGCAGCACTAGAAGCATGTCATTTCAGGAATTATCAGACCAAGCTGCTACCCCCATGGTAGGAACCCTATGGGAGGTCTCTCAGATTAGATTGACATCTTGTTTTCTGGTCTTCACTAGCTTTCCGAGGCTGTCCATCCCCCACATCCCCTCCTGTTCTGTTATCAGCCTCAGGTTGGGGGCTGATATTAGAAGGGCTCCGATAACACTCCTTAAGTGGCAGCAAGCTGTAAACATTCCCACTGATGCCATTTGATTAGCTGGCTGGGAAAATGCCTGAAGAAGGTCCTGGCTTGTCACTGAGAGACAGGCAAAGGTGTCACATCGAGCTGCTGAAAAGCAAGCCGGTTGGGGTCACCACTGTGGAGTTATATAAAGCACTTGGCTCCAAGACAGACCTCTACAGCATCGCATGTGTGATCTGCCAGGGTGGCTGTGGGTTTATGGTTTTGGTACACATGCAACAGGAATGCATTCGTAGCCCAGATAAGTTAATGACCTATTAGTGGCAAGTGGGGATAGAGATAAAACTTGTGTAGAAGCCTACCCCACATTCCAAAGCCACAAGCAATTTTGTTTAACACTCTGGTTATATCCTATTCAAACAGCCACCCTTGTTTAGAAGGCTGCAGTTTCTAAATATGTATCCATTGGAGGGAAGACAGGAGGGCTAGGGAACAAGGCTTAACTATTTTCTGGGCATGATCTTAGGATGTTAAACCCCTGGAGGTGGGAGATCAAGGAATAAGAATTCAGCCATCATTTGAACTATGAGTTCAGTTCAATTCATAGTTCAGATGGCTACAGACAAATGTAAAGGTAGGAGTGTATAAATGTTACATTTAGGTTTTTTGCCTTCTAGGAGAAAACCATGCTTGTTTAGACATTCTGCAAGAGAAGATGGAGATAGACTTGACATTTACGTTTTAGAAATTTAGTTCATGATGTTTCGGTAGGCAGAAGGGATTGTGTAGGGATGAGATTAAAATGCCTGCCAACAAGCCAAGACTGGGGCTTGAGTGTTTCCTATCTTGTCAAGATTCCAATTCTCTGGGCAATTCCTGGCAGCATTCTGCCTCTTAGTGCTAATGAGCCGGGAACCATTTGCTGTGAAGGTACATTTTTTGGAAAGCAATTTGACAGCTAAGAACTGTACCTGGCACCCTTAAAATAATCAGCACCCTACTACTCCTGCAAGTCTACCCCATAGTAATAAAGTATCTGTTCAAGAATTTGTCAAGTTGTTTATTCAATGTTTAGGGATCAAAACCCCAAGCAAGTTTAGGTCAGGGGATGGGTGAGTTACTTGAAACCATGACACACCATTGGAGTGACTGAGCTTAGGTTCACTGACTTGATTTGCCCTCCCCACCCACCCAGACATTAGAAAATTCACCCCAGTATGTCGTCTACAAGGAACCTACTTTAAAGTCAGATAAGTCCAAGAATGGGAGGGCTCCCGACACTGATCATGAGAGAGCTGGGGTAGCTGTTAGTGTCAATGCTGACTGCAGAGCAGAAAACGGTGGGTGTTACCTAAGGGAACAATCACTCCAAATAAAACCACGTTTGTCAGGTTCCTGCTGAAGACACAAAAGATCAGTGGGATTAGTATCCCAAGAGCTTATATAAGCTTTCCTTACAGCCATCAGTGCTCATGAGGGCGACCAGCCTGCTAATTCCTGAAGTGGACAGTTTCACCCATAGGTCCAGCTTTGTCACAAATGCCTTTTGTGAAAACTCAGTTGGTACATGGGGCATCTTCTCAGAGCAAAAAAACAAGCTAAGTAGAAAGAACTAAGGGCACAAGATCCCTACCCATCCTTTGATAACATGACTATCAATCTGAACTGGGTACAGCTACTCCCTGCAGTTTCCTAGGGAGGAAGAGCCAGGGAGAACCCAGTGTTGCTCCAAAATGAGCCAACATAAGTTTTCTTCCATAACTTTAGATAAGTCTTCATACGGCAGTATGTATAGGCCAAGAAATCCACCAAATCATTGCCTTCTGCCCATACTGGTCACAAAGCACTAGGCAGACATGTTACATTTGAAGGATCTTAGAGTAGTTCCTACGAATGAGCTCTCAGGAGAGTCCCAGCTGTCAGCCCTAGCCACGCTGGGCAATTCGTTCTTAAACACAAGGGAAGGAGCACACTGAGACAGAAGTTACATATCCTGGCAGGAGTGTACAGAGAATACTGAAACCTAGTGTTTCATACCTACTTTAAGCATTTAGGATTTTTCTTAGAGGTCTTACATCAGGGTGAAATATGGTGTAGAAGGATGTCCGTGTTTCTCAGCACAGGCTCCTATGGCTGGACAGGGCTCTGCCTGGTCCTCTGGCCAGGACTAGGAGCCAAGCAGTCAGGTTGTGTACCTGTGGCACACATCCAGCCTGCAGGAGTAGTGTCTGGGTTAGCCTCATAAAGGACCTTCAGAAACCTGAAGGATGCCAATCTAAAAAAGGAGTTTAAGAATCCAGATTGTATTCCCCATTAATAGAAGCTAGGGGATTCTGGCTAGTCTTTGTGGCCTCAGAGCTAGAATAGACTAGGACTAGTGCTACTGAATAAGACATGTTGCTCCCAAGCCAAACCCCACCTGGTATTCCTTAACCTGTCTCGGATTTGGTTCCCTGAAGAGCTTAACACAGCTTAGTGTTTACGGCATATCATAGGTCCCAGAAGTTGGGTATCAGATGATGTAACTGAGCAATGAATCCCCTTTACCTTGAAAGCTAGAGTTGCTTTAAATGAAGATTCTGGAAGAGTGACCAGCAGGTATAGTATGGTTAGCTTAGTGTGATGTCATTTGAGATTTGACACTCAGACATGATGGAACATTTTCCTCCAATAGGATGAGTCTTATCTAGACTTAACAGTATATGGAGGAAGTTCTATGCCTCCCTGTAATGTTGGGTACATATCTGAAATCTTTCAGAAAGTCTTTGCTTAGACTTTGGTCCACCTTTCTTTGAAAGACGATTTTGTAAACTAGAGCCGTTCTATTTTTTCTAGCAGACATCTGTTCATCTAGATGGCTAATTTCAGCATACGATGTTGTGGTTGAAGTTCTGTTGAGCCTTTGTATGCTTCTGCAACCACCTCTGGCACTTTCTTGTAGAAGAGGTGAACCTAACCCAGGCAACCTATTCCTGGATTAGGACTTCACTTTTTTATTTTTATTTTTTTTTGAGACAGAGTTTCGCTCTTGTTACCCAGGCTGGAGTGCAATGGCGCGATCTCGGCTCACCGCAACCTCCGCCTCCCGGGTTCAGGCAATTCTGCCTCAGCCTCCTGAGTAGCTGGGATTATAGGCACGTGCCACCATGCCCAGCTGATTTTTTGTGTTTTTAGTAGAGATGGGATTTCACCATGTTGACCAGGATGGTCTCGATGTCTTGACCTTGTGATCCACCCGCCTCGGCCTCCCACAGTGCTGGGATTACAGGCTTGAGCCACCGCGCCCGGCCAGGACTTCACATTTATAATCGGTGGACTTCAGGAAAGGATTCCCAGTTAACACTTCAAATTTGGCAGCTGAGATCTGCCAGTTTAAAGCTCAGGAGACATCCTGTCTGGTGGAAAGGACTTGGGAAGAAAAGTTCCTGATGCTCAGTTCATGTAGTCTAATACTGCTATGCTAGACATCCTCCCACTTGGTGACATGACCAAAGTACCCACTCACTACAGAACTCAGTATAGTCATGCAGCTTGTATACGTAAGATCGTTACCAGCAGGGATACTCTTGTTTCAGTCTTCAGAAAAGGGAGGTAAAGGTCAGACGAAGAGTCACTTTAATGTGAACCTAGTGCTGACTCGGTCTTCTAGCTGGACTGTTTCGAGATTCAGGGAAAGTAGGGTTTAGCAGCATGGAATAAGACATGTTAGGTAAGTCTTTGTACAGCAGGATGTATAGGCCAAGAAATCCACCTACCAAATCCATTGCCTTCTGTCCATAGTGGTCACAGGACTACAGCCCCAGGTAGACAGGTTACCTTTGAAGGTCCTTAGAGCAGCTTCCAGAAGTGAGCTCTCGGGAGTCCCCTGTTTAGCCCTACCCATGCTGGGCAATTCTTTCTTAAACACAAGGGAAGTAGCACACCAAGGAACTTGCCACTACTGCAGACAGAAGTTATATATCCTGGCTGGAGTATAGACAGAACGCTGAAACCTAGTGGTTCATCCCTACTTTAGGATTTTGCCTTGTGGAACAAAAGCTTATTAGAAAGCTAGGTGTTGAGTGGGATTCACAGTATTGAAAGTGGGTCCTTATTACCACCCCCCACTGCTTCTCAGCTTCCTTTTCATTGGCTGGCAGTGTTCGTTTGTTCTCCATTACTCCTATGAAGTAGCTTGTGCTAAGGGAGCTACTGCAGCTCAGATCACCTCCAGGTTAGAGCCCACAAGCCACTTGATAGAAGTCAAACCTTATCTTAACATGGGTGTGTTCTACGTGAGGCCTCCAGCTTGGCATGGACAGCAGCCCACCCAGCTCCAGAGTCCTTTGAATCTCATCTCCAAGGGGGATGAAGACATGAACACAGGCAAAACACGATGTGCACCTGGTTATCCTCACACTTCAGGGATGTGTAAATAGGAACCTTTGAAACATACCTGCTCCTGGATACTACACTGGAGAACCACTGGCAAAGTTACAAAGATGTAGCCCAGATATAAGGACTTCCTTATACACACAAGGCTATTCCTTTTTCAGGTGAGGCATCTGTATACCTTTGCAGTGGAACACAGGTTGTCCTTTCTGGAAGGACGTTCAGCAGCAGTTAGGACTCAATTACACCCACTCAACATCAGAAGTCTGTCTCACCGATCTACCCCATGGTCATAAGTGCTGCTTTGCAGGAACACACAGGTAGCAGTATTTCAGTGTTTAGAAGCTAACCACCACCCCCCACCCCCAAAATGCTAACTCTTAATTTGGCAAGGGTAAATTTAAGGACCAGAACACTGACATGACTGAGGTGTATACCATTGACTTAAGTTTTGGTCAGTTTGATCTAGCTATGTCAATTATACCTGACATGGTATCACTCGAGTCCCATCAAGTGATATACCTAGATAAGCAGTAAGTTTATGCGAAACCTGCTTTAAAGTTATGAGTAGAGAGCACAATAGCATGTTGACACTAGTATAGCTACTCCAGCTTGCTTTTGGTGTCAGGCAAAGAACTATAGGTCAGATTAGGAATGATAACAGGCATGATAAAGGGGACAGTTCTCTAGATAGAGTTCATCCTGATGCATGTACTTAAGACCTGGGATGAAGACAGCATTTTGAGAAAATAGCCAAAAGTCATCCATAGTTGGAGACCAACTTCCCCAACCCTCAATAGTAGACAAAGCTAGCAGGCAACAAGCGATAGCTAGGTCAGTAACCAGTCTAACATCAGTCCAATGAACGTTGTGGAGACCACTATTTTAGGAACCCTATGAAGGGATCTAACAATTCAGCCAGCAAATTGTCTGATGCTAGCAATGTCAGACCATGAGGATGCTGGAAGAAAGATCACCATTTCCCACAAAAGACCACAAGATGCCAATTTGTTGCTTCAGAGTCTGGCTCCATCCCTGTCCTTCACCATACGAGTGTGACTCAATTTCTGAAGCTACCTCAGGAGATGACCCTTAAGATATTATGCATGAAAAGGAAGGAGTGATGTTGGCAGTGAATTGGCTGAAGCAGATCTTGAAGACCTTAAACAGAGTCGATGCAGTACATAACGCCAGGGACACGCAACATTGAAAGACTCAGGATGTTTGGAAGATTGGAGTCTTCAAACTAGTATCAATTTATGCATTTAAGAGCCATCAAGGGGTTCCTCTTGCTAGGAAGTTTTATCCTGCATCTTTGACAGTGGTATCAGATCCTCCAGTTAGCCTTACACTAGCCGCACAAGCTGATGATATTGCCAGTGGCACCTATAATTCCTGGAACAGCTGGTGATAATAGAACCACCACTGCACTGAGACAGCTGCAAGCTACACTAGAGCTGACAGCCCCCAAGCTCCCCATGCAATTCCACTCTGAAGACCATGGACCCCTCTCTCCACCCTCACACCCCCAAACCAACTCACACTAAACTACATTAAGAACTTCATATTCTAAGCCAGAAGAGAGTAGGGACCAATATTCAACATCCTTAAAGAAAATAACTTTCAACCCGGAATTTTATATCCAGACAAACTAAGCTTCGTAAGTGAAGGAAAAATAAAATCCTTTGCAATTAAGCAAGTACTCAGATTTCGTCACCACTAGGCCTGCTTTACAAGAGCTCCTGAAAGAGGCACTAAACAGAAAGGAGCAACCAGTAACAGCCACTCCAAAAACATGCCAAATGATAAAGAGCATCAACACAATGAAGAATCTGCATCAACTAGTGGGCAAAACAGCTAGCATCAAAATGGCAGGATCAAATTCACATATAACATTAACCCTAAATGTAAATGGGCTAAATGCCCCAATCAAAAGACAGACTGGCAAATAGGATAAAAAGCCAAAACCCATCAGTGTGCTGTATCCAGGAAACCCATCTCACATGCATCTCACATCTACCTTCCCCCGTCTAGAATACACTCAAGTAACTTAAGACTTTGTGCCCAAAGCATCTATTAAGTGCTCTAGTTCTGGGTTCACCATGAAGATCTAAGTCAGAGGGGCCTGAGAGATAAGTGGATTCATACAAGCCTAGCAATGGCCTACCTGAACAGCTCCAGCTACAAGAGTAGAGCTTTGATTCCAAGCAACTTATTCCTTAGGTGAGACCATAGCTTAACTTCCCAGACTATACACCTTCCTTTTACGGATACACTGGATCATCCTAAGCACAGGCCTAGGAACTGAAACTGCCCAGACTCCTAGCTCATGACCAGGCAGCCATGCTTTATCATATCACCAGTGTCCAGGGCTCAGGCCATTGGACTGAGGTGACCACCTGACCCCGGAACATCTCACCAGACTGAGTTAGAGGACTTGGCTGAGGACCCGGCATGGATGGAGGAGCTGTCAAGTGGGAGGTGTATGTAAAGACATGCCACAGCCATCAGGAAGAGATAAAATCTTGTCTTGATATAGACCAGAGGTCAGAAGAGACCCGATCAGAACCTGGAAGACGCCAAGAAGACCTTCAAGTTGCTTAATTCAATCCCACCAGGACCCTTTCAAAACAATCCCTTTACTTGGGTCCCTTGAGAGCCCATGTTTGTCAGATTCCTTCTGAAGACTAGAGCAGGCTTCTGTAGTCCTCTGCTTACCTCCTAACTCATTTATTTCAGCAGCTACACAGCAAGTTCCCAGGAAGCCACAGGAGCGGATGTCGAGTCAAGCATGATGCACATTGTCGAGAGAACAGGAGGCTCATGGGTAAACAAACTGGACTTCCATGATGACTGGGGAACTCATGCTGCCAAGAGCAAAACACCTTCCCAAAGCTAACTGAGGAGGGTCTCCATGACAGCATTGTCACAAGCTGATGGACACTGAGCACAGCTTGGTCAGTCAGTCTTGATTCACCTTTCAAGTGGTGAGGTGGTATAGACCCAAAGGTCATAATGTAGTGAGATCAAGATGATCGAGTTATCTGGAAGAGCTGAAAGGTGTTTAAGTGTTTCAAATCCAAACTTCCACAGAACCTTGGCCATTTGGAAGATGCTACTTCTTTATGTTCTCTTTCAGGCTCCTTATGACTAAGCAGGATGTCAACATCCCTAACACCACCACAATGCTCAGATGTAGTAACTCATGTGAACAGGTACCTGCCTGACAATACTGGAGTCTAATTTCCTGAATGCAGCCCTTCCTTGCAGTTTCCTGTTGAACAAGGAAACGTGGTGGGGAGATAGTCATGCTCCAAAGCAAGCTGAAGATGTGTCAACTCTCCTAGCTTTCAGTATGATTTGGCCAACCAGGCCACCTGCCACCAAATCCACTGCTGACTGCCCATGCCAGCCATGAGACCACAGCCCCAGATAGTCAGGGGTAATTGGGGAAGAGGCTTGTGTTCCGTTTAGATGATGTCTGGTACCTGCTCTGTGCTGGCCCAGGTAGGATGGGGTGGTCAAGTCTCCAACCTTTGCAGAACTCAGTCTAGAGTTAGTCACATTTATACAATTGTTAGGAGACTGGGATATGTGATGCTGTTACCCGATTAAAGGTGAATCAGTTTGAGCTTAGTTCTAGCTTAGTCTTCACTTCTGGCTACAAGATAGCTTTTGAGATTCAGAGAGGGGTGAATTTTCGCAGTGCATAGTATCTGTTAGTGCCTTTAAACTACAAAAGGCAAGATGCCAAGTGGGGCCCAGGAGACGACCTTGATTAGCGTCTCTCCCTTATCCCTTTTTTCAAGGGGTAGAATTTGTGTTTGCCAAACATTCCTATTAAGGATTTTAAAACCAAGAACAGCATTAATACACGAGCCCCTTTAGGATCAAAGTCCATACCCCATGCAACTAAGTCAGCTTCAAGTTGAGAATGCTTTCTACAAGGCCACTAGCTTCGCATGGAAGATGCCCTGCCCAACTCCATCTCAGGAGCCCTTTGATTCCCATCTCCAAGCATGAGATTCAGAAACGCCTGCACCACACAAAGCCCGTTTCCTGGTCTCCATTTCCCTACAGTAATGGGAGGGAGAGAAGTACTTCCGTTCATAACACTGAGGCCCTGCGTAATAGGCTCCTTGTTCCAGGGATAAACATGAAATGCCTGCTTTACAATGCTACGCTAGACCAGAGGAAGAGAATTATAGGATCTTGCAGGTAAGAACTATCACACTGTGATAAAGACTGTTCCATTAACAGAAGCAGGCTTTAAAAAGTGGATAAGAAACTTCTGGGAATTAGAAGAACTGGGTCCAACCCAATGTAAAGAAACTAACTTTGAAAAAAGATTTGAAGAAATGTTAACAATACACAAGTTAGAAAGGAATATAAGTGAATTAATGGAGCTGAAAACCACAACACGAGAACCTTGCGAAGTATGCACAAGTTTTAACAGCCGAATTGATCAAGCAGAAGAAAAGATAGAGGTCGAAGACCAACTTAATGAAATAAAACGTGAAGACAAGATAAAAAAGGAATGAGCAAAGTCTCCAAGATATATGGAACTATGAAAAGACCTAATCTACGTTTAATAGGTGTACCTGAATGTGACGAAGAGAATCAATCCAAGCTGGAAAATACGCTTCAAGATATTATTTGGGGAAACTTTCCCAACCTAGCAAGGCAGGACAATATTCAACTCCACGTAATACAGAGACCACCACAAAGATATTCAAGATGACCAACCTCAAGGCACATAATAGCCAGATTCACCAGGGTTGAAATGAAAGAAAATACTGAGGGCAGCCAGAGAGAAAGGTCAGGTTACCCATAAAGGGAAGCCTATCAGACTCACAGCAGATCTCTCAGCAGAAACCCTGCAAGCCGGAAGACAGTGCGGGCCAATATTCATCTTTGAAGAAAAGAACTTTCAACCCATCCAGCCAAACTAAGCTTCATAAGTGAAGGAAAAATAAAATCTTTTGTGAACAAGCAAGCACTCATATTTCATCACCACGAGGCCTGCTTTACAAGAGCTTCTGAAAGAACCACTACAAATAGAAAGGAACAACCAGCATCAGCCTTTCTAAAAAATACCAAAAAATAAAGAACATAATTAAGAACTTGTATCAACTAATGGGCAAAACAGTCAGCTAACATTAAATGGCAATATCAAACTCTAATTCTAGATTTAAACCGACTAAATCTCCCAAAGACAGGCAAAAAAAAAAAAAAAAAAAAAAAAAAAAACCAAAACCCATTGGTATGCTACATCCAGACCTATCTCACATACAAGGACACAGACTCAAAGGGATGGAGAAAAATTTGCCAACCAAATGGAGAGCAAAAATAGAAAGGAGTTGCAATTTTTGCTGATAAAATAGACTTTAAAGCAACAAAGATCAAAAGCAAAGAAGGATATTGCATAATAAAAGGATCAATGTAACAAGAGCTAAAGATCCTAAGTATATACGCACCCAATAAAGGAATACCTAGATATATAAGACTTATAAAGAGATTTAGACTCCCACACAATAGCGGGAGACTATCAATATTAGACAGATCAATGAGAAAGTTAACATCGATATCCAGGACTTGAACTCAGATTTGGAGCAAGTAGACTTAACATTTATAGAACTCTCCACTTTAGACACACAAAATGTACACTTATCAGCACCACATCACACCTATCTACAGGTTTAAATGAAGTATTGGTTGGCTGCTTGTTATTTTCTTCCCTCATTTTTTCATGTCTTTATTATTAAACAGTCACAGACATACCCATTTTTAGACTGCATTCTACCCTGGGCAATAAAGCAACACCCCTGGTTCTCTCTCCCTCATCCCCTTTCTTCCTCTCCTTCAATTTTTCAAAAAAAAAAAAAAAATCCACGCATAACTCAACTTGCTGTTCCTTGTTCATGTGAAGTTTACGCATTCACGTGGGGGATGAATTACCCTTTTTGGAAATTAGTTTGGCCAAGGACAAGACTTAGTTATATCTAACACTTGAATTCAGCAGCCCCAGTCCTGGGAATCTATGTCATAGTAATGGGAGCACCAGCTTGAAGACCTATGGGCAGCAGTGCTTATTCAGTAGCTGGTTTAGGGGCCCAAAACCAAGGAGTAAACAACTTGGTTTGGGGGATAGGTGCATTACAGACCATTAGAAACCACTGGAATGACTGGTCTGCTGACTTGTTTCAGACTATTAGAATCAGACTGAGAAGTCCACTGAAATATGAAGTCAGGATAGGAGAAAGATGCAACATGATCAAAAGAAACCTGGAGCTATGGCAGAGAAAGTTGTCATGCGCAGTGAGCATTACATGCAATGACAGTTCAAGTCGTTTTTGTACCCAGTAAGAGCATCAAGATGCTATGTGAACTGGTAAGACAAATCCACTCCTGTGTAGCCGAGGACTTCAGTAATGGGCAGACCCAGCAGGCATGGGCATAACCCGTCAGTCAACTGGGCTTTGTGACCACTTATAGGACAGATTCTTCCAAGCGAAATCAAGATGCTCACTCCATTGAATAGTCACCAAGACTGACCATGTTTTGGACCTGGGAAAGCCAAGGCCAGAGAAAGCAAATCCCAGTCAATTACATTTTTAAATGAACTACCAACATGAAATTTTGTCCACCTTCCCTATGTATACCTCTGAAGAGGGTAGCCCAAGACTAAGACTGTTCATGTAAAGCACCTGGAGTGTCCATTTTGGGTTCACCATGTGTGAAGACCTATGTCCTAGGCAAGAGATGCGAGGATCTGCATTCATCTGGGGACACCCATGACACAAGATGGGACGGGCAGGCATTTCTAGCTACGAGACTGAAGCCTTGCTCCCGAGTCATACTTAGAATGACTGTCTCCGTCATCCAGAGATTGTCTCTTCCTGGACTATACATTACTATGCTTTTAAAAAAATACTAGGATAAGCATCTCCCTTCCTACCCCTCATCCCTGGGCACGAACTGCCCAGTCCCCTGTTCAGCCATGTTATGCCTTGTAATCACTATTCACTGTGGAGCAAATAGCTGCCTTCCATCCTGGCCAACAGGGTGATGAGTCCAGCCTGACTCACTGGAGGACAAGCAAATGAAGCAGAAACTGGGCAGTCAAGTAGGTTTTGCAGCAACTGAGTATATGGCCATTCAGGAGATGCCATTTTTGTGTTCAATTCCCTTTCTGGCTGTGGCTTATGTAAGAGCATCCTGTCTTTGCATCACCCCACCCGCCTTAGTGCCCAGATATAACTCTAGCATATAGCAATGTGTATCTGCCTCTGTGGGCCATGGACATAGCCATCCCGCTTCAGGAAAGAAAATAACCTGTGCGACAACCCCCATCACACAGGTTTACCTGTGTAACAAGCCTGCACAGGTACCCCTGGATTTAAGAAGCTGTCTCGAGCTACATAAGGACATCATTAGCAGGCACAGAATCAAGTCAGAAATTCAGTGGGTAAAACTGACTTCAGACCCACGTTCAGCCAAGATCAGTGTGGATCTTAAGGGTCAACTTGTCTGGGTTTTAATCATTGTCCTTCTGAGTTCGTCCTCTAGGATATCGACGTTTATGTATGACTCTGTAGGTCCCAGCATTCCCCATTTCACAGGTGGGTAAGTTAAAGCCAGAAGTCACAGGGCCATGATGGGAACACAAATTTCAAAGCCTGGACTCACCCCTGATGGGACCAAGAGCCACAACACCTCAGTAGAGAGCCTGACAGAGGCTAAGAAGTGTTTCCAGCTTCAGCCTTTCTGTGGCAGGATTGTGTTCTGAGGAAACCCAAGGCATGGGTATAGAAGTGATCAAACTCATGTCTGAGATCATAGCCTAGGCACTCACAAGACGGTATGAATCTTGAGGGCCCCACCTCTGTAGAACCATCATACTGGAGAAAGTATCAACCTGTTTATAGAAGTGATCTTTATCAGAAGACTCAAGGACCCCAGATAGTCTATTTTGGGACCTTCCAGGATGTGCTTGCTTTGTAGTTCAATGCCTTGAGTGAGGAGGTCTGCTAACTCCAGGTTAAGTTCAATGTCACCCATGAGACCAGCTTCATCCCCAGACGTCTTATGTATGGAGTTTTCCTAAGCAGCATTTCAGAGCAGGGACTGAGGCTGAAAAGGCGTTAAGATCACTACTCATCCTTTGAGAAGGTGAAGGTATTGGAGTCCAAATCTCAGAGCAGCTCTTTGCAAGTGCCTGGTAAGGGTAAGAAACACACTGGTGGAGTGGGGAGATGGCAGTTCTCTCCAAAGTAGGCAGGCAGATGTGTTTAACTTCTGTAACTTGAAGAGTTGGTCTTTACACACCCAGACGTGTAGGTCAAAGAAGGCACCAACTAACAAATCCATTGCCTTCCACGAGGCCACAGCAGGGTGGCTGGGCCCTTAGAGTCACTCATAGGTGTAAGCTACCAGGAAGCCCTACGCACCTCTTGCCTGTCACTTCAGTTTTATGACCGACAGGCTTAAGGACAACAGCAAGCTCGCCCTTAAGTTTCAAGAATGCTGTATGGAAGACAGTTGCAGGTTGTGGGATAAGCAGGATGTTGAGAGACTCATACCCATTTCTCAGTATTGAATCTACCTGCTGCAGATAGGAGTTAACCCTCAGGTACTGTGCAAAGGGATACACGTCGTCTTCAGAACAGGCTCATGGCTGAGTAGGGCTAGGACCCAAGGAGTGTCTGCAGTTTCCATGCCTGGCACACACCCAGCCTGTAAGATTAGTGTCTGGTTTGGTCTACAGAAGCTTTCAGAAAGTTCACTTTATAAGAGTAGTGTCTACAAAGTCTTTTTTAAAAAGTCTGGCCATATTGGGTCTGCATTCTTCTGCGGCCTCGGAGTGCTTAGGTAGACTATAGAGACAAATCTTAATGTTCATAGCCCTCAACTACCAGGCTCTCAAACCTGCTATCAGTAACAACTTAGCAGTAGATCTCCCACTTTTAAAGCTAGGCTTGCTTTAATGAACAAGAGACTAAAAGAATCACTCACTGGCAGCAGGATGTTCAGTCAGTGCCATTCGAGATTCCTCAAAGGAGACAGAGCCCTTTCTCAGTAAGGGGAATCTGATCAAGATGTATATGTAAATCAAACTAAATGCTTGCCTGTGTTATTACACTGAAGTCTTAAGTGACGAGATCTAAGTGCATTAGGTAACTTGTCTGTACACTTCTACCTTTTGAGAGTCTAGAGCCACTTGGGGTTTTTCAGATATCTTGACTTCCATTTAGACAGCTTGGGTATACAATGCTGTAGGCTAGAAATGTTATCAAGCCACAGTCACGCTTTGTAGCAGTGGCCTCCAGCACTTGCAGCGAGACCACACCCTAGGAATGAATGTCTGCATAACCTTTGCTTCTTTTGAACAGAAGATTTCAGGGGAGAACCCCAAAGCAGCACTTCAGAATGAAGTGGCTAAGATGATCTCACGCCACATTACGGCGCAAGCATGAGACTCCCCTTTGGAGGAATAATCAGGAATGCTGCTTACGTTGAGTTCATGCAGCATCTAACAGCTGCTCTGTGCTAGACACTGGCCCACCTGGGATTGAGTGATGAACAATTAAACTGAGCTCAAGGAGTGGGGGCTTCAAGAGGCAATTGCCTATGCAAGTAAGAATACTGGGGGAAGTGACACTATTCTAATCTACATCCTCAGCAGGGACGTATGGAGTGTAAATGACCAGTCCAGAGTTGCTCAAACAGTGTATGAGCTTGACGCTTGCTTTGTCTTCACTTCTGGCTTCAGACTGCCTTTTCACAAGGCTCAGGGAGGAGTTTTAGTGGCACGTGTTGTATTAGTGCGTTTGTGCTTGTGGAAGTTTAGGGGCAATTAGAGTTCAGAGTATTAGAGAACCTTGATACTCCCTGCCAAGGCGTCTCCTCACCAGTCCTGCCACCCAGTGGGTATGTTAACTTGCTGTTCACACATTACCATGAAGTGGCTTTAAACAGGGTGCTATTAAAAGCATGAGTCCTCCCCCAAAGGCCACACCACTTAAAGTCAACCTTATCCCAAAATAGAGGAAGTGTCATTCTGCATGAGGCCTCCCGCTTTGCATGGACAATACCCCATGCACAAAAGGGATTCTGGCTCAGGAGTCCTTTAAATCCCATCTCCTAGGGGGATGGAGACTAATGAACAGGCATGAACACAGCTGGGGCCTGTTTGCTGGCCTCTTCCCACAGGAAGAAAGAGGTAGAGAAGCAATTCCATACCGAACACCAAAGGCCTTGGCTAGAAGACTCCTTTCAGAGGAAACTTTGGAAGGGATGCCTGTGCCACATCGGAGAACCAGAGGCTGAAGTTACAGGGTCTTCCAAGTATAAAGACTGTACTATACGTACAAGTCTACTGTTCCTTGTTCAGGTGACAGACTTGTGAGTATGCTGTATCCAGGTGCTCCAGGGAACTCTACCTGGAGACTGAGTTACTGCCATATACCTTTTTCTCCCAAAGCAGGCACTGTTGGTAGTTTTCTCCCAAAGCAGATGGCTGTTGGTAGTCCATTCTGGAGTACCTCCCCCACCATGTCCTTTAGGATAATTCAGATCAAGCCTTCAGGAACTACCTACTTGGACCCGTTAAGCATTGTACTGGTTTATGGGAGTGAAGATCCAGGGCTCCATGACACTTGCAGTCTGCCAGATCCCTTCATCTGAGCTTATCACTCCACTCCGGGGCCGAGACTCCAGTCACCTTCCTGTTCAGTTTGGAAACTGTTCGTTTCTCCAGCTGGTCTCAGATGGGGGTTAGGAGAGGGTCCAGGGAGAGAGACAAGGAGCTCAAGTTAGTCCAGAGCCCAAAATGAGTCTAGTGGGTCAGGAAAGTCCCCTGTTTCCCATCCATTGTGCTGACCATCTGTCCTCAGCCTGTGCAGGCTTGCTATTTTGATCTTTTCCCATGTGTGTCATGATATAGGACTTTGTTTTCGTGGTCTATGCTGTCACATGCCTATTCTTTGCTCCCGAGTTGTGATCCAGTACCCATACGGTGGTACTTGCTCTTGCTCCCACTAACACAAGTTATTGAGTGGCACCAAGGGCCAAGTCAAACATGAGCCTAACAAACATTGAAGCCAGATGAAGTCATTGCCCTGAAGTTTGTGGGCCTGTCTAGAAGCAGGTTCAGAAAATCCAAGGCCAACCATGTACATTCTACAGACTAGATACCCAGCAGGCTCGACTCCAACCGAAGGCTAGAAGTCCTCCAGGAGAAATAAGGCTTCATGTTCTTCCCATTGTGATGGTGCCCCACCCTTCAGGGAGTTTCCAGGTACTAGAGATACTCCGCTTTCTGGGTCCAGAACTCACTACCCTTGCTTCTCAGTTTTAGGGTAAAGGTTTCCTCTACCCTCTGAACATCTAAGTAAGCATCCCGAGGGTGGAAGCACACAACCCCCCCTGGAATTGACGGTGGATTTTGCATCAAGATGTGGATGGGATGGGCATGGTCCAGTTCTATTGAAGATCATAGCTTCAGACAGGTCAGACATTAAGTTCAAGACATTCTTATGTCCAAGACATTCTTCTATGCCCACTTTGTTCCTTTATAAAGATGATCACTACCTGACATTGTATGTTCATCCAGAACATTCCATGCAAGCAGGGATGCTCCCACACTTCATCCTTAGGGCAAAGAAGCTCTAGCATAGCATTCAGGGATCTGTTCAAAGGATTACTCAACTACATTCCCAGGCTAAGAAGTTTGTTTTCATATCCAGTTTTAAGCCCTCTTATCTAGGATATCAGCCTCTTATCTTGGAGGGTTTAAAAGTTGGGGTTCAGTAGATTTGAAGCCATCCCCCCGAATTCCATAGTTCCATCTTAGGCCCTGTAGTCCCAGGTGGAGATGTAAGCTCGGGTTGAAGCAGTATGGGGAAGGAGGCCATCGCGCAAGCAGTACCCGCAGGGCTGAGCTTGGTCGTCGTTGCCTTTGGCAGCAGTTTGTCATTGCCAAGTCACTAGAGAGCCAGCATGAGCCTGTGATGGGCTTTGATGCTCTGGTTTCAGGAGCATCTGTGCAGTCACATGTCGCTACCCAACAGGACCTGTTAATCAGAGAAGTTCCATATCCCTGAAGGGATAAAAGATGCCCCAATATAAGCTGGGAGAGTTACAAGGATGAAGATGGAGACCTCATGGAAAAAGTCAAGGTTATTCAGCCTTAGGGGAAGATTGGCCCATTCGAGACCCTGACAGTCACCAACACTACATCCCTGAAAGCCTGAAGGTAAGCAGGAATTCATTGCTTTTGAGTCCCAAGGGGCTAAGAGATGCAGGCTAAGACAGCTGTTGGCAACAAAACCCAGACTAAAACACCCCTGAAGGTGAGACCAGGTTTCTTCCCAAAACCTTATGCTGAAGGACTAGGAAGACTCTGGTGCCCTACATTTAGAAGTTGTGCAGCTTCGCTCCCAGACAGATCCATAAGCCCAAGACAATCTCATCTTGGAGGTGTCTTCTACTTTGCAGTCCCCAACCTCATATCTACATTGAGCTTGGGCAAGGATACGGACTACCAGAGCCTGGCCCCAAGGGAGGGAGGTTCAGGGAAAGAAGTCACCAGGCTAATCCAGCTATTGTTTCAGCACATAGCACTACTGTTCCAGCAGTGTGGAGAGTTGAGGACTGAGGCTTGCTATAAGCCATCCTTGACTCCTAAGGGTCTGTATTGCAGTCAACTGCTAGTAGCTGCCAGAAATACCAAGAACTCCAGATGTAGCTCACTGTAAGCCAAGTTCTGGGATGGATTAGTAATGTCTACCATGGGTTTAGGGAGGAATGGTGGCAGGCTTGCCCTGCAGTGAGCAATTCTATTTTATATAAGAAAGGCGGGCTCAGGACCGTCAGGATTGGTTTCCTTGCCCTTGATGTGGCACTGTCCTTGTCTCTACGAGAAAGAAGTAGGTAGCCCTAACACATTTGGGGACAGCAATAGCCCAGGAGCTACTTCCCTCCCGAGGGAGGAAGGTAGTGAGGTCTCAGTGCACCACTTTACTGGACACTTCAGTTCTTGGGTGGCGAGTACAAAGCCAGCACAAGACTACTCCCTCTGACCTAGAGGGGGCAGCACTCACCCAACAGTGATTTTTCCGTGGGAAGATCTCTGGAGGAATCCTTTGGTGCCTTACAAGGGGCATTCGAGAGCTACTCTCCCACCACAGTCAGCGAGTCATGCCTGGAGAGCTTTAGTTCATTATTGCCTGCAGTGTAAGTTGTGAGTGATGACGGCTTTAGTAGCAGAGCTAGTTTCGGCGAGACTTAGGTGTGCTTTGGACATCGTACAAGCTGGAAGGATCCACTTTTAATCTTAGGCAGCCTTAAGTTGGGATATGTAGCTCGTGTCTTAAAAGCTGCGTCTATGCAGAGATGTATCTGGTGGAACATACACAAGTCCCTGAATATGAGACCCGGCCCCAGAGCTCCGGCATCTCATGTTCCAGCTCCAGATGCTGGGGTCATTGAGGGAGCCGACACCCGTCTCCTCAGGAAGACTAGGTGTCATAGGTGGTAGAGCATCCTCCTCACAGGTGTGGCCCAAGACTCTCCCACATAACCCCTTGAGTGGGCAGACCTTGTACATGAGATCATACATGTGATCATTCTAGTGTAGGACAAGATTGTCCCGAGTGGGCCCCACTTAGTCACAAGCCCTTTGAGAAGTCAGACTCAAAGCCCGAGAAGGATTCAGAACACCACTGCTGGCTTGAAAGTGGAGCTACAGAGCTAGGGAGGCGGGAAGCCCCAGGAGGAAAGCAGCCCCCAGTCGACAGCCACGAAAATACTGCAAATCCTGTGTTCCAAGAACTCAAATTACACCACCAAGAATGAGCTTGGAAGCTAATATCTTCTAGAGCTTTCGGATAAGATAGCCCGGCTAACACCTTGATTTTCAGCCTTGGGATACCAGAACAGTCTCACTCTGCCTGGGCGACTGGACTAGAGAGCAGAGCTGGAGTGTTTTAAGCTGCTAAGTCTGTTATGCAGCAATAGAAAACAAGCTATTTGTATTAAGCTATGACAAAGCAGACATAGCTAAGCACTACAGGGAGACCAAGCTTGGTTGTGGGGATTTTTGGCAGCCCTTCAAGTAATACCTTTCAAGATGGTGCAATTTTGTCTATCGTTCTGTTGCAAGTAAAGGCAGAGGCTTGAAATGATACATAGTGAAGCTTAAGACCTAGAATGAATCTGGTCAATTGAGTCTGGAAGTTAGATTTGGAAGGCCCCCTCACAGGCATTAGGTTAGTTTTATCATTGAAGTTTATCATTTGAGACTATAGAGGGGACTTCTTGGAATAAGATGCTTCTAAAGCTGTCATCTCTCCCGTGAGCAAGCTCACCCACCAGAGGCCAACTCCCACACTAAGGCATGAACTGAACCTCAGCCTCCATGAGGACTAGTCCTCTTAGCAGGAATGTTGATCAGGAAGGACACCCAATGTTGTGGGATCTACATTTGAGCATCCACTGTGGGCCAGGAACCTGAAGTTAGCTACTAAGGGCATCCAAGATAAAGATACGTGGAGAGAAGAGCTCATCTGGTACATGTAGCCCTTTGTTATGTCTTGGATTTAGCAGGAATCAAGAGCCTTCTTGTGAGGGTGCAGCAAGCAAGCCCAACACTGGGGGGCAAAACTGCCTTTGAGAACAGCAGCAGCTAATGCCTCACTCACGGAGCAGACTAAGCCAGCCAAAACCTCTTTACTAACTTAAAATTTTAGCATTGTCTTCAGCCTAGACTAACCCCAGCCAAGTTTTCTAGGGACTGGGTTTGGACTGAAGTTTGACTCCCATAGATGCATGTGAGCTTAGGAGTCCATGCTGTACCAAGAACACCTTTTCACAGTGGTGTCGCTGAGGCATACTCGTTTCACCTCAAGGGTCAACCCTGAATTTCTCCCCTCTTCTAGAATATAACTCCAGGATGTTGTGCTTGGCCACCTTGCTTTCATCATTAGTGGCCTGTCAGCACAGCAGGAACCCAAAGGGCCCACCCTTCCATATTCAGCCGACATGGGGAGGGGGAGGAGACAGAACCATACAACACAATCAAGGCTTATTCCATGGTGGTCAGTGAAGGGTTGCTTCTCCCAAAACCCAGGTGTACATGCTTTTCTATTTTTCCTAGTGGACAGTCACTTCAATTTCTAGAAGACACTTCATTGTGTGGACAGCCACCTCATCCTTCTCAATCAATGCCATGCCAGAACTCGGCCTCGAGAGCATGCATTATTTAACTCCAATGGGATTATTCACGGCATCAACGAATCAATGTTGTTTCATCAGGGCTCTGAGTAGCAGGGAAAGGGAGGATCTGAAGATTCAGGGCAATCATTGCTAATTTGAGTCAGGATCTAGGGCTGACAACCCTAGCACAAAACATTCACCCCAGACAGGCCTCAGTTTCCCCTATTTGTACAAAGGAGGGTACGGCTAAATGACTCAAGGACCCCCAGCACTCATCTTTTTAACTATCAAAAGGGACCTGAAGAGGAAGTTAGACTTCCCAGGATGAGGTGGCCAAAGCAGTTGAAACTGCTTCAGCTCAGATACTTCCAGGAGTTTGGGGAAAGCCTTTTTTGCTATGTAAGCGACTACATAACCCATGTTTGCTTGCCATGATCATCAGCACAGCTCCTTAGCCCTCCCCACCTAGGATAAGCACTCTCACTTTTGGTATAAGTAACCCATACTCATGGCTTAAGTCAAATAGAGAAACGCAAGGCCTACAAAAGCTTGGCTACTTGCAAGTTGCTGGGTTTTGTATCTTAGAATAACTTCATTACCAACGAACCGGACGTCCACTCAGACCCAATCTGAAAGTCAGCAACTACAAAGACAGGTGGATAAATCCACAAAGATGGGAAGAAACCAGTGCAAAAAGGCTGAAAATACCCGAAATCAGAATGCCTCTCCTACAAGGGATCAAGGCCTGATGGAGAACGAGTGTGATGAATTGACAGAATCAGGCTTCAGGAGGTGGATAAGAAACTGAACTAAAAGAACATATTCTAACCCAATACAAAGAAACTAAACCTAAAAAAAAAAAAAAAAAAAAAAAAGATTTAGATGAAATGCTAACGAGAATAGACAATTTAGAGGGGAATATAAGTGAATCGATGGAGCCGAAAAACACGAGAACTTTGCGACGTACAAGTTTTAAGTCGAATTGACCAAGCAGTAGAAAGGAATATCAGAGGTTGAAGATCAGCTCAATGAAGTAAAACGAGAAGGCAAGATTAGAGAAAAAAGGGTAAAAAGGAATGAGCAAAGTCTCCAAGAAACATGGGACTATGTGAAAGGACCTAATCTACGTTTAATAGGTGTACCTGAATGTGACGAAGAGAATGAATCCAAGCTGGAAAAAACTCTTCAGGATATTATCCAGAAAAAAATTCCCCAACCTAGCAAGGCAGGTCAATATTCAACTCCAGATAATACAGAGACCACCACAAAGATACTCAAGAAGAGCAACCCCAAGGCACATAATCGTCAGATTCTCCAGGGTTGAAATGGAGAAAATGCTAAGGGCAGCCAGAGAGAAAGGTCAGGAGGTTACCCACAAAGGGAAGCCCATCAGACTCACAGCAGAAACCCTGCAAGCCAGAATAGAGTGGGGGCCAATATTCAACATCCTTAAAGAACTTTCAACCCAGAATTTCATATCCAGCCAAACTAAGCTTCATAAGTGAAGGAAAAATCTTTTGTGAACAAGCAAGTACTCAGATTTCGTCAACACCAGGCCTGTTTTACAAGAGCTTCTGAAAGAAGCACTACACGTAGAAAGGAACAACCAGTATCAGCCATTCCAAAAATACACCAAAAGGTAAAGAGCATCATCGTAAAGAATCTGCATCAACTAATGGGCAAAACAGCTAGCTAGCATTAAATGGCAGTATTAAATTCACACATCAATATTAACCCTAAATTTAAATGGACTAAATGCCCCAATCAAAAGACACAGATGGGTTTTGCCTTTTTATCCAATTTGCCCATCGGTATGCTGTATCCAGACCCATCTCATATGCAAGGATACACACAAAGGCTCAAAATAAAGGGATGGAGGAAGAATTACCAACCAAATGAAGAAAAAAAAAGCAGGAGTTGCAATTCTCGTCTCTGATAAAATACTTAAAAGGAAAAGATCAAAAGAGACAAAGAAGGACATTACATAACAGTAAAACGATCAATGCAACAAGAGCTAATGATCCTAAATATATATGCACCCCATACAGGAGCACCCAGATACATAAGGCAAGTCCTTAATGACTTACAAAGAGACAGACTCCCACAATAGTGGGAGACTAACACCCCGTTGTCAATGTTAGACACATCAACAAGACAGAAAATTAACAAGCATATCCAGGACTTAAACTCAGACCAGGAACAAGCAAATCTAACAAATATTTACAGAACTCTCCACCCCAAATCCACAGAATATACATTCTTCTCAGTACTGCATCACACCTACTCTAAGTGACCACATAATTGGGAAGTCACTCCTCAGCAAATGCATAGCATTTCACAGGTTTAAGTGAAATATTGGTTGGGCACTTTTCCTCCCTTATTCCTTCCTGTCTCCATTGTCAAGCACAATTATTGGCATAAAAGGTTTTTAGTACCCATTTTTAGACTGCATTCTAGCCTGGGCAATAGAGCCAGACTCCCATTCTCTACCCCTCTTTCTTCCTATTTCCTTCCTTTCTAAAAAAGGAAAAATCATTTGATCGGGTCTATGGCTTTTTTCACTGAGCTGAAACATAGCTCGACCCTACACCCACCAGTGGTCATTTAGATAAGCCTTGACTGAGAGATTTAATTATCTAGGGGGTAAGTGTTACTGGCTTTGCTTTCCAACTCCTGTGAATACCCGTATCTCTAAGGACCACTGTACTATTGAAACCTCATGTGATCTATAGGACCTTGTGTTAGCCCCTGCAGGAGGTAAGAAACTCACTTGAGACCTAACCTGTGTCAGAAAGTTACATGACTAGTCAGCAGCTCAGCCCCAGCAGCATCAAGTGTCCCACAGCTTGTTCAGGCCATTTACATGTTCTCCCACCACCCTAGGCTTGTTTTAGTTGATGCTGGGCACTATTTGCTCAGCCCACAGAACTAGGATTTGGCATTTTCTTGTCCCCTCATCCAATGTCTAGTCCTTCAAATCCTGTTACCTCTTCAAGGGAGAAGTCTTGTCTCACCATTACTGATCAAAGTCCCCTCTCACCTGGAGAATAGCTTCCTAACCAATACCCCATCTTACTCCCTGCGGTCCATTCAGAGCTACCGTGATTGAGGGAAAGCAACATGCCACCTTTGGGATAAATCTTTTGTCCTTAGTGAGGGACTGTGGAGCTTAGCCCCTTCTGCACCCTCAGCCTCTAAGCACATTGCCCTCATACACACTATGCTCTAGTCATTTGTCCCAAGCTCATGTCTGCCTTGGGACCGTCACACGAGCTGTTCTACTTTGGATGCGTTCCCAAGAAGCCTCCTGTGGTCTATGGGACTCTGCGTGTCAGCTCCTGCAGAAGGCAAGGGAATCCTTTAGTTCAGGCATCCATTTAGACCAACTTCTCAGAGGTCGTCTGGGGCTCCCGAGTCTGAAGCAACAGTGAACCCTATGCTGTGTTCAGGCTCAAGGGCAGGAGTTAGTTGGGATGAACTTTTGCTACAAAACCAAGGAGTGTGTTTATTTTGTAAACTCGAGCCACATAGTGTTAAAGCCTCAGGCATGTGACAGGAAGAGGTCCTCTGGGGTATCTTCCAGATTAAGGATATCACCTAGACAGATCACATTTTAGGATGGCTAGGATAGTTCCTAAGAGCATTTGAGTACTTTTGCTGAAAATGCATAGGAGTCAAGACTGGTCTCCCCCAAAGTACTTCAAAAGTCAAATACAAATGGCTTGGACTAGAGGCGGTCTTGAGCTGGAGTCCAGGTTTACGGAGTTTGTCTATTCCTTACACTTGTTCCTGGGTTAGTGTCTGGTACGTAGCAACACTGAGTAACCTATCCCCTTATTTAGCTCCAGAAACCACTTAAGGTGACTTGAATGAGACTGGCTTCAGAGATGACAATCTGACTTGCCTCAGCACAGAAGAATTTGAGGTTAGAGATCAGCCCATGGAGCAGGCCCACCATCCTCCAGCACAACGTTGGCTCTCATAGGAATGGAGAGGTTAGTCCTTGCTATGTTCATGTTACCACTGGAAGCTTTGCACTAAACTCCACTTTGAGATTTCCCTCATGACTTGATGCTTCTTCCCTGGAGTTCAACTGTCACTCAGGGAAGTAACATGAAAGCTTTCGAGGCTGTGACAGCATCACACTGGTCAGCCTGATCCATCAATTTATAAACAAGGCTGTGGAAGGCAAACAGCCTTCCATTACTGGGAACCCAATGAGCTGAAGTAGTGCCTGACACTTTGTAAGTGGAACAAGGCCAGAACCATGAAGCCTGGTAAAGCAAGACTGTAGTCAGGTTACCTGGGGGAGGAAGAAGGGGAAGGAGCATCAGTTGGAGAGACAAGACATACCTAGCAGGTTAAGATGTAAAGCTACAGCCAAGTCTCCTTGCCAGGATCTAAGGGCACTGGGGGCGGCTAATAAGCCTGTTTCACATAAGACGGTAGAGGCATGAAGACCCAACTGGCAGTTGTAGTCGTCATCCCGCCTAGGTCAGCAGGCTCAGAATTTGGAAATATGCCGAGGTGGCTCAGCAAGTCAGGTGCGAGTTCACACTTGACCAGGGCAGGTGACCCCATCTGAACGTTGTTTTCCCCTCAAATGTTAGGGATCTTTGATAATGCAAGCCCAAATACGGAAGATCCAGGTTTTCTGGGACCTGCACTAGTTTTAAGCCATGAGAATGAACTGAGTTCTGAACAGAGCTTCGTCTAAGCTTCAACTTGATGTACAGATCAGCACCTCGAACATGAGTCATGTGGGATCATACTGTCAGCAGCGTTTCAGGAGAGGAAGTCATCAGAGCCATGAAGTTACTTGCAGCATCGCTCATGAGCAGTGTTGGGCTGACACCTGGTGCAGTTCTAGGAATCATCCACCCTCCCTTACATCCTTCCACATGGAAATGAGATGACAGGTGACAAAGGAGGCCAGGCCAACCCATCTGCCTTCCAATTTCTGCTTTATGCCCATTCCAAGACCGACCTCTGTTTTAAGCTTAACTCCTTTAGGGAAAGCAGAATTTCTCTACATCTAGATTGGGCCAGAGACCAATGCAGCGCTATGGGCCACATACCCCCAGGTACCCCATTGACTGCCTGCATGGCAGCCACAACAGCTTAAGCATACCCTGAGCATAACCCTGTGTGGCAGTCACCTAACAGCAATATCTTAAAGTACACCCTGAGAATGGCCTTATGTCTGAGAATGTTTAGAGTACCCAGCTAAGGAATCCAGGAGTGGCCAGCCTAGAGATCCACTCCTTGTCTGAGGAGCACCTGAACCCCTGGGCCCATGCTACGGGACAAAGGCCATACAGGGGGATTGGAGACGCCGAGTTTGGTGTTAAATGAAGGCTGCCAGGTGGAGGCTAGGGGAAGGTGATGGGGAAGGTGGTAAGGAAGCCGTATGAACTGCATTTTTGAGGAATCTGTTGCCCGAGTTGGAGTGTAATGGCACAAAGCTCAGCTCACTGCAACCTCCACCTCCTGGGTTCAAGACATTCTCCTGCCTCTGCCTCTCGAGGTTACAGGTGCCCATCACACACCTGGTTATAGACAGTTTCACTGTTGGCCAGGCTGGTTCTTGAACCCTCAACCTTGTGATCCACCAGCCTGGGCTTCCCAGAGTGCTGGGATTACAGGTGGGAAGCCACCGTGTCCAGCCAACTGCACACCTTATGAGATCAGATGCAGCTGTCAGGCCGGCTACTGCCATTTGACTGCTCCACAGATTCCCCTGCATAAACACGGTGTTGTTCACTAGAGCTTTGAAGTCTTTCCAGCCTCTTGAAGACAGTGCCATCCCTGAAGTCAATAGGGGTCCAGCATGACACTGCCTACAGGCATGAGTATTTCCTCTCCAATAAGCGGGAGGCTCTCCTGTAACTACAGCCCTGTCACCCACCAGAGCTTCAGCAGCAGTTATCCGAGATCTTTCCACTCTCAAACTCTGTTCCCAGCTTAAAGTGAGAATCATTTAGCCAGTTACATGTCAAGTGTAACAGGAAGTGAGGCATACACATGAAGCCACGTCAACTTAGCAGGGCTCCCACGAAAGCCACAAGTCTCCTCAGTCCAGTCAGCTGTGGCAGGATCACATGCTATGACCATTCAGCCTGCTCCAAGTGATCAGTTCTGTCCAATACCACCACCAGGCCCAGCAGGGTGCAATTAAAGATGAGTTGGAGCTCTAGAAAGCATCAAATGTCAAGGAATCAGACCATTGAGATCATAGGCTTTGAGGCGAGCGTAGGAATGACAAGTTTGGGTCTCCTTAGCAGCCCATTCCCAGTAGTGATAAGACTACTGGGCACCCAGGTTCTTGGTCTTGCCCTTTCCTTATATATGGGCAGCCACCATTCTCGGGCCCAAAGCTTAACCTCCTTAGGGCCGCCACTTACAAAGTGGTGATCAGCCAAGTTTCAGCCACTATATGCCCTTTGCCCTAACTGATCGGGCAGCCAGTGCTCTTGAACCCGTCCAGCGGAGGAGAGGGAAGGATGGTTAGGAACTAAGACCAAGTCAGCATACATAGACACACGGCAGAGGCACATCTTTCACTCTTCCATTTCAGATGCTGATAGAACAGGCAGGGGAGGGATGACGTCTTCACTCAAGCATAGCCTTGCTTTCTGCCCAAAGGTGCATGTCAAACACGTGTAACTTTGTAAGTGCAGACGTGTTTAGCACCAGATTCAATCCAACCAGTGGAAAGTGAGAGCCAGTGAATTGAGGTGGGAGAATGGGAATTAGGATAACCGAGGGTTAAGGTATGGTAGGCAGGTGTAGCCAGTTCTAAGGGTAGGCAGCATACAGGCCGTGTCCTCACTCCCGAGAATGTCACTTCAGCCTTGGATGGCCATGGGCCAATCCTTCATAGCGTGTAACCAGTTGGAGACCTCTAAAGATCACCTAGGGATGTTAAGGTTTTTAGCCTACACATCCTGAAGAACACTGAGGCTCCTGAGCTCCTTGCTAGAGCCCTCTCCTAGAGTGTACATTCATTTCAGCAGATCTATGGTTTTCATTGCTGTTCTCTTGCATTGTTTGTACATTTTGTTCAGTTCTTGGACATGCCAAGAACATAGACAACTCTGAAGACTTTCCATCCAGTAACATTCTGGTGAGCCAAGCCAGGAGGTAACCTCAGTTGGGACTTCCTTCTAATCTTTGTCAAAAGCTGCCACTTGCAGGCATGGGTCAGGTAGTTAAAAGCCACCATGGCACCCAAAGTCTCCCGTGACAGCTCACTCATGGACCAGGACGTCTAGGTCCTGCCAGGCACAAGACACATCTATTCAACAAGCAGGTTTATGTATGTGTGGCAGTGTGAGATGATTTGATCTAACTTCTTTGCTTCATTGGTGCTTTATAAGGACCAGGGACCGAAATTACATGAGTCTCATTACCATCTGCATGCCCCTTGTTTATACATGGGAAGCACGGAGAAGAACAAACTTAAAGACCTCACATCTTGGCTGTTCTTAGTTTCTGTTTAGACCCCAGAGAGTAAGTTACCAGTCACAGGGATTCATACCTTCTCTGGCCTCGCTGACTATGAGCAGTACTAAACCTTAATATTAAGGTTTTGTCCTAGAATGCAGGAAGATACAGCCCATCTAAATTGGTGTGATACTAAGCCTGGGATTACACCCAGGAACAAAAGGGAAGCTCATAGGCTACCTATGGAGGAAAACAAAGTGGCACCAGTGCCCACCTAAGGTCAGAGATGCTGGACATCAAGACTGGACCCTGAAGTGAAACACCCCTGGGGATTCAATGCCAACTCCAGGACTTCCCCAGCAGGACCCCCTTCCCCCAGGTAGAAACTTTGGATCAACAAATAAGCCCTCCTTAGGATTGCTTTTCCGAACCACTGTGAAAAACATTGTTCTATCCGATTCCCTGACTCAGCTGCATCCTCGGCTATTGGAATCAATTTGACCCTGACAACCAGAGGAACTGCTCGATTTTTATTGTAAAGGTTTTGGCCACAATACCAGCTAGACGGGAGCAGTGGCCAGAAAAATGGAAGTCTTAATTTACGGGGTAGACTCAATTACTGTGTTCAAGCCTTTAAGGTTTTGTATCAGAATCCTTCAGTTTGCAGAATTCCCAAGGCCGGCTCTCAAAAAGAAAGTCCTAAGATTGGGCGAGAATCAATGACCCCCCTTCCAAGGGCTACTCTTCTCAGGGGAAGCCATAGTTGGTCCATGTAACTGCTTGCCGAGTGCTCCAACCATACAAGGGCAGAGTAACCAATTACACTAAGCCCAACACACTGAGTGGAACACCCTCCTCAGCAGCTCCCCGGCACTAAGATGTTGAAGTTCTGGTGACCCTGGCAAGTCTGGATGGGTTCCAATCCTTGGCCCTAGCTTTTGATCATGGAGATGTCCAGTTTTGGCACCTGGTACACCCTCTATAGGAAAGGAAAGAATGGGGCTGCCTGCTGCAAGGCAGATGGCATGCTTGCCTGAAATCCCCAGGGAAATCATCGGGGCCAGACATTGCCCACCGCTGACCGAGATATATCCCTGTGAAAATGAACAGGTGAGCAGTTTGAGGGACTCGAACGAACAAGGCTGCAAAGTACAAGGTCAAGGAAGTTACACAAGGGAAGGAAGAAAACCCGACTCTTACGGCAGGTTAGACGAGGCCATCAGGAAACATGCAATTCTAGACCCCTTCCTCTTAAGGGTATGTTAATGGTACAGCATTTTATCAGCCAGTCTGCTGACATCAGGTACAAGCTCAAAACTCCAAGTGGGATCAACTGACCAAAAATCAGCCTTCTCAATGCCAGCTTTATGGTGTAACAAGCGTGACCTGGAGAAAAAGTAGCCAAAAAAAATCATGGCAGCCATCAGCAATGCCTACAGAGCATCCAGGGAAACCCATAAGGATGCCAAAGGCTCTCGCTTCAAATGCAAGAAATGGACACTGGGTGGAGGACTGTACTAAGCCCCTGCCATCAGTGTGAAGGCACCAGACATGACCCCTGGAACTGGAGAAACCAGCCCCCCACTCCCACTGAGGGACTTAGTTAAGACTGGTAGTGCAAAGCAGGGAGCTAGATTGAAGGGATCTAGGGCCTTCCTCACAGCCCCTGCGCAGGATCGACGAGTACTGGATAACTCCGGACGTGACATTTTTCAGCACAGCGGCAAGTTACTGTCCTTACTGCTTATGCAGGAAAACCCTCCACTAGGACCACGACTGTTATAGGAAGGGGAGGAAAGGCATTTCACCCCTCCTTTAGCCTGACAATTTGAAAGAAAAGTTTTCCAGAAGTTTGATAGTATCAAGCTACTCAGTCCCTTGTTGGGAAGAGATGTTGTAGTTAACAGGGTGCTGCTACAATGTAAGCACCACCCAGCAAGATTGCTAGTGGTCAGCGATGCAGGCAGTGCTCCAGACCACATCCATAGGTCAACTAGCATGGTATATTGGGAGGCCTGGAAGGTTAGAAAGGCAGTGCCAGCCAAAAATACAGCTTCAACACCCCATTTTCCCCAAATACCTAGTTAAGCTGGAAGCAAAAAGTGGCTTGGCATCCATACTTGAGTCACTTGCCAATAGACAAACCCTCCAGAGCTTTCCCCAACAATATCCCCATTTTACAGCCTTTAGGGGAATACCATATGGTACAAGATCTCGGGACGAGTAGTGAGGCCATGGTCTTCATCCATTAGTGGGGGATTATGCTCATGCTTCCATTTGAAAAGATGACTAACCGGGAAGCATTCCCTGCTAAAGCACGGGTCTGAAATTCAACTATTGGAAGCAACGCAGGCTGTAGCCATAATCCATTGTAGAAGGCATCAAAAGGATGTAACCCCTATAGCACAGGGAACAGAGCCCAAAGCAGCCCTCAGGGTGCTGTCTCGGATCTTAGCACTGCTTCCCTTTTGACTCCAATAGAACCCAAATATGTACCTCAGGAATAGTTAGCGCATTGAGGATGAAAACAATCCTGGTGGTATATGGAAACAAAACTATCTCCCTCAGCCTAATGTAGGCTAAAAACCCTGCATGACTTTCCATATGGGAAGATGCCACCCTGGCATGGTACACAGGCTCTCCACTGGACCCCCCAACTTGTTTCAGTGGTTAAGTGGGTCCATCTTCCCATTTGTGCACGTTCAGCCACCCAGAAAACAATGCCTCCTCTAATAGAGCCAGTCCCGACGAGAGCTTACCCAGAAGACGACTTGTAATTGGGCTTTACCCACATTCTAGCTTGTAGGATACAAGTTTTTGCTAGTACTAGTAGACAGGTTTACCGGGTGGGTTGAGCTTACCCTACCAGAACAGAAAGCTAAGTGAGGTTGTGTTCTCGTAAAGGAGATAATCCCCTAGTTTGGGTTACCCCAAAGCCTCTAAAGTGATAAGCCTGTCTTCTCTCCCAGGTGACTCAAGGGGTTGCTGAGGCTCTCAGTATCAAATGCTGTTTACTTTCAGCTCAGAGGTGTCAGTCCTCTGGAAAGGGGCTGAAGACAGGTGTTAGCTGTCAGGAAACATCAAACTTGGGCTAGCTTACTGACCATAGCCTCTTAATTCGCAACTGAGCAGAAGTATTAGCCCGTATGAAGTGCTTGCTCTATGGGAGGCCATTTTTAGCTGAAGATCTCGTTACCAATCCAGGAACGGCTGGGTTAGATACTAGTTCACCTGGGACAATTTCAGCAGGCATTACACGAGTTTGAAACTTCAGCTTCATTTTTCTGGCCACTGCTCCTGTCTAGCTGGCATTTTTCCTCCCCCCACACCAGGAACTAAACAGCAAGTCAAGGTCAGACCAGGAAATAAGACAGAGGGGTCACCCACTCAATTACAACCCAGATGGAAGGGACCTTTTTCCAGTGATGTTGGCCACGCCCTCCATGGTAGAAGTACTGGTATTAGTCGGATATATCTTTCCAGGGTCAAGCCTGCAATACCTGAAGCCCCAGAAGACCTGGAACCTGAGGCCCCTGCCAGCTGCTAGACCTGTGAACCTGTGGAAGACCTGAAGTGTGTTCAAAAGACAGTCATAAGTGCCTAATTTTCCCTGGTGTTATATGGTTAATTTAAGCTGGGTAGTCCAGCTTTGAAGTGTTAAGAATTGGCTTGAGAGCCAAAAACCAGTCAAGAGTTTCAGCTAGTTTTAGGAACAAAATCAGGCCAAAAAAGACACTGACTGGATCAAGACAGCTGCACCTTTTACAATCAAGTACAGGGCTCACCACAACCCATGGATACCCACCCTGAATATCTGTGGTGAGAGATCCATGATCCAATAGGCAGGAGTACCTGTGACCAGCAGGAAGCTACAGAAAGCTGCTCTTCAGCCCTTCCACCTCCCATGAAGATTTATGGGGTTCACACCTCATGGAAGTGAGGCAGAGTAGGGAATTAAGGCAACCAAAAGGTTAAAGTATACGGACAGCAGGTGCAGCCAGTTCTAGGCGAGACTGAGTAGCATACAGGCCATGTCTTTACTTCCATGACAAGTTTCTACTTCAGCCTCTAATTGGCCATGGGTCAGTCCTTCACATGGTATAACCAACTGGAGGCTAAAGGCCATCTAAGGGTGTGACCAAGTTCAAGCTTAGCAAAAAGCCTGGAAGACATTGTAATCAGAACTCTTGAGCTATTTGAGTCAGCTCCCAACCCTGAAGAGTCATTTCAGCGGATCTGTACTTCCGTTGCTTCATGTTGCTTTGTGCATTGTTTTGGTTGATGCACCAAGAACCTGAACACTCAAGACTTGCCATCCAGTAACAGATCGAGTGACTCCACCTCATGTACCTTGGGTGAACAGTTCTACAGCGCATCTGTGTACTTCCTGGGTGGCCCCAGTGGAGAAGCTGTTTACAGAGATAGCCTTGGGAGTACACCCTTACTTCCTGTTCTAGCCACTTAAGATCACCTGCTTGATAAGCTCCTGCCTCCCCACCCTGGACCTCGCATCAGGTTGTAATTTCAAGTGAGCCCAAGTTAGGAGACAGATCAGTGGGGTTTATGCAGATCTAACAGGCCTTACAGAAGCCAGAATCCCAGCCCAAGTGGAGTACGACTTTGCATTGTGGGAACACTGCTTGTAACTTGGGAGGGCACAGGTGACCTCGTTTTATGAGATGTATTTAGTATCCAAGAATGTCTTGTGATGAACAATGTGGTTAATACTCAATGTGATTGGATTGAGGGATACAAAGTATTAACCCTGGGTGTGCCTGTATGGGTGTTGCCAGAAGAGATTAGGATTTGAGTCAGTGGGCTGGGGAAGGCAGATCCACCCTTACTCTGGTGGGCACAATCTAAGCAGCTGCCAGCAGATATGAAAGCAGGCAATGTGAAAACATGAAAACTGAGGGAGTGAGACTGGTCTGACCCTCCCAGCCTACATCCTTCCCATGCTGGATGCTTCCTGGTGTCAAGCATCAGACTCCTAGTTCTTCAGTTTTGAGACTTGGACTGGCTTACTCAAACTTGCAGTCTATTGTGGGACCTTGTGATCGTGTAGTACTTCATGAATTCCTACATGTACACATCTGTTTCTCTAGAGAACCCTAATACAAATAGCACATTTGAGATTTAACAAGTTGTATTGTCCTAGAGACAATTGAGCTGGTAGGGCATTAGAATAGGGGAGAAAAGCTCAGGATTGGGGCAATTGAAAAATCACGCTTGCTGTGCCAGACAGTTCTGTGGGTACGTTAGTGAAAATGAGACTCGGTCCTTAATACACATGGACGGAGGAAGTTCAGTACTGGGGACCACCTAAGGATGGTGGCGTGAGGGTTAAGTTTACCTCCTAGGCATTTTATTTGGGTGATGTGTACAAGTTCAAACCTCAATCATGCGGATTTCCATGTAATAAACCCACCTGTGCCCATTGAGTCGAAAGACTCAGCCCATAGAAAGGTCTTTCTCTAATCATGAAAAAACAGGATTTTCTAGGTGATCAGGTAGTCGTAGGGCCTGCAGTTTCACATGGAATAAGCCCACTTATCGTAAGAGCAAGTGTTAGGACAGAAGTTACCTGCCTTTGCCAGTTTTGCAAGGGTTATGGTTTCCTTTAGAAGTCTCATTTTTGCAGAGGAAGAAATTGTCAGTAGCAGCTCATGCCTCGTGTCTACCACGCACATAGGACATCCCAGCCACCTGACCTCCCTACAGCCCTGGTGGAGGAGATATGCCTTATTCTTAACCTAAACCCACCTGGACTCCCAGGGTCAAGCCCAGCCTCATCTGCCTGGGAGTTTGCTCTAGGGGTTTGTCCACACTCTTGCATCTCATGTTTTAACACTTCAGATCATTAAACTAAGCCTTCAAGAGCCACAGTTGGAAGATTATCACTGGAAAGCGACCAGGTGAAGTGTGACAGGTGCTCAACTAGGAACACCCTGCAGGGGAAAGCAGTAAGCTAAACACTAAGCAGAAAGCATACTCGGCAGACAGGATACGTCCCGTAGGCAAGTTGGGGTATCACAACATTTGTGGTGACATCCATGTGCTCATGACAAGTTTTTAAAAGACTCAATTCGAAGAATATTAGCGTTTGGGTGAGATATACAGAGAAAAGGAGCCCAGCAGATGCCCGACTATGGTTAATGCCACCTGAAGATCTTAAGCCAGCTCATCAGTACCTCCTTATTTCACCTGAACGTTCCTAGCACAAACGAGACTCCTTGGCAGTAGGTGCTACCTTTTGAACATAAGCCGAGCAACACTTTACGTCGAGAAAGCCCAGCGGGTTAAAAATCAAGTCTACTGTCAGGTGCTTGGACCATCACAGCACGAGGGCTCTAGGCTTCTTGGAGGGCTGCCACATGGAATATGCCGGTCCCACCACGTGTTCCCAGATGAGCTTTAAGAGTGAGGCTGCCACGTGGCACAAGCGGTCATGGGCTTCACGTGGTTTTTAGAAGATCTTAAGTTTTAAGCTCTTTGAAGATTGAGACACCAAGCACCCTCAACCTTCCATCCCATAAGAAGCCGAGTTCAGGAGAAAGCAACCTTAGGGGTGCTTGGGACCCAGCCGGGGTGCCCCGCCAGCAGCTCACAGCACTGTTAAAGAAGCTAGCTCTACTTGTACAGGCCTGGAGATTATGACAGTCGCCTTCGGTTTTAGGTTCAGCCTTTCAGGAAGTGATTCTCCCCCCACCCCAGGTCCCCCTGTTGTGGGAGCTTTAAATTCATGCCTAATGCTAAGCTTTGGCCAGCTGAAGAGAGCCTTTTAATGAGAACTCCATAGATACAATGCCTATCAGCAGAAAGGTAGAACAGGTTAAACGTGCCGAAGGTCCACAGGAAGTGGCAGGCCTGGGATTACAGCTCAGACAGCCTGGCCCCTTAGCCCCACATTCCAACTCAATTCAGTGGAGTTTCAGCTATGCCTGAGGCCCCCCCTTTTGGCTGCTTCTTGGTCAGCACCAACTTGCTGTAGGCTCTAGAGTAACTTGGAAGAAACCGAGAAATATCTACAGAACCAGGGGGGTGACGGGGGTTGCAGCAGTCATTAGAACCCCTTTCCTCAAGAGGTTCAGACACATTTAAACCCATTCCAGATCTACTGATAGCTGCAATTAGAGTCCTTGCCCATCTCCTCCCACACTTCAGCCATGGAACTTTCAGAGCCCCACGTCCTTGCAAGATAACTCTGCAGCCAGCAGAGTTTTACACGGCTGGAGGGAGGTAAGCCCCGTTCCATGGAAGGAGGGAAGCTAAAACGGAGAATTCTTTGAGACCACGATACGTCCCTTTTTGTTTAGCTAGCAGACCTCATTCCTGTTCCTGCGAGGTTCCTGTACATGAATCCCACGGCAGATAAGAGCCCAAAGCCCCGCCATAGGTCAGGACGTATCTGGAGAAATTTCCAAGAGGTAGAAAAGCAACTCCTTGCTTTTTGAGAGCTTTAAGGAAGAAATTCCTAGGCAGGAAACTAGGCTTTTCCTTTTTCTTCCCTTTTAGTTTTCAGCTAACAGGAGTGCTGGAGCTTAATGAAGCCTTTGTACAGAAAAACAGGTTTCCCTCAGGATCCTAAGCCTTTGAGTTTGTATTCAAGCTACCCTCCCGTCTCTAACGCAAAAGCAGGTTTTGTCCCTTCTCCAAGTTAGAAAAGGCAGAGATTATTTCTGGGCTTATCTAAACGTTAGAGAAATAGAGAGAAAGCAGAACAAGGCAACCCCCCTCCCCCAACAAAAGATACTTTTAGTTTACAGGAGAGTAAGAAAATACATCTTCATCTTTAGGCTTCAGAGTAAGAATGGTAGCGGAGTCCGGAGACGCTCTTTTGAACCCTCCTGTTGGTGCTGTCAGCACTGCTCATTGGCTGGCTGGATGTACCCTCCCTAATGCCTTTCACCTGGGCACAGGATGCAGCTTCTGGGCGTATTTAATTCCAGGTGCTGTTTATAAGAAGCCTGAGTGGCCGCGTGCTGTGGCTCATGCTTGTAATCCCAGCACTTTGGGAGGCCGAGGCGGGTGGATCACCCGAGGACAGCAGTTTGAGACCAGCCTGACCAATATGGTGAAACCGTCTCTACTAAAAATATAAAAATTAGCTGGGTGTAGGGGCATGCACCTCCCAGCGACTTGGGAGGCTAAGACAGAAGAATCATTTGAACCTGAGGGGTAGAAGTGGCAGTGAGCTGAGATGGCACCACTGCACTCCAGCCTGGGCAACAGAGACTCCATCTCAGAAAAAAAAAACAAAAAAACAAACAAAAAAAACAAAAAACAAAAAAAACACATGAGCATAATCTCCCAGTTTATGCCTGCTACTTTACTGTAATTAAGGATGCTGCCTTCCACTCTCAAATGTGTCCCATTTTGACAATGAGTGGCCCTATTTACAAAAAAAAAAAAAAAGATATGTGTCCTTCTATATTCATCCTGAGGCTTGCAGAAAATCTCCCCCACCAGATCAGCATCAAGGACAAAACCACGTGCAGACGGGAGAAGGCGATGTTATGAGAGCACCGCTGAGATTTTGCTGGCAGCTATAAATAAGCCACAGCTGTGGACTTGGTTTCCCAAAGCCAAGCCAGAACCCTCCCGAACAAAATCAGCCCCCATCTTACCCTCTGGTCTCTTTCTTCCTACCCCCGCCCCAACAACCACCCTCCAGCCACCTCAGTGCTGTTCTATTCCTTTAACTTAGGATATTCTCTTGATAGCTAGATATGGGGTTTTCATTCTGTAGTTTTATTTAGATACTTATTTAACTCTTTGCGCCTTAATCTGGACTACCCTGAGTCAAATCCCAGCTCTGCCTTTGACTAGCTCTAAACTCTGGATCAGTTAGTTTCCTTGTCTTGGCCTCTGTTTCTCCATCTGAATACAGGGTAATCTTCATAAACTGGGGACATTATGGGATGAAAACAGTTGATATTTGTAAATCTTTAGAAGAGTGCATGGAATGTAAGTGCTATAAAAGTGTCTTTTTGTTCCAAGTAAGAGGATGGAAAAGAGAAACACAATTGATATTTAAGTTCCTTCTGTCAGCTGGCTCATTACGTTATGATGAACTTTAATTCACTTCAGGTATACTGCATGGAGGAATTACTGTTACCCACATTCTCATTTTACAGAAAATAAAAACTGATGCGCAGTTGCTCACATCTTCATCCCAGCATTTTGGGAGGTCAAGGCGGGTGGATCACTTGAGGTCAGGCATTTGAGACCAGCTTGGCCAACATGGTGAAACCCCATCCCTACTAAAAATAAAAAAATTAGCTGGTGGTGGGCACCTGTAATCTCAGCTGCTCAGAAGGCTGAGGCAGAAGAATTGCTTGAACCTGGGAGACAGGTTGCGGCAAGCCAAGATCGTGCCACTGTACTCCAGCCTGGGCAACAGCGCAAGACAATGTCTTAAAAAAACCTTAGAGGTTAGGGTATATGCACAAGATCACCCAACCAGAAAGTGGCAGATGTGGCTTCAAACTTGGGCTGTCTGGTTCCAAATCCCAAATATATTGAAGTTGCATTATATTTATCCTAAACTTAAGATTCTCAAATTGCAAGGGCACCTCCTAGTTCCGGCACTTGGGAATTAGCTGAAGCCCAAGGTTCCGCTATTTATAACCCTCCTGGCTGCGTGCACTTTGATCACAATGCCTCTTTGGACATCCTGTTTCTAGACTGAAGAGGTGGTGTGATATGCTTGATGAGCCTCCGGTGTATGCACCCTTCTTGAGAGTTGCTCCGGATCCTTAGAAGCATGCAGGGCAGAAAACCATCAAGAGTGAGCTTCTGATTGCTCTAATTGTTAACAATAATGAAATGTAACCAGTCTTAGGGAAATCTGACATCTAGCTGGATACACAATGATTATAACAAGGAAGCTGCTGCGGCAACAGCTTCCTGGAGGCAGGGATTTGGGGATTTTTGTCTGTTTCTTTCACAACTGTGTCTTTAGTGCCCAGAACAGTGCCTGGCACATAGTAGGTGCTCAAAAAATATGTTGTCTTGGTAAATGTAAATGAATGCACGACTCAACAAATGAGCAGAATGAAGGAAATAGTGTAACAGAATGGATTACAAGATAGGCTTTGACATGAGAGAGATGTGGATTTAAACTGGGGCGTCATTTCACTTTGTTTAGGACCATCCCAAGTTTAACCCTGGAAGGCTTGCATCCCAGAAAAACCTTCAGTCAGGGTAAGATCAAACAGGTGATCACCATGAGTCACTAGATGCACAATCTTGTACAAGTCCCTCAACTTCTGTGAGCCTCCGTTCTGTCAGCTGTACATGGGGATAACAATATTATCTACCTCATAGCATTATTGTGAGGATTAAATGAGGTAATACACATTGAGTACTAACCACGACGGTTAGCACATAGTATCATTGGTGGCAGCTATTGCTGTCAACGTTACTTTTATTGACTCCTGGGTCTTGAAAATGCATCCCACGTCCTAATATATGCTGCTGCCCTTGCTTAAATTAAGATCCTTCGTTTCATGGCAGAGGTGGGGGAGGGTAAGCCACACAAGAGCCAAAAACATCAGGAATGGTGTATCTTGGACATTTTCCCTTGCAGAGAAGTGGTCTCACCCCTCCTCTCCCTAGGCAGCTTTTTTAGCAATCATATCTGGTTGTTCCGTGCTGATTTCCAACAGATGTTCCTCTAATGAACTACACTGTAATCTCAGGGCCTTAATATAGTGCTGGGGTGTGATAAGTTAGAAATGGCTGTCATCATTGCCCGCAGGGATGGTCTGGTCATTGTTTGGGGCTGTCTTCCTCTGATTGTTATGTGAAGGAGAATTTATTTTCTTCCATCACCTCTTCGCCCCATACACCCGCTTCACCACCCTGGGCCCCAGTTCCTGCTCAAATTAAACGTCTGCGTCAGAACCTCCTAGAAAGTGCTCGGTGTACTGTGATGAGGGGGATGACAGAGGGAGGAGATTGGGGGAGAGTGGTGGTTCAATCTCGGGCTGAAATCGATATTTCCAGGCAAATAACATGCAGGTTCTGACTCTCGGGCAGAAATGAGCTCCTGGGGGACAAGAGGCAGATGTTCTCTGAGCAGGAGGTGTGGGCATCAAGGACAGGAGGGAACCGGTGTAATGCAGCGAGGCTCAGCAGGGAGCATTCATTTACAAATGCTCTGGAGGCCCAGGACCTTCTTCTGGGTGAGCAGGAGGAAGCCAGGGATGGGAAGATGCTTCTAGCCTCTGTCTGGTCACGTCTTGTTCATCTGAATGATCTCAGAGCCCCAACTGGGGCTCAGGATGAGTGGAAGCTCTCACCAGTCTGATCAGACCAATAAGCCTTACTGAAGGTTTTCTCAGTGCCTGGCACTGGACGTAGCAGGTTAAATTAAACAAAGCCTACGATGAGGACAAAGCCACAAACAGCTGGTTGAGAGAGGGCCAGCACCCTCTGGTTGCTATTTGGGGCTACATCACCCAACAGCAGGAGGCTGGACAGTACTTCTCAGAATATCTGATATTTGCCTTGAATGATGATAATTATAATATCAACAAATAGCAGCACACGTTTCTGAGTTCTTACCAAGACTCAGGCACTGGGCTGTGTTCCATGTACATTTCTCCATTTAATTGTCACAGTAACTTCAGGAGGTGGATGTTTTCATACCCACTTGGTAGGTAACTAAGGCCCAGACAAGTTAACATCACTTGACTAAGGTCACAAAGCCGGCGAGAGGCCGAGGCAGGATTTGAACTTGCAGCCATCTGACTCCAAAACCTAATTTTAATCACCCTACTAAAGTATAAATCCAAATTCTAGCAATTTAAAAATTTCCAGTTAGGATAATAGAAAAATAATTTATTTCTTTATAATACACTTAAAGAAAATCTGTTCAGTTTCATGTTCAATAAGAGAATGGGGCTGGATTTTTCATCATGTCATAATCAGAACAATATAAAAAATTCAAAGAATCTGTTGCCTAGAGATTTCTCATTTTATCAGAATTAACCTGTGATGCTCTTTCTCCCTACAATAAGCTCTTCAGTCCTCTGATATTCACTTGGGGAAAACGTAATCCAGATAGAATTCACGCTGCACAGCAACCACCCCTGTAGAAAAGACCTTGAAATTATCCCCGTATGGAAATATCATTGCTATCCATGATATTTGCAAATAATGGAAGAAAAGTGAAAAACCAAATGCAGCGATAAGCAGAGAGCATAAATAACCCTCTTCCTGCATCCTCAGTGAATTAGATTAGGGGCCAGCGATCTTTTTCTGCAAAGGGCCAGGTAGTAAATATTTCAGGCTTGGCAACCTATATATTGTCTTTCTTGCAACTTCTCAATTCTGCAGCCGTGTGAATGAAGCCATATATGTTATGTAAACAAATTCCACAGCTGTATTCCAATTAAACTTTATTTGCAAAAAACAGGCAGTGGGCCTTGAATTAGTAGGTAACATATAGCTAGGAAGACATAAACTCAGGAACCTTACCCTGTAATGTGTTCGTAAGATTTTTCCAAACTGAAGTATAATGTCAAAATAAATAATCCTGATAAGTAGCATTAATTCAAAGCTTTTAAAGGTCGGGTTCCTTCTCTGTGTTATCTCATTTAACATGCTCCCACATTTTATGATATAGCTACCATCACTGTTATCTCCAGCTCCAGAACGGGGCACCCGCATAAGAAGGTCTCACTTACTCCTAGTTGAATGAATGTGTTTCCATTTTAAGGAGGGGAAAACAGATGCTCAGAATGTTAAGTCATTTGCCCCCAGTTATTCAGCACATAATAAGTACTCAATAAATGTTAGTCCCAAGACTGAGTTAGAATTTGAAGCCACACAGTCTGACTCCAGAACCTACCCATCCCTTTAATGTGGAGAGCTGGGATCTGTGATTCCAGATGTTGGTTCACCAGTCCTGCTTCCAGAAGGCTCCCCCTTTTCCCTCACTGCAAACCCTCAGCGCTTAGCTTTCCCAAGCTTTCCTGATATCCTCTTCCTCCATGAATCTCAGCATTACCTAAAGTATCAGTCACTCCTGGACATTCAGAACCTCCTCCTCGTGTGGTCTAGGAATGTTTCCAAGGGAAAGGAGAAAGAAGAGGAACTTGTGGGGCTGAAGAGGACAGAGGACAGGGCTGGGGGTCAGATGGAGGAAGTGTCAGGTAGGAGCCAAGATCTCTAACTCTGGGTCAAATCTCAGCTGTGTCACCTTCTAGCTGTGGTTAGGCACCTTGTTTAAGTCCTTCTGGGCCTTGGTCTGCTTATCTATAAAATGGGACAATAATGGTGCCTCCCAGCCAGATAGAATGTAATTAGAAAAATCAAATACAGAGATGAGTACAGTGACTGGCACATTGCATGGGCTCAATAAATGTCTTGGGTGACTTGATTGTGAAGCCATATGGTGTTTTGCAGGAAGGCAAGTAGACTTTTGTGGTTCAGATGTGTGGTCTGTGTTGAGGATAGTGGGGCAGTAAGTTCAGAAGGGTTAAGGTGGGGCTAAACTATAGACAGTCATAAAGGAGTGGTCCTGAGACATTAGTGTCAGCATCACCCAGGTATTAAAATGCAGATTCCCAGGCCCTCCCACATGTTCTATTTGGTAGGTTTGAATTGGCGCCCCAGAATCTGCATTTTTCAATAAGTATCCTAGTGATTTCAATGCACGGATAAGTCTTCTATGTCCACAGAATGCAACATGGACATGAAGCTAGGGCATCTGGATTTGCCCGTGTTAAGAGGGTGGGTCACTGAAGGGTAGCTGTCAGAGAATAATCCAGGATACACACCATTTTAGGTTGATGAGTCTGGCAGAGGTGTGAAGATGGATTACAGAGGAGGGAAGATAATTAAGAGGCTCTTATCCAGGCATGAATCACCAGCTTTAATATCTCCCTGTTAGGTGTTTTAGCTGTTGATAGTCTCTGGCCTCCAGTGTGGAGGCCTGATGCCACTAGGGCAGACAGGGTACTGTGAGTCTCTTCTTTCACAATGCCTCTTCCCCATTCTTGAGGATTTTTTATTGACATTAATAGTGACAAGTGGCTCACACCTGTAATCCCAGCACTTTGGAAGGCTGAGGTGGGCAGATCACCTAAAGTCGGGAGTTCGAGACCAGCCTGACCAACATGGAGAAACACCATCTCTACTAAAAATACAAAATTAGCTGGGTGTGGTGGAGCACGACTGTAATCCCAGCTACTCAGGAGGCTGATGCAGGAGAATCTCTTGAACCCAGGAGGCAGATGTTGCAGTGAGCCAAGATTGCACTGTTGCACTCCAACCTGGGCAACAAGATCAAAACATCGTCAAAAAAAAAAAAAAAAAAAAAGTGACAACAGTGACCATTCATTAAACATTATTTCTGTATTTGGTCTCAAACACATTGTATATATCATCTTGTTTAATGCTCTGAGCAGCCCTTGTAATATTATCATTCTAAGAAGCTCAGAAAGGTGAAGTCACTTGCCCAAGGTCACACAAATGGGAAGACTCCTAGTGCTTTCTGAACTCAAAGATTGTAAGCCTTGCTTCCCTAAAAGGTCTACCAATTCAGATCCTACTCATCCTCTAAGGCAAACTGCCTGATGATTCCTGGGTTTTTCATTGACCTCTCCTCTTACTCATGTAATCATCTAAGGTGTGTGTTTCTAGGTGGCCATGAGTACTCCTCCATGTAGTGATTCAGGGACCCAGACCCTTTCTGTTTTGTTGCTTTGCCTTCCTTTTATTTATTTAATTTTGGGGGAGGGAGTATTCTTTTTCTTTTTCTTGGACGTTGCAGGGATGAAATTTTTAAGTCTCTATTTAATTGAAAGACCCGAGAGAAGAGGACTAAAGCCAGTGAAAGGCTGTACTTTCTTCTTAAAAGCCTTGTCCAGTGATTTGCACTCACATTCCATTGGCTACAAATTGGTCGCCAGGTGAGACCATCTCCATTTCTCACTGGAGGATTGAAACAGCCTCTCAACCAGTCTCTCCGCTCCACTATAGTCTAGCACATTGGATCAAGTGTTATCCTTTTTAGACAAGTCAGATCCCATCTCTCCCTGGATAGAAACTTTCCAGTGTCTTCCTATTGTGCTTACAATAAATCTAAGTCCTTGCCATGACCTAAGCCCTACATGACCAAGTCATTGCTCTCCCCCTTACAGAGCTCTGGTCACCTCACCCTTCATTCTGTTCCTGCCTCAGGGCCTTTGCATTTGCCAATTTCTTTGCTATAATGCTCTAACTCTCCTTGGATCATTGCATGGCTGACTCTATTTTATTGTTCAGGTCTCTATTTAAATGTCACCCTCTCAGTGACACTTCTACTGACTACCTAACATGGGTCCCTCCTTTCCATTTTCTGCCTATAATATTTCCTTGTTTTATTTCCCATGTAGCAGTTATCACTCTTGAAATTATCTTGTTAGTAGATTCATTGTCTATCTTCTCTTCCACCAATATAGACACTCTCTGGGACAATAGAGACCTGTCTGTCTGATTTTCTGCTGTGTTTCTGTTCTCTAGCACAGAGTAAGCACTCAATATTTATTCTATGATTCATAATGAAACTTAGTGTGGTTAAGCCACTTAGTGTGGTTAAGGCTAGGATTGGAACCTAGGTCTATCTTCTTCCAAAGCTCATGTTCTTTTTGGAATTCCAAGTTGCCTGGGTGAACTGATGGCAGCTTCACAGGCAGATGCAACATTGTGACCCCAACTCTGCTGTCAAGCAGGGAGGTCACATCTCTTGGATCGATCCAAACTCAGGTTGGGATGCTTGTCTATTCAGAGACCATGTGGCTTTTTCTTGTTATAGACACCTCCCTCTTGCCAGAGATAAATGAGGGCCAGAAATCCTCAGCTTTTAAATGGCCTTGGCTTCTGGCCCATAGCGGTGAGGGAGGAAGTAAAGGGATCACACTTTGAAACGAGAATGGCTAGAGTTTGGGCTATAGGATGTGGAGAGAGGAAGAGAGGGAGATGGGGTTGCAAACTGCAGAAAGCTCTCAAGAGTGATGTTTGGTTTTGCTAGACCTGAGTCCCAACTGGCCGAGGGAGTGGAGGTATGAAATGCCCAAGAGGCATTAGAGAATTGGCTGTCCTGAGGGGATGGGATATTCCAATGGGCTTTATTCTTGTGCAAGGAGATTCCAGGGAGCCCTGGCAACGTGGGTCAGCTGGATATTCTCTCTGTCCCTCCAAGGCATCCTCCACCCGCATCCATGCTACTCTGTGCCCAGGAGCTGTACCGCTGATAGAAGACTACATCTATATCTACTGAGGCTTTCTTGCCCTCTGGCTTCCAGACTATCTCTAACAATGGACGGCACCCCAGAAGATCAGAGGGTGGGAGAAGAGAGAGGATGGGGTATTTCTCCCTCTTCACAGTCCCCTTTGACTTCTGTGGCTGTGGCTACTTTCCCGTATGACGACAGCTCCTGTTGGCAATTTTCTTCCTTAGCAATGCCTACTGCTAGGTTCTGGTTGCCACACGGAGCCTGGGAAAATAAGCATGTTTCACTTCACACATTGCCAGCACTGCTGCCCTTTAAAAAACTGGAGTTCTATTGGTAAGGAAAAAAAACGGGGAAATGGGATGCCGTAAACTAGAAATGTCTGCTGCAGTGAGTACCTAGGTCACAAGTACTCAAAGAAGGACTGATAATTCAGGCACCAGAAAAAGTGTTGCATGACGTGATATTCTAAATTCCTTTCTGATTCTGTAATTCTATAACTGTATAGGACTTTTTTCCTCCAACGAAACTATTGAGCACCTTCTAGGTGCCAGGAATACAGAGTGCACAAAGCAAACAAGTTTCTGCTGTCACAGAGCAGGAGACAGATGATTAAGTAAGCAAATGAACAAACAAGGGATTACACATCCCTGCCAGGAAGTGCCTTCCTAGGGGTGCGGTGGAGGCAATTAGAGCTATATGGTAGTAGACAACTCCCAACCCATCTCCAAAATGAAGGTGGGGTTCATGATTTCTTTTGAGATGGAGTTTCACTCTCGTTGCCCAGGCTGGAATGCAGTGGCATGATCTTGGCTCACTGCAAACTCTGCCTCCCAAGTTCAAGCAATTATCCTGCCTCAGCCTCCTGAGTAGCTGAGATTACAGGCATCCACCACCATGCTCAGCTAATTTTTTGTATTTTTAGTAGAGACAGGGTTTCACCGTTTTGGCTAGGTTGGTCCCAAACTCCTGACCTCAGGTGACCAACCCGCCTCAGCCTCCCAAAGTGCTGGGATTATAGGCGTGAGCCACCGTGCCCAGCTGGGTTCATGATTTCTAAGAACCTTCCCAGCTCTGGTTACTGTGATTCCACTTCAGACAGTTTTCCTGCAGGATAGAAACAAGTGGTGGAAGAATCAACTTTTATTTCTTGCTGACACAGCACCACACGGTTAAGTTAGCTATCTATTTAAATACATATATATTCACTGAACTGGCCACTTTTTAGGATAAGATTGCATTGGGGAGTTTAAATATTTGAACCTGCTGCCAGAACCATTTAGTGAGAAACACATCATTTCAACCAAATATATCGCTGCTTTCCATCCGTTTTACTAAGTGTCTGTTGCCTTGGGTTGCTTGGGGCTCTTGGAGGGATATGAGATCCATTCCCATAGAGCCTGAAATGTCCACATAAGGACAAGGCTATCATGTGCAATAATTAGAAAATCATGTAGTGCAATGGGTACGAGTGTGTCCACGCAAGTGTGAGCAAGTGAGATGGTTGAGAGGAGGTTGCCTGAAGGGGAGGGATGAACCTAGGAGCTGCCTTGACCATGTGATTCTATGCCCAAGTGGACAAGGCCTCCCTGTTCCCCACTTACCACTATGCCCCCACCCCCAACAGCTCCTACCACTTGCAGCTGATTTTGCCCTTACATGGGTTCCCCATGCACAGGTGTTTTTGGGAAACACCTAAACCAGCGGCGCCAGCCTACCTCCTGCCTTCAACCATTTCGAGCTGTCTCCAGTCAGAGCATGGATTCCTGGGTGGAATCCCCAACCTCATAAATGAAGCCTGTTCAGGGTAGGGAAGGGGAGATAGGCCAAGGGATCCCAGGGCTACTTGGAGGCAAAGAGTGGACACGTACTGAGCATTCACAGGGTTCCAGGCCCTTAACTTTGTCGCTGCAAGCCATCTAACCACCCTATGAGGTGAGTGCCATCCAACCCATTCTAGGGAGGTGGAAACATTGCTTCTCGGCCTTTTGGCTAAGATCAAGTGTAGGGAGGTGGAAACAGAGTATCAGTCTTGCAAAAGACAGATGGCTCGTTCATGGAGGTTAATAAAGAGCAAGTTTAATAAAAGGACAACTTACAAAGTCACAGACAGGGTTTGGTGTAATATCCCAGGGGAAATAACAGATAGGCTAGAACATCTACTGCAGAATTATGCCCCACCCCCTACTAATGCCCATGTCCTGATCCCCAGAGCTGTGCATATGTCACCTTCCATGACCAAACAGACTTTGCACATAGGATGAAGTTAAGGATTTTGAGATGCGAAGATTGTCTAGCAGGACCAATATAACTACAAGAGCCCTGAAAAGGGGCAGGAAGGCCAAAGTCAGAGAGAAATTGTGTGTGGGGGCAGAGGTGAAGCACTTTGAAGATGGAGGAAGGGACCATGAGGCAAGGGATGCTGGTGGCCTCTAGAAGCTGGAAAGAGCAAGGAATTGGATTCTTCCTCAGGATTTCCAGAAGTGAAAGCAGCCTGGTTGGCATGTTGACTTTAAACCAGTGAACTGATTTGGGACTTCTGACCTCCAGAATTGTAAGAGAATACATGACCACTCTGCTTGTGATCATTTGTTTCAGCAGCACCAGTTGGTGAACACACACCTCTTGGCTGAAAGGGGGAAGGGAAGGAGAGCATTGCAGGAGAGGCTGCCCCAAGAGCTGAGACCTTCGCTCACAGTGTGCAGCTAGCCAGGGCAGGAAGGAGCCAGCCATCAACACCCTGATCTCCCTTTTTCCCTCCTTCCACCCTCCTCCCAGGCTCCCCGCTGGCTAACTGCAGCCACAGAACAAGGAAGGATGGAGAGTTGCTGAGGCGAGGGGATGAGCTGATAGATATGCAGCCCTGAGGCAGGCAAGACTCCTAGCTTTTGTCTCAGAAAATAAATCACTTCCGTAAGATAATTCAGTAAATGTCAGGTTCAGAATGATGTTTTCACCACTGTTTTTCAAGTTCTTTGTGCCAGCACTGAGCAAAGCACCTCACATACAAATAATCAGAAGGCAGTACAGTGTGGTGAATCTAGATGTCACACTTTGTAGGGTTTAAATCTCAGCCTCACTACCTATCTGCTGTGTGACTCTAGACATGTTACCTGATCTCTCTGAGCCTCATTCTTCTCATGTACAAAATGGGGTTGATAAGTGCGCTTATCTTGGAGGATCTCCAGTTTTAAATGGAATAAGCCAGGGAAAGCATTTTTCATGATGGTTCAGCACACAGAAACTACCACGAGTGCTAACTATTTTACAATTAGCATCTATTAGGGATTGGGATTTGGACCCAGGTCTGCCTGACAGTGAGGCTGGGAAAATGTTCTGCTTGGTGACAGCTCAAAAGCTTTCCATGTCAGGCAACCCTGACATGATGTGATGATAAGGACATGTCACCTCTGTGTTCTTCTCAAAAACCCACCACCCCAGCATCATGAGAAAGCCATCAGACAAACCCCTGTGAAAGGACTTTCTGCAGAACACCTGACCAGTGCTCTTTAAAACTCTTAAGGTAGGCTGGGTGTGGTGGCTCATGCCTGTAATCCCAACACTTTGGGAGGACAAGGTGGGAGGATCATGAAGTCAAGAGATCGAGACAATCCTGGCCAACATGGTGAAACTCTGTCTCTACTAAAAATACAAACATTAGCTGGGCATGGTAGCACACACCTGTTGTCCCAGCTACTCGGGGGGCTGAGGCAGGAGAATCGCTAGAACCCGGGAGGCAGAGATTGCAGTGAGCCGAGATCGTGCCATTGCACTCCAGCGTGGTGACAGAGTGAGACTCCATCTCAAATAAATAAACACTCTTAAAGTCAAGAAACTATGAGGAAAGATGCAGAAATTGTCACAGAATGACTAAATGCAATATGGAAACCTGGATTGGATCCTGGAACAGAAAACAAGGCATTAGTGAGGAAGCAACAAAAGGAGTGAGAGCTGAATCAAGTCTGGAGTTAACCGTTACGTACGAACGGGGGATCCTTAAATCTGACAGATGTAAGGTGTAAGATTATCATCTTATAAAAGGTGAGAACATTAGGGCGAGACCGAAACTGGGTGAGGGGTCTACAGAAACCCCTCTCTGCAAATTTTTGCAACTTTTATATTTGCAACTTTTTTTTTATAAGTCTAAAGTTACCTCCAAATTAAAAAGGTGATTTAAAAAAATTATTTCTGAAGAGATTCTGCTGGCATCCTCAGAAGCATTGACAGTTTATTACAGTCATAAATGTATGTAAGCAACAGTGAGAGAGGATAAGGCGATAAGGTTGTGTCTCTCTTGAATGCAGAAACTATAATTTAGTATGTTCTTTATTCTAAGGTCCAGTTAAAAGGTGCCAGGAAGCCAGGCGCGGTGGCTCAAGCCTGTAATCCCAGCACTTTGGGAGGCCGAGGCGGGTGGATCACGAGGTCAAGAGATCGAGACCATCTTGGTCAGCATGGTGAAACCCCGTCTCTACTAAAAATACAAAAAATCAGCTGGGCCTGGTGGCGTGTGCCTATAATCCCAGCTACTCAGGAGGCTGAGGCAGGAGAATTGCTTGAACC